>NC_069499.1:670238586-670545252 GCF_027579735.1 Bombina bombina
GAGGTGCATAGAGAGCGTGAGCTGCATAAGATGTGCAATAAACTGAGCGGGACTCCGGAAGCTTGGATAGAAAAAACAGAGGGGTAAAAGATAAGAGTATATTTATGAGACAGCAGCTGTCTCCCTGAGCAGTGTGTTGGGCGGTCCCTCTTTCACTCGCACTACAACAAGTATGATTAAAAAATAGAGTAAATACATTTTGGTTTTAAAAATGATAATTAATTATTAGCTTACAGATGAGGCGAGTTCAAAAGATATTATTTAGGTAAAAACACTTTATCAGCAGTAGTTTTAGTTATGCTGTGCGCAGAGTGTGCTGTCTAGTGTCTACAACTCTACATACGTGCGCGCTCACAGCAAAGCAGAGACTTCCGGGTTTGTCTACATAACTTTCTGCCATGTCTGCACGGAGCGGACAGAAAGTGAAGTAAATTTAAAAAATGAAAAAAAAAGTAAACATATAATAAAAATAAATAGCGAATTGCATTTAAAAAAACAAAAGAAACATTATGAATTAAAAAACAAAACAACATAAATACAAGTGTTTAAAGTCCCTTTAAATTCCATAAAGTATTTTTTAATGTCTTTAGGGCACCTTTGGCGTGTAAGGATGTGTTTTTTCATCCTTGTTGCATTTGGAAAACAATATTTCTTCTCACAATATTTGCAAACTGCAGATTTGCTCTCAGCATAAATTGTACTATGGAAATGTTTCCAAACTCTAAATCAGTGTTTCCCAAACTCGTGAAAGCGATATTTAGTGCCCCACCTGTAATCTGGCCCTAAATTTCTATTGTTCATAGTTTGTAGAAATGTGTATGTTATATTCATTTAGTTGTTTCTCCTGAATGTATATATCAGGTACATATGAACAACAGTAGTTATTTGTCAAGTTTTCATCCCCTACTTTTCAATGTTGTACACCTTAATCCCAATAGGAAAGTATGAAACAATACCTTATAATATAAGACAGTCCATTCATGGAGATGATGGCAACAATTATGCATAGGAAGACCATTAAAGCAACGGCAGGATCAATTCCTAAGAGAGAAAGAAAGTGCATTCATAAAAAAGGTAAAGTTCATTTAATGGTGCATGTTAATAAGGGCCAATGTATATGATATAGAATAGGAAGCACTGCTTTGTTATATGTGTGTAATAACAAAAAGAATATTTTTTTCTTAAAGACGCCTTAAAGGGACAGTCAAGTCAAAATTAAATATGATTCAGATAGGGCATGCAATTTTAAATAACTTTCCAATTTACTTTTATCATCAAATTTGCTTTGTTTTCTTGGTATTCTTTGTTGAAAGCTAAACCTAGGTAGGGTCATATGCTGATTTCTAAGCACTTGAAGGCTGCCTCTTATCTCAGTTCCTTTTCACAGTTTTTCACAGTTAGACTCTGCTTGTTCATGTGTGCTATATAGGTAACATTGTGCTCACTCCTGTGGTGTTATTTATAATTTAGCACTGACTAAAATGCAAGTCTGTCAAAAGAACTGAGATAAGGAGGCAGTCAGCAGATGCTTAAATACAAGTTAATCACAGAGGTAAAAAGTATATTAATATAACCGTGTTGGTTTTGCAAAACTGGGGAATGGGTAATAAAGGAATTATCTATCTTTTTAAACAATAACATTTTTTGGTGTAGGCTGTCCCTATATAATTGAGGTTATCCGCTCCTCTCTCTAGTCATGGATGTCGCCATTTTGAAATCTATCTGTCACTACATTCCAGTGCTGACCTCTCTGCACATGTGCAGCAACTCAGTTATCTGCAGTGTGTGTTAGATTCCTTAATGGCAACACCTACGATTAGAGGGAGATGCATGAAATGTTTTTGCTTTGTGACTCCCATATACAGCGATAGCCTTCACAAGTTACATGCTGTTAAACAAATGTTGCTATAATTTTGACAACCTTTTTGCTACAAATTGTAGCTCAGATGAGATCTATCCTAGAATGTAAGACGACTGTTCATCTGTATTTTTATCTGTATAATGTGACCTGTCACGACACACCAGACAGAAAGACTAGCACATTCTGAACACAAAGTATATTACAGGTCCATTACAAAGGTTTTTGTTGAGACTGACCTGCCAGTTAACTGCTGGGCACACCAACAATAGCATAGTTACTGATTACCATGCTATAGCGTTTATTCCTGTGCCAGCTCTCTTCAAAGCCGATCTCATATTTAATCCCGTTACAGGATCTATTTGGAGAAACTCTACATCTTCATACAGGGTGCTGCCATCTTGGAGCTTAGGTATTCTCTCCCCCAGTAACTGCAATTTTATAGATCATTGATATTGCCAGCTTTTTGACAGCTGCATCATGCGTTTCAGGTTATTGTCCATGATTACATTTTTGCAGGGTTTTTCCCCCACAGTTTAATATGTGCAATATATATATATATATATATATATATATATATATATATATTCAAGCATAAAGGATAGCACTCTCATGTCTTTTTACAGCTAGGTTTAGTAAGTATACATAAATTCAAGTATGACACAGCTTATTTTCTTTTAGCATTTTATTCACATAATCCAACGTTTCGGCCTTCACTTGACAAATTATGTGAATAAAATGCTAAAAGAAAATAAGCTGTGTCATACTTGAATATGTACAGTATATATACAGTATCTCACAAAAGTGAGTACACCCCTCACATTTTTGTAAATATTGTATTATGTCTTGCAATTTGCTACAATGTAAAGTAGTGAGTGTACAGCCTGTAGAACAGTGTAAATTTGCAGTCCCCTCAAAATAACTCAACACACAGTCATTAATGTCTAAACCGTTGGCAACAAAAGTGACTACACCCCTAAGTGGAAAGGTCCAAATTGGGCCCAAAGGGGGATATTTATCAAAGTGTCAACTATGTTGCATTCGCGGGCGTCAATACGCTCACCAAACATTGCGAACGCAGATCTGAATACGATCTCCTTATTTACGAAAAAAGCCGTCAAAAACACGCGCGTCAAGTACGGTGCGAAGAGCATCGGACTGTTGTTGACTAGCAGTCATTGATCTCGCGTCTATTCAGGTTTTTCCAACCTTTATACCATTTCATTACTGTCCATGAACAAGCACATTTCTCTTTAGCACATTATTGTATATAGTGTAAATGTATGTTTTTTTCTGAGCAGGACTAATTGTGAATATAGCAAGTAGCGACATATTTAGTGCAAAGTGAAGAGTGAATTATTGGAATTCTTTTTAATATTGGACATACATACTTTAGTATGTATATATAGATATATATACATATATATATATTTATATATATATATATATATATTCCTTTTTATATTTATATGTATGTATGTACATATGTATCTATATACATGTAAATATATATGTATTTATGTATATACATATCTATGTAAATATATATATATATGTATATTTATTTATTATTATTATTTTTATTTTATTTTTTAAGTAATGTTATTTCCGAACTTAAAGGGTCACCAAAATCATATCAGAAATATTATTATGAAGATATAGAAGAACATTTCAAGCAACATTACAACCCTTGAACTTGTATTAAAGGGACACTAAACACAATTGTTATCTTTCATGATTCAGATAGAGTATTCAATTTTAAGTAACTTTCTAACTTACTCCTGTTATCAATTTTTCTACATTCTATTGTTATCTTTATTTGAAAAAGAAGGCATCTAAGCTAAGGAGCCAGACAAATTCAGTTTCATCACCCTGGACAGCACTTGTTTATTGGTGCTGTCCAATCAGCAAGGTCAACCCAGGTTGTTCTTAAAAAATGGGCCTGCTTCTAAACTTACATTTTTGCTTTTCAAATAAAGATACAAATAGAATGAATACATTTTGATAATAGGAATAAATAGAAAGTTGCTTAAAATTGCACGCTCTATCTGAATCATGAAAGATAAAATTTGGGTTCAGTGTCCCTTTAATCCTCAGATATCCTTTTTAGTAGAAATAGCAATGCACATGTAAAAGCCAATCAAATGAGTCATCTATGTGCAGTAGTCTATCATCAGCTACATAGTTTATCTAAATATGCTCTTCATTCAAGTATATTTAAAAGATGAAGAGAAATAAAATATAGATAAAAAATATATATAAAACCAAAGAATAATTTACCACATTGCATGCTATTTATATATCATTCAACATATATTTTGCTTTCATGTCACTTCAAAATAATATTTAAATGAATACAGCTTTCAGCTACACTATAATTTTGAATAAATATATATTTATTATAAAACTCTTGACATTTTTTTTTTATAGAAATAAAATATTTGACATAATATTTTGCATGGCCTCCTGTAGGCCCCGCACTGCTGTGGCGATAATTTGTAGCCCCTCCGCCAGTTGGGTAAATAGATCCCGAAGGAAGGGCTCTGTTTGTGTCCCCTGATCGCGGTCTAAAAAAAGACAAAATAAAATATATTCTACAAATTCATTATTAAGATGCAATTGTTAAAACCTAATATTAAGTTTTCTTAAATTCTACTCCAGCCACCTCCTCATCTGGCAGCGCTGGCGAGAAGGCTGGGGCAGGATCCTTCCCCCGGAACTTGGTCATCTGTCAGAGATGAAGCACAAACACAAATCATTGTTAGTATGAAGAATATGTGACAAGGCCTATATTATACACAAAAATCGTACAAACATTATAATTCTAAAAATACAATCCATTACATTAACCTGCACCCTGAATGAACCTGTCTAAAAAAACATTTTTAATGTGAAATACTGCAAACATAGTATTATACTTAAAAATTACCTTGGATATCAGGGACGTCCAAATCTGTCCCTGAGTTATCGTCTGGACGACCCTCAAGCAGTGTCAATGGCAGCGGGGGAGAAAAGCTGGCCTGCCGTACTGGGGGATTCTTTCTCTCGGCCGCATGAGATCTGTGAAAATATAAAGTTGTATGTCAACATTAGATCCATGTGATATTTTTCTTTTGTGTAATGTATCTGCAGCTGTAATGCATGTAAGCTTTATTTCCTCTGATGAAAATAAAACCTATTTAAATTAATATATATATATATATATATATATACACACATGCAGAATATATTTCTAAATATATATATACATGCAGTATATATATATATATATATATATATATATATATATATATATATATATATATATATATATATTTAAAATATATAAATATATATATATATATATATATATATATATATTATGGGGTTTTTTCATGATTCTGATAGAGTATGAATTTTTAATTAACCCAATTTATAATAAATACAATAAATAAATAATGTATATAAGCTAAGGAGGCAGCTAATTTTAGTTGAATGATCCTGTACAGAACTTTTTTTATTGGTGGCTGACATAAAATTGGTGGCTGCCATTAACCAATCAGCAAAAACAACCCATGTTTTGAAATTAAAATGGGCCTGCAACTAAACTTATATTCTTTGATTTTCAAATAAAAATATTAACAGAATGAAATAAAATTTATAGGACTACATTACAAAGTAAATTAAAATGTAATGCTCTATCATGAAATAAAATTTCCTGCGTCATTGAAATATGCATAATTTATAAGTATAATACACAATATAATAAATGCTACTTACTAATGAGTGATTGGAGCCCTTTGTAGCGCTCCTTCTCATGATGTTGAAGGTCCGAAAACCTCAGAAGGCAACTTTGTTGTGACCTTTTGATCCCGGACATCACTTCATCTACATTATGATATACAATTATATTAGTACTCATGTTCTCTTGTTTTTATCTTTTTTTCCAGCATCTACCAGTGCTGCTGCTGCTGCTGCTGCTGCCACTGATGGGGATGACACACTCCCATTGGCCGTCAGTATCCATACTGAATCCAGACACAGCTTCTCCTCAGCCGCCACACAGCCTGACATTATGTGCAGCACCCCTGAGAGAGCAAGCATTGGCCGAACCACAGGTATGTTTTTTAATGTTAGATTTTGTTTAATTCAAATGCTCTTACTTGTATGATTGTAAATTAATTGTTAACTGTATATACACATTTGTTTTTTTCAGCTGAGGTCTGAAGGGCTTTGGGACACCCTTCAACATCTTTGATCTCCTCCTCAGGTAACAAAAACAAGATCAAACATTAATGTTATGTGTGCTCACATTAGCTGGACAGTCAATGCCATAATTTTAAAGTTAAAATGTTATTACTGAAGAATATCACAGTCTTAAACACAAATGTTAAATTACATTGATTGTTGATATAATCTGTCATTTTATAGTATTTTTAGAATAGTAACAGATGATATTCCTCATTTACATAGACCATGCATTTTATATATACATCAAAAAATGTCCTATTGTTAAATATTCTTCTTTCTATTATTATCTTTATTTGAAAAATAATTTAAAGGGACATGAAACCCAAACCTTTACTTTGCTGATTCAGATAGAGAATACAATTTTAAACAACTTTCCAATTTACTTCTATTATTTAATTTGCTTCATTCTCTTCTTATCCTTTGCTGAATGGTTTATATTTGCAAGCTCAGGAGCAGCAAAGAACCTAGGTTCTAGCTGCTGATTGGTGGCTGCATATATATACAGAAGCTTTTCAAAGCACCAGTGGGGCTTGTATCATGTCAGTAATTAAGAAACAGTTTAAAAAAATTAATTTTTTTCTTGTTTCTCTTAACAAGTGCTGTGTTGAAAATGCTGGTGCACGGTGAATACGTAAATACACTTTGGAAACTGATATAGCTTTTATAATAAGCACTTTTATTCCAACATTTATATAACAACAATTAAAATGCTGTTTTTAATAAATGAGATGCATTATTTTGTATTACAGACTTTGATGGAGTATCCCTTTAAGATAACATTAACTATCAGAATCGTGCATGTTAAAATACAGTGTCCTACATTTATAATCTTGATATGAATCATAGAAGCTATATGTTTACTTTCATATGCCTTTAATCTTTTACTTTGCATTACGTGGGATTATAATATTGTTTTTCACATTTCTTTAGATATTGAACATGCCCATAATGTTTTGGAGGAGATCGCCGGTTGTTTTCGACAGATGAGAGCTATTATGGAGTCGGATGAGTCTCTGGGAGAGACCCAATATCCAGAATCCCAGGAGCAGGGAATCTCCCAGGGGACCTCGTATACGGACGCTCTCATCTGTGCTGCCCTTACTGCCCCAGAAGACCCAGCTGCTCTGGACCCTAGTGCCCATCCTGCACCTGTTGCTCGTGCACCAGCAGCTCATGGCCATGCTGATCCTGGCCACGAACTGCCTCCCATCACTGATGATGAGGCAGTTCGTCAAATGTCAAATCTGGCCAGGCAGTACAGGGATGATCACCATGAGTTGCATGGGGCATTAAGATTATCTGTCGAGCAACAGGGGCAGATATTAGAGAGGGGCATTAAAGTAGATAGGGAAAGATTAGATTTAGAGAGGGAAAGATTGAGAATAGAATCAGGTAGAATAAATTTAGAGAGGGAAAGATTTGCATATGAAAGGATGAGGGATAGTGAAAGATTAGAATTAGAGAGGGATAGATTTTTTTTACAAAAGACAGAGGAATAGTGATAGGATAAATTTTGATAGAGAGAGACTAGAAGTAGATAGGGCTAGGGTAGCTTTAGAGCAGGGAGAACTAAATTGTCAGGAGAGGGCAGACAAACGCAACCAGATTTTTGATCATCAACTGTTTTTAATGTTCGGGAGCAGGGCAATAAGGGAGAGATCTCCCCCCTGTCTCAATCTCCAAAAAAAAGAAAAGAGTAGGGTTTTTAGTTTGTTCCAGTATATTATTTTGTTTTAAATATCATTTATTTTTTATTACGTATGTTCTTATGCTTTTTTTTTAATTATTTAATATAAAAATATATTCAAAAAGAATAAATGTGTTTGTTTCTTATTACTTTATTCACATAATACAAATGTTACAAATGATTGTTGCTCAAATTCAATGCATGGGCAAGATATACTTTTCTCTGCTTATTAAAGGGTCTATCCATGCCATATATTTTTTGGGTTTAAATAAAAAAAAAGGAGGGGCGGAGCCAACTACTGAACTGGTCGGATGTGTCTTGGTGCAGCTCCCGGCTTCAGGATCCTAAATTAGGGGTCTTTTAACAAATTGCAACAACTTTTTGCTCAACATTTGTGTGGAAAGATGCATTAACTGCTATATTACTAGTATGAGCTTAAAAGGAGTCAGAGAAACTGCACTGACTTCACATTACCGTCCTATCCTACAGTAAAGATGCAAAGTGGGTGAACATAAAACTAAGACAAAGCTCTACACTTGATGAATTATACGTGGTGTGGCTTAGAGCATTCCGGTAAGACTTTAGAAGTAACAATACGTTGAAGAGTATAACTGCCTCACTAACTTTGCAGGGCGGGAGCCGCCATTTTGAGGACAATTCATTTTAAATGCAGACCTCCAGCCAGCTATCCAAGTTATGGGAAGCTAAAACCATATCCCTCCTCAACGCTTACTATTAAGCTCTTAGCATGGAGACATCTTCCTACTTCCTAGAGGAGCTAAGATGCTTGCTTGAGAGACACCACTCTGCCTTAGCAGATAAGCTGTATGCAACGCCTATTAGGAGTAGCACTTATCACTTCTAGCAACTCAACCTACCTGAGCCCATTTTGCTTGAAGGGAATGGGGGTGGTGCTCAGGGGCCCCCGGCGCTTACACCCTACCTTTAGAATGCCTGCAGGGGACCTGGAATTTAGTGCTGCGGAGAAGCCAGTACAACTGTCAGGGTTTTTTCCCTTGTTTTGTTTGCCATGTGCTGCTAGCAGCCATTTTACTCACCTCTCTTGCTGACTCTGGTGCATACTGTATGATGCTGCTCATTTCCTGCACTTCATTTTATGGCCAGACTGGTGTACATCATCCGTGTAAGACCGGATGCAGTCTCAGAATTGTGATGTCATCACTTATTATTTAAAGGGCCTCTGTTCAGTATGCTTTGCCCTTGCATTGTCTCAGACCTGTTTGTGAGAGCTCCTGTGTATTACCTGGCTGTCTGACGTCCCTCCTGGTTCTTGATCTCTGGCTTGTTCCGGCTCGTCTGACTACTCGCTTTGGCTCCTGACTCGGCTCGTCTGTCTATCAGCTCTGGTTTTGATTCCTGGCTTGTTATTTGACTTGTGGACTTTTTATTATTTTTTGCTATTAATAAAGGTTTGATTATTTTTGCACTTCTAGTCTCAGTATGATTCCTGGCACCCTGACATTATGCAAGGGCCATGATTTCTGATGGTGCTAATAATCCACCTTTACCTGCCAAAATTACCAGGATGGATGAACAGGATCACCGCTTGGATCAATTTGCACTAGCCCTGCAAACCCTGCTGACTCACACTACACATTTGGACCAAATTGTCCCGCAAGTTATGGCTGCTCCTGTTTCCTCTGCTGCACCTAGTCCTACCAGGAGCATGTCCGGTTCTGCACCTCTACCTCAGCATTATGGAGGCGATCCTAATCAGTGCAGAGGGTTTTTGAACCAGGTGGGCATTTACTTTGAGATATTACCTCAGAGCTAAGGTGGAATTTCTCATCTTGTTACTCTCTGACACAGCTCTTGCATGGGCTAATCCCTTGTGGGAGACTAATAAACCTGTGATTTCAAATTACCCTGAATTTGTGGCCTCCTTTCGAAGGATATTTGATGTTCCGGCTCGCTCCTCCTCTGCTGCTAAACGACTCATGTCCATTCAGCAAGGTACAAGATCTGTTGCTCAGTATGCCATTGAGTTCCATATGCTTGCCGCAGAGGTAGGTTGGAACAATGAAGCCCTTGTTGCCGCCTTCTTTCATGGGCTCTCTGATGCGATTAAAGACGAAGTTGCTGCCAGAGATTTACCAGAAGATCTCGAAGCATTGGTGTCTTTTTGATCCTAATTGACATCAGACTAAGTAGGAGACAACGCTTGAACCTCCTGTTCCGTTGTCTCCTACGTGCTCGTTCCCACCCATGCCTCCCTCTCCTCCCATGCCTCCTGGTCCAGAGTCACCAGGTACTGCTGAGCCGATGCAGTTGGGATTCACGCGTCTATCCACGGCGGAGAGGGCCTTTAGGAGGAGGGAGGGGCTCTGCCTCTATTGTGGGTTACAGGGCCACCTTTTGAAGTCTTGTCCTACATGGCCGTGAAACGCTCACACCTAAGGTCCTGTCTGGGGCAGACATTGGGTGGTTTATCCTCGTCCTCGGAACCGCTAAAGGAAAAACCTTTGGTCACGGTTGTCCTTTCCTGGGTGGACTCCTCCATAGTCACCCAGGCTCTTGTTGACTCTGGTGCTGCGAGCTATTTCATTGACAGTGCTTTTGTATCAAAGCACTCCACTTTGGTTCTTGCCTGACTTCAATCAATGGCAAGACGGTGATATACAATATCATTTTGTAGATATTTAAATGACAATTCTTGCTAAAACATAATCCAAATATAGCATCTTTTGGATTAAAAAGTATATAGTAAAGTAAATATGAATAAATAAAAAATACTGTATGTTGCACTGTCAACATTATTGCCCAAAAACCGCCTGAATATAGTCTGCTTGAGCTTGGAATCCACTTGCATCATTCTCCTGTAATGGAGGTAGATGTTCACCATACTCATGGACATCCAAGCTCTCCAGATCTATATCAGGTATTGTTAGGGCAATGTTGTGCAACATACAGCAAATCAAAAAAATTAAGGAGACTTTGGAGGGGGTATACTGAAGAACCCCACCAGAGATGTCCAAGCAGCAGAAACGGTTCTTCAATATGCCAAAGGTGCGCTCAATCACCGATCTGGTGGCGATGTGTGCCTCATTGTAGCGCAACTCTTCCACTCCGTTGGGGTTGTGGAGGGGTGTGAACAGCCACAGAAGACACGAATATCCAGAATCACCTGCGTAAAAGAAATAGAGCATTGATATTAGCAATCAGAATGAATAAAATATATAATATACATAAGTTTGAGCATATAAGAGATATCTACCTATCAGGATTCCCTCTGGCATTTGTTCCTCCTGGAAGCGATGGTAGATGGCAGAATCAGAGGATGAAGGAATCATGGTTGCAGCCAGGGAGTCCAGAGCGTACGCTCATGATCCTCAACCTGGCGTCGCAGATGACCTGGATATTCAACGAGTGGTTGTGCTTTCTGTCCTGGTATGGCTCCTCTTTACCCCTGGGAGGCTGCACCAATACATGCATGCAATCTATGGCCTCCAATACTCTTGGCAATCCAGCCAGATGATAGAACTATATATAAGAAGAGAAAGGGCGCCTCCTAGTGTAGCCAATACACAATTAGATAATAATACAAACGATGTGAAATGGTACTCACAATTTTGGAAGGCAGAGATATGCCTAGGTGTGTAGTCTGGAAACTCTGCAGTGTCCCAGTAACTGTGTACGATTGCAAGGGCAGCTCCTCTTAGCTGTAGTGGATTCTGCAGTCTAGAAAATTGAAAAGAAGGAAGAGGGCGACTCCTAGTGCAGATCAATCATTCAAATGGGCACCCACTGGTAGCTACCAATAAAATGGATACTCACATGGCCTAAAGCACACTATAGTGCTAGTGAAGCAGGCTGGGTCTATTGGGGTGGCCCAGCGCACATAAAATCCTAGGTTGTGGTCTTATTCCAGGAACATCAGTAAGAGACAGGAGACTTCAGTAAATAAAAAAATTTTTCTTTATAATCCAAGAAAGTTCATGTACAATTATTCAAATAAAATACAAAGTGATATAAAATCAGTAAAACACGCTACGCGTTTCTCAGCGCTAACCACGCTGTTTCCTCAGGCAGGTAGTACTGATGTGAACTGAAGTCTCCTATTTATGCTGCCTCTAGCTACTGGTATAGCAGGCTCCACCCTAGTGCAACCTTAATTGGCAGGTGTTACAATCATTAATTGTTTAGACATATTCTTTTTCTAAAAAAAACACAAAGCATCTCAAATGTTAACAGACAAATTAAAAACAAAATCATCAAAAGCCACAATTGTCTACAAATGACATATGCATAACACAGATCACTGCATAAAATTAAACAATATGTTAAAACCGCATATGGTAATACATACACACAAAAAAAAGAGAAAAATATGCAATAAAACAAATGTAATTGTTATTACCTTGTGTTCTGTGAGCCATGTTTTTAAGAGACATAAGATCTTATGTCTCTTAAAAACATGGCTCACAGAACACAAGTTCTACAGCTGTGAATGATTTTAGCAATTGAATAAAAGATGCGCAACACATTACATAACAAATTTCAGTATTATTGCGTCATTTGACAAACAAATTGATTGAATAATTTAAGCACCACGATTGACAGAATTTCTGTATTATTGCATCATGTGACGAGCAGAATGTTGTGAATAAATTAATATGTATAGAATTAGATCATCCAGGTGAGTTCACCAGCTGTAATAAATGCAGGTGCATTGTTTGTGCAATTAACTAAATGACTTATGCACAACACATGAGTATTTAGCTCTGGTTGGAATCATAAGTCTAATTTTCTGTGTTTGGATGGCAGCTTTGTGGAGGCTTAAAAGCTGTGTTTTTGAAATACCATATTAAAGAACAATGTGGTGTATTAACATTGGCAAACATAGCTTAGAAAGAGAATGCAATGTAGAACATTATGATATGCACAATGCATTTGTGCAACCGTTAAAAATATCTTGCTATCGTTTGTGGGATTGAGAATGTCATTTCAATGTATTTTGCAAGCACAAAGGAAAACAGTGGCATGCAAAATACATAGAAAAGACTTTTAAAATTGCATTCTAATTCCAACAAAGGATAGCAACAGAATGAAAACAGTGCTAATAAGTTATTTAAAAAAAAATATAATTACTGACATTTTAAGCCTCCACAACGCTGCCATCCAAACACAGAAAATCAGAGTTCAGATTTCATCCATAGCTAAATACTCATGTGTTGTGCATAAATAATTTATTGATTAGCACAAACAATACACCTGCATTTATTACAGCTGGTGAACCTGCACAGAATTGAATGCCATTTTAAAATTATTGCAATGTATTTTGCATGCCACTGTTTTCGTTCTCTTGCTATTCTTTGTGTGAATTTGAATGCCATTTAAAAATCATTTTAATGTATTTTGCATGCCACTGTTTTCGTTCTCTTGCTATCCTTTGTGTGAAGTTGAATGCCATTTTAAAATCATTTCAATGTATTTTGCATGCCACTGTTTTCGTTCTCTTGCTATCCTTATTTGAAAAATATTTGCATAGTGAATTGAAGAATAAGTAAGTATCACCATTGCAAAACATGACAGAAAGGGAATGCTATCTAATAACTTTGTGTTGGTAACATTTGTCTTTGCGTATAGAAAACATTAAACATGGTGGAAATAGATTTTAAAAATATAAATAAATGAAGTTAGCTATACGTTTTGTATTTATTTTTATGTCCTTTAATTTGTATCCTATATCTACTAGTGCACCAAATGTGTAGCAATAATTTAGTTTGATTTTTGAAGTGTACATATTTAATAAAGTCTCTAATTTACTGTTATTATGTCATATGCTTCATTCTCTTGCAGCATCGAACATAAGCTTTCTGTGTTTTCAGACTCCCATTGAGTTCTATGGCATCCGCGACCTCAAGGGTGGCAGATTGAAAACTAGGTACGCTGAGTCGGAAAAGACGCGAGCGCAACTGTAGAATTTTTGAGAGCTTCAAATAGTGTCGAATAGGAGGGCGAATGAACACAATTCCGCTTGAATTCCGCGGGTTTTCAACTCGCATCGATCTGTGTCAGATTGAGATCGCGGGATCGTATGTTACGTCACAAATTTCAACATTTGCCGATCTTGACGCTTTGATAACTACCGAGGATCAATCTCGTCACAATTACTATGCGGAATCCCAGAGTATTTTCAGTTAACGCTTTGATAAATAGGCCCCAAAGTGTCAATATTTTGTGTGGCCATCATTATTTTCCAGCACTGCCTTAACCCTCTTGGGCATGGAGTTCACCAGAGCTTCACAGACTGCCACTAGAGTCCTCTTCCACTCCTCCATGACGACATCACAGAGCTGGTGGATGTTAGAGACCTTGCGCTCCCCCACCTTCCGTTTGAGGATGCCCCACAGATGCTTAATAGGGTTTAGGTCTGGAGACATGCTTGGCCAGTCCATCACCTTTACCTTCAGCTTCTTTAGCAAGGCAGTGGTCGTTTTGGAGGTGAGTTTACGGTTGTTATCATGTTAAAATACTGCCCTGCGGCCCAGTTTCCGAAGGGAGGGGATCATGCTCTGCTTCAGTATGTCACAGTACATGTTGGCATTCATGGTTCCCTCAATGAATTGTAGCTCCCCAGTGCCAGCAGCACTCATGCATGCCCAGACCATGACACTCCCACCACCATGCTGTAATGTTTGTGGGATATTTCTCTATCAAACCAAACTTGGCCAGTAGTCTTATTATACCGGAGTCAAGTGGAGTGATAGGAAATATCCCAGAGCAGAGAAAGTTTGTAAAATGAGGTAAGCAGTACTCACAGTAGGCAGGGCAGTCCTTAGCGACAATAGAAAGGAAATTCTGCAGTATAGCAGTTCAGGGTAAAGCAATAGAAGAACCAGGAACAGGCAGGAGTAAGCAAAAAAGGGTTCAGCAGCAGTATATCAATCTAGAAGTTTAGGGGTTTACAGGCAGAGTGGTCAGACAAGCAGAGTTCAGCAGCAGTATATCAATCCAACAGTTTAGGGGTTAACAGGCAGAGTGGTCAGACAAGCAGAGTTCAGCAGCAGTATATCAATCCAACAGTTTAGGGGTTAACAGGCAGAGTGGTCAGACAAGCAGAGTTCAGCAGCAGAATAACAATCCAACATACAGTAACAATAACACCCAGGAGTACACTAAGTAACACCTATACTTGGGCAGTGCATGTAAGCACTGCAGGTACTTACATAGGTGCCGATTCACGCCAAGGAGGACAAACAGGTGTACAGAGAAGCCGCATCCAGGATAGAGAGGCAGCATGTGGCAATGACATCATCGCTGCATGCTCTAAAGCACCGCCTGCATCTATGGCAATGGCCAAAGCATCATCTTTAGAAGAGGCTTCCTTCTGGGACAACAGCCATGCAGACCAATTTGATGTATTGTGTGGCGTATGGTCTAAGCACTGATAGGCTGACCCCCCACCCCTTTAACCTCTGCAGCAATGCTGGCAGCACTCATACATCTATTTCCTAAAGACAACCTCTGGATATGGAGCTGAGCAAATGCACTCAACTTCTTTGGTCGAACATGGCGATGCCTGTTCTGAGTGGAACCTGTCCTCTGAAACCACTGTATGGTCTTGCCCACTGTGCTGCAGCTCAGTTTCAGGGTCTTCGCATTGTGCTTATAGCCTAGGCCATCTTTATGTAGAGCAACAATTATTTTTTTCAGATCCTCAGACAGTTCTTTGCCATGAGGTGCCATGTTGAACTTCCACTGACTAGTATGAGAGAGTGTAAGAGCGATAACACCAAATTTAACACACCTGCTCCCCATTCACACCTGAGACCTTGTAACACTAACGAGTCACATTACACCGGGGATGGAAAATGGCTAATTGGGCCCAATTTGGACATTTCCACTTAGGGGTGTACTCACTTTTTTTGCCAAACGTTTTAAACATTAATGACTGTGTTTTGAGTTATTTTGAGGGGACAGCAAATTTACACTGTCATACAGGCTGTACACTCACTACTTTACTTTGTAGCAAAGTGTCATTTCTTCAGTGTTGTCACATCATTATTATTATTATTGGTTATTTGTAGAGCGCCAACTGATTCTGCAGCGCTATAAACAAATGCGGAGTACAACAAAACAATTATAGGGATCAAATGTGTAGAGGGCCCTGCCAATAGTTGCACTGTTGTAGTCAGCTCTTAAGAAGGTGATCCACAAACAGCTTGACTCTTAGGGGCCTATCTATCAAGCTCCGAATGGAGCTTGATGCCCCGTGTTTCTGGCGAGCCTGCAGATTCGCCAGAAACAGCAGTTATGAAGCAGCGGTCACAAAGACCGCTGCCCTATAACCTGTCCGTCTGCTCTAAGCAGACGGACAGACATCGCCGGAAATCAACCCAATCGAGTACGATCCAGTTGATTGACACCCCCCTGCTGGAGGCCCATTGGCCGCGAGTCCGCAGGGGGCGGCGTTGCACCAGCAGCTCTTGTGAGCGTATTGCTCACCGTATTCAGCGAGGCCTGGCAGACCTGATCCGCACTGTCGGATCAGGTCCACCAGACTTTCTTAAACAGGGGCCTTAGGCTTACATGCTAAGGGGGTTCAGGGTATGGCAATGGAGGAGAGAAACTGGTATAAAGAAATGTTAGTGTAGGTTGTATGCATCCCTGAACAGTAGAATCTTTAGGGAGCGCTTGAAGCTTTCAAAACTAGGGGAGAGTCTTGTGGAGCGAGGCAGAGAGTTCCACAAGATGGAAGCCAGTCTAGAGAAGTCCTGTAAACAGGAATGTGATGAGGTAACAAGAGAGGAGGAGAGTAGGAGGTCATAAGCAGAGCAAAGGGGACGGGAGGGAGAGTATCTGGAGACAAGGTCTGAGATATAGGGGGGAGCAGTGCAGTTGTGTTTAATCCTAGAAGCAAGAGGAAGCCAGTGAAGGGATTGGCAGAGAGGTACAGCAGATGAAAAGTGACGTGTAAGGGAGATGAGCCTGGAAGAGGCACTCATTATGGATTGTAAAGGAGCTAGGCGGCAGGTGGGGAGACCAGAGAGGACAGAGTTGCAGTAATCGAGGTGGGAAAGGATGAGAGAGAGGATTAAAATCTTAGTTGTGTCTTGTATAAGGAAATGTCTAATTTTAGAGATGTTTTTAAGGTGGAAGTGGCAGACTTTAGCCAAAGACTGAATGTGAGGAGTGAAAGAAAGATCTTAGTCAAATGTGACCCCAAGACATCGGGCATGCGGGGTAGGGGTAATGATGGAGTTGTTGACAGTTATAGAGAGATTGGGGGTGGAGATTTTTGAAGAAGGGGGGGAAATAAGGAGCTTAGTTTTGGAGAGATTTAGCTTGAGGTAGTGAGAGGACATCCAGAAAGAGATGTGAGAAAGACAGTTAGTGACATGGAATAATAAGTTTTACAGTAGGGTATTTGCTCTTATGTAAAATTAAAAACTAACAGTTTAGATTTACTTTATTAAAAATACCTGCCCCAAAGCAGGAAATCAATGCTACAAAAGTGAATTCACCTTTCATTACCGAGATTGAAATCTTTTATTTTTTTCAATACTTTGCATGTCCACCTTTATTTTTGATGACAGACTCAATCCTCCTTAGCATGGAGGAAACCAGTATCGTAAAAAATTCTGGATAGATGTTCTGCCCTTCTTTCAAGATAATTTTTTTAGCTGCTCTTTACTGGAGGGGTTGTGTTGCTCTACTATTCTCTTTAAAATACCCCAAAGGTGATCTACTGGATTCAAGTCAGGTGACATACGTGGCCAGGTCATAGTTTTCACTTGTTTCTCCTTTAGAAACTCCTTTGTGATTTTGGTAGTGTGCTTTGGATTTTTATCATGCTGGAATATTCATCCTCTGCCAAACTTCTGGAGACTGGGAGTCATCTTGTCAGCCAGTATTTTGGTATATCCCAGGCATTCATGGTACCATATATAAATCTCCCCTACACCTTTTTCAGTCATGCAGCCCCATATCATCACACTCCCACCTCCATGATTCACTTTTGGGACTATGTATTCACTGTAATAATCCTGACAAGGTTTACACCAAACATGCTGCACCCCATCTGAGCCGAAAAATTGTATCTTGGTCTTGGTCATCTTGCCAAATAATTGGGTCCCAGTATTCATCAGGCTTTTCATGTTGTTTAGCATAGTTTAATCTTGCAGTTTTGTGCAGAAGAGCAAGCAAGGGTTTTTTCTTTGGATGCTGTCCATAGAAGTTGACATTATGCAATGTCCTTAGCACTGTCGGAGCTGTCACAGAAACTCCAATTTCTATCAATAATCCTTGAGCCAAATCTGAAGCACTTGCCTTGATGCAAATCTGAAGCACTTGCCTGTGGCCTGTTTTTCAGAGCTAGATTGTGCAAGTAGTGCACTGTCCGTGGTGTCATTTTAGGAGGACAGCCACTGCGGCTCTGATTTTTGGCACCGATCTATACCTCTTGATTACTGCTGCAACTGCATTTTGATTGATTTTTAGTTGGTCACCAATCTTCCTGTATCCTTTTCCATCTTTGTGAAGTCTCATAATCAGATATTTCAATTCCTCTGGCAATTCTTTTCCATGTGGAGACTGGAGACATTGATGCAGACTTGCAGATAGACACAGCCCATTGGTAAAAAAAAAATAGACTGTTCTGGTAACTATGCTCATGCAATTAGGCTAATTGGAAATCATAGGTGTACTCAATTTTGTTTCAGTGATCTAACTTGTGTGTCAGTGACCACAGGTGTATTCACTTTTGTTGCATTAAGTTTCTACTTTGGGGCCTGTATTTTAAATATAATCTTTCTAAAGTATTTTTTTTTTTTTTTTTATTTCAAAAAGCTTTATTGAAAATAACAAGAAATGACAATGGCAGAAAGGTAATAGCATCTCATAAGAATCATAAAGCAGTACACTCCATTAAATCAGAATTTAGATGGCAAAACCAGGGGATAATTATTACACAAAAGCTTACAGGAGGAAGTTAGATAACTAATGTCCGTGATCTTAGAAGGAAAACAGTTCGTGACTCCATTGAGTCTTATCCTCTGCAACCTGAGAGGGGAGTGTAGCGATGTGTACCAAACTCTGCAACATGCATCTCAAAAACAGTAACAACAATAATCAACTCAAGTGCTTTTGTGTGCACCTGTACGCTAGGGTCTGGCATGCGACATAGGGTTCAGTGCATGCCAGTAGTTGGTGAAAAGAGAAAAGGAAGGACAATAGAAAGAGAGAGAGAGAGAGAGAGAGAGAGAAAAAAAAAAAAAAAAAAGGGAAGGGGGTGACCCCAGCATATGTGGGAGGGATAAGAGGGGGGGGGGGGGAAGGAAAGAGGGAGGGAGGGGATGTTCCTTCATATCTTGTGACTTTATCTGATCAAGGGCTTCCAGATTTCCTTCATGTACTCATGTAGTTCTATTTTGTCATCCCTCATATACCTGTATCTCTCCAGAGTCAAATACCTGTCCACCCTACTTTCCCAGTCTGAATGTTGAGGTGTTTGGGTCGTTTTCCAGTATTTGGGGATTAGGGTTTTAGCACTGTTGAGCATTATATACAAGAGGTGTTTTTTGGGTTTTTCTACTAGCTTAGGGAGACCGTGGAATAATAAGAGGCTCGGATTTCTGCTCACCCTGACATTTAATTTGGAGTCAATCGTATCTAAGACAGAATTCCAAAAGGGTTGGATCAGATCGCACGTCCACCAAATGTGGATCAGAGTGCCAGATTCACCACACCCCCTCCAACACTTGCCATCTGATTTCTTATAGAATTTTCTAATTCTTTCTGGTGTCAAATACCAACGAGACAGATATTTATAGTTAGATTCAAGGATTCCGGCGGAGACAGATGCCTTAGTGTGGTTGTAAAATATTTTATCCCAGTCTGCATCCGTCAGTTCCCTATCCAACTCTGTGTTCCACCTTCTAACAAATGAAGGCAAGCCAACTTCTTTATGAGAAGACAGCAGGTTATACATAATTGAGATTAAGTGTCTTGGGGCGGATGGAAGTAGACAGAGTGTTTCCAACCGTGTAAATTGTCTTGTAATGTAAATTGCTTTTTTAGTAGTGCTTAAGTAGTGTTGAAGTTGTCTGTGATGATACCAAGTGAGAGGAACTCCCGATTGCTGCAATTCCTCTAGGGGTTTCAATCTCCCATCTAGGAGTAGTCTATGAAACATTGTTTGATCTAGCTGTGCCCTATTTATATTTATGTGATATGTGTTCGAAAACGGGATGTCGGGGTTGTGTGTAAATGGAGATAGTGGTGAAGGGAGAGAGGAGATATGTGGGTGTTCGACAAGTGTCTTATCCCATTGTGAGAAAAATTCACTAAGGAAAGGGTAATGGAAGACTATGTTTGGCCTATTTTTACTAGAGATCCAGCTCAGTGTTCCCGGGTTCTGTACTCCTAAAATCGTGCGTCCAATTTGGGCCCAAGTCTTTTCTATTGAGTTAGTGCACCATTCCACTTGTGTTTGAAGGTTAATTGCCTTTTTATATAATAGGAGGCATGGTATGCCTAAACCTCCTTTGTCTTTGGCCAAGTATAAGGTGCGTCTAGGGATTCGGGGTCTTCTACCCCCCCCAAATATATGTCTCTAGTTGTCCTTGCAACTTTCGTAAGAAGTGTATTGGGAATGGGGTCGGCAAGGTCTGCAAATAATATAATACCCTGGGGAGGATATTCATTTTTACCACACCTATCCTACCCAGCCATGAAATTCTCTTATTTTTCCAAGCAGATAGGTCGTCTGTTATTGATTTTGACAGTTGGGGGTAGTTAGCTCCGAATAGGCCATTTGAATCTGGGGTCAGGTTGATTCCTAAATATTTAAGCGTTTGGGTTTTAATTTTAAGTTTACATATGTGCGGGATTTGACACAGCTCCGCTTGGGATAAATTTATATTTAAAATCTCAGACTTTGTGTGATTTAGGTGGAAATTAGATACTTTGCCATAGTCATCGAACTCCTTTAGAATCTCTGGAAGAGAGGTCAAAGGGTTGGAGATAGACAAAAGAACGTCGTCCGCGTAGAGCGAGACTTTGTGGTCCTGGCCACCCACCTGTATCCCAGAAATTGTATGATTGGCGCGTATCTTTTGCGCCAAGATCTCTATAGAAAGGGCAAATAACAGGGGTGAGAGTGGACAGCCCTGTCTTGTGCCATTGGTGATGTCGAAGGGTTCAGATAATATATTATTAACTTTAACTTGGGCAGTAGGTTTCGAGTAGAGGGCCAATATTTTTTGTATGAAAGAGTGGCTGAAATTCATTTTCGACAGGACAGCTGCAAGAAAGTCCCAGCTGACCCTGTCGAAAGCCTTCTCCGCGTCAGTTGATATAAGCACTGAAGGGATATTATTATGTCGGGCGTAATTTACTAAGAGATTGGCTTTTATTGTGTTGTCCCTAGCCTCACGGCCGGGAACAAAACCTACTTGGTCAGGTGAAACCAAATGGGGCAAGTAGACGTTTAGTCTTGTGGCGAGGATTTTTGCGTAGATCTTCAGGTCTACATTGAGTAAGGAAATTGGCCTGAAGTTCTCAGGGCGGTTAGGTGGCTTCCCGGGTTTTGGGATGGTGGTAACGTGTGCTAGTAACATGGTTGGGGGAAAATTTTGAGTGTGTCCAATGTCATTGAATAGGGTTGCTAAGTGTGGCGAAAGGATATCCTTAAATAATTTGTAATATTTGGCACTAAAGCCGTCAGGGCCGGGGCTTTTACCAGTACTCAACTCCTCAATGGTTTTAGTTACCTCTTTTACCGTGATGGGATTGTCCAGTGCCTCTCTGTCCTTATCCGACAGTGTCGGCAATGTGAGAGAACTCAAATATCTCTCGATATGGGGAAGGGGGGGGTCTCTTTCTGCCTCCGAAGTTGATACCTTCTCATCTTTTAAGTTATACAACTTCTGGTAGTAGGATCTAAGTGTTTCCGCAATTGAAGGGCTATCTACACAGGTTTGATTATGCTGATTAAAGATGGAGTGAACATGGGATTTTGATTGTTTTCTTTTTAAAGCGCGTGCCAGAAGCCTACCGGGTTTATCCCCGTATTCAAAGTATGTTTGTTGCAATTGTAATGCCTTTTTTTGGTGATCAATAGAATGGATATCTTGGATCTCTTTTCTGGCTTGTTGCAATATTTTGGTAGTCGCGGTGTCAGAGGGCAGTTTTTTATGTTTAATCTCTAGATCTCGGATTTTAAGGAGAAGGGTGGAGTACTTAAGTCTCAGCTGTTTGGAGTTTAGAGCTCTTTGTTTGATCAGTTCCCCCCTCAGCACGCTCTTGTGTGCTTCCCACACTATTGGGCCTGGGACCTCCCCTGTGTTGTTGTGTTGGAAGTACTCTAATAATCTAGTCTCTATCTGCAGTTTAATTGGCTGATTGTTCAACAGGAAGTCATCAAACCTCCATATGTGGGGTCTGTCTGGGATAGAAGGCCAATTTAATTTCCACAGGACAGGTGAGTGGTCCGACCATGTCATGGGGAGTATTTGGGAGTCTATAACCCCCGCCAGTGTGGACTGATCTGTAAAAAAGTAGTCCAGACGTGTGTACAGGTTGTGTGGGTGGGAAAAGAAGGTAAAGTCCCGTCTAGTGGGGTAAAGAGTGCGCCATGTATCATGAACTTCTAACTCTTCAAGTCTGGAGTTGCATTGTCTAATCACTTTTTTAGATATAGAAGCCGTAGCTCTGGACGTGTCTAGGACTGGGTCTAGAGGGAGATTGAAGTCCCCCCCAAGAATTAAAGCTCCTTTACGCAGGTCTAGGATCTTGTTGGTTAGTCTGGTCAGAAAACTGTTTTGTCCCTGATTAGGGAAGTATGTATTCACTAATGTGACGAGTCTGTTGAATAGTAGGCCTATTACAATCAGAAACCTCCCCTCAGGGTCTCTTTCTATGTGTATAGGTGAGAAAGGTGCAGAATGCTTAATCAAAATTCCGACACCGTTTTTTTTTGATGGGCCTGAGGCAAAGTATGAGGTCGGAAACTTAGGATTTGTCCAGGTCGGTTCCCTGCCCTTACGAAAATGAGTCTCCTGCATGAAGACAACGTCACTATGTGTTCTGATAGCGTCTCTAATTAGATGGGAGCGTTTTTCAGGTATGTTCAGTCCTTTGGTGTTTATGGTCAGCAAAGTGAGGGTTTGTGCCCCGTGGGATGGCATGGTGAGGGGAAAGGGGGAGGGTGAGAGAAGAGGAAAAAAAAAAAAAAAAAAAAAAAAAACCTTAAAGGGGGAGGGAAAAAAGAGAGGAGTGTAAAGAAAGAATCAGAAAGAATGAAAGTAAATTAGACGCAGACCCTAATGAAAGGGGACGTCCAATGTGGGCAGCAGATAGGGTATGTACTTTAGAGAGACGGCAGTGTTGTCTCTCTGTACAAAGGAGAAAGAAGGATAAAAAAGAAAAAAAGTTTTAGAGAAAGCAAAAAAGTATCAAAGAGTGTGGGATAAGTATCCCTGTGCCTGATGTGATTAGCGAATGAAAGAATAGTGAAGACGTAGAAGGATTAGAGCGTGGTCAGGAGTGACAAGAATAGCAATAATATTATTCCCCTAGATACAACATCATCAACAACATACATATATCAACAGTAGCTTCAACAGATTCCTGGTTAAAATTACATCCAAATAAAGCCATGAGAACCACTCAAAAACAATGTAAATAAAGGAGGTTCAAGTAGGTAAACTTAGGCTAAAGATTCCCAGGACAGGGGTCTGAAGGCCTCTAGTGTAGTGTATGATCTGACCTGGTCTATTTGGAGAAAGTGTGCCTCATAAGGCTGCCACTGCAAAAGGAGGCTCAGGGAGGGAGATTACTCCCCCCATAATGAATCATAGATATTAAGGTCTAAAATTAAGGGGCCTTTGGTTACCGCTATTAGGCTGGGGTGGCATAGTTAGAGATATCTTTACAAGTATGGGATTACTATCGTGCAAACCTTTAGTTACTCATGGTTCCAATAGGCTGGTCTATAAAGACAATATACCCTGGTGGGAGAGAAAAACAAAATAAAGACAAAAAGAAAGACATATGAACCAGTTACAAGAAAAACAGTACAATATAACCATAACAAAACTTAGCTGATGTTGAAATAGGGCATATTAGAAATGTTCGGTAGGTACCAAATGAGTGTCCTGTGCAAAGTCTATTATTTGTCCCTACTTGTGGTTGGTAAATCAGGAGCACTTTGGCTGGATCCTGCTTCTTCGGGTACTGGAATGTCTACATCCAGAATATTGCAGAAATCAGAGAGGTCTGTGCGGGTTTTAAAGATGGCTTGTTTCCCATTGCGAGTGGCTATAAGCGATACGGGAAATCCCCACTTATATTGAATTTTATGGCGCTGAAGAACACTGGTAATAAACTTAAGGTCCCTTCTTTTTTGTAAGGTAATTTGGCTCAGGTCTGAGAAAACCTGGATAGGTATACCAGCATGAGTGAGATCTTTGATGGCGCGGGCCCTCTGAGCGATGATATCTTTATCTTTATAACTCAAAAACTTGACAATAATGTCCCTCGGGGGGGCTTTGGGGGGGGGGTTTTGGTCGGAGGGCCCGATGTGCCCTTTCTAGCATAATATCAGGGGAGCTCGGTGTTTCTTTAATGGTGCAGAAAAAGTCTTGCAGGAAGCCCTCAATAGCTGTATTATTCACAGATTCCGGCACCCCCCTGATGCGTAGATTGTTCCTTCTCCCCCTATTATCTAAGTCTTCCACCCTGGTTAGGAGAAATTGGATGTCCCCTTCTTGCTCAAAAGCCCTTTGTGTATTTGAATCGGCTTGGGCCTGCAGGGTTGTCTGCTTAGTTTCTAAGGTGGTAACCTGCTGGCTGATTTGCTGGAAATCCCTTTTCAAGTCTCCAAATAAAGACCTCATTTCTGTTAGAACCACATTAATGTCTGCTTTAGAGGAGATTACATTTAAGTCACCTCTTGTTAGAGGTTCCTGTGGCTGCATGTCGGGCAGAGGACTTGGAGTGAAAGTTAGTGGGGAGGTCTGCTCTGTGTTTTCTGCAGGGGGTTGATCCGAACAAGTATTAGGTATTTTCAGAAAGTTAGTTAGACTGGTGCTTTTAATGCTTTTGTCACCTTTATTATGTTTCCTGCTAGACATGGTCACAGAGCTGTCAGAGACTAGGTTGAGAATAGCTACAGTGGCCACGTGTACTTTGCCCAGTGTTTTAAATAACTCACAGCAAAAGTTTTTCCCTGTGTACCAGCAGATGTATAAGCTTATTTGTGCAGGTCGTATTTGGTTATTCTAGTATCTCTCTGGTGAATGCTATGAGAGGTGCTAGGTTATAAAAAATAGGGTGTTCTTTGCAGCGTGTGGGGATATTCCAATGGCCCAGTGCTATGATGTTTAGCTGAGTTACCCCGTGTATGAGGTTCTGATTGATGAGGTATACCCCTGTGTGTGCTCAAGCAGGTCTCCCCTCTTACCGGTGTCTTGTCCTTTGGGTCCGCTAGCCTCTTTTGTCATTCAGCCGCTGCTGCCGTTGTTTAGGCACTGCGAGAGGAAGAGAGCCTTGCGGCCTGATCATGTGTCCGCCTTTTGTAGCGTTCGGCGGGGAGCCGCTTGATCTGTTGCCTTCCGATGTTTGCCTCAAGAGGTTATCGATATCCCGAGAATCGGGTGCAGTGAGGTGGATATCTCCGCAATATGTGAGGTAGGATGCCAGACAGCGAGGTGCAGTGAGCGGTCCCGGTAGGCCGCAGTCTTCTGTATTATAAAAGATCCGCCAATTGCTCAAAAAGTTTTAAGGATCACATGCAGGGATTGATCACACTCCTGTATTATATTTTTAAAGATGTTCTAGGCATATTCCTTCTTGTTATTTAATTGTTATCAGGCACAGGGCTTAGGAGCCGGGAATTAAGCGACCATGTCCCTGCGTGGCCAGGCTCCGCCCCTAAAGTATTTGTTTTTGATTATTTATAATAGGAAATACTCTACTTGTTAACTTAGAAATAAAACAATTATTGAGAGGTGATACAATTTTGAATAATTTGATATTTAAGTGATATTGCCCAGGGGTGTAATCACTTCTGTTGTATACTGTAAATTGAAATATACATTTAATAATAAAAATTATTTTTTATATGGGAACATAGTAACATAGTAGATTGAAAAAAGACAGATGTCAATCAAGTTCAACCTATACAAATCTAATATACTTACAAAAAAGCTCCAGTTGAGCTTAAATTAATCCCATAAAAAAGGTGACCCATTTAACACCAGCAATCATATCCCTGAATTTTGTTTCTAGCCAGAAATGTATCTAAACCATTTTAAACGTATCTAAGATATTGGCTTTTACTAATTCCTCAGGTAATGAGTTCCACAATTTTATTGATCTTACAGTGAAAAAATGTTTATGTTGCTGGAGATTAAATCCCCTTTCCTCCAACCTTAAATTGTGAGCTCTTGTCACAAACAATTTTCTTGGAATAAACAGCTTCTGCCATCTCTGTATATGGGCCTTGAATATATATTACATAAAGTAATCATGTCACCTCTCAAGTGCCTTTTTTCTAAAGAAAACAGAACCAGTCTGCAATGTCTTTTTTTGAGATCGATCCCCAGAACTGCACTCCATACTTAAGGGCTTTATATAGTGACAGAACAATGCTTTCCTCCCTTGTATCAATGCCTCTTTTAATACATGCTAGTATCTTATTAGCCTTTGAAACTGCTGCCCTGCATTGTGCACCCATCTTTAGCTTGTTATCTATCACTACTCCCAAATCCCTTTCCTCCTCTGTTTGGCTAAGTCTTGTCCCATTTAAATAATACATTGCCTGCTTATTTTTCTCATCCAAAATGTAGAACCTTATATTTTCCAATATAAAATCTAATGTTCCATTTACCTGCCCATTCTTCTAACTTTTGCAGATCTTCTCTATAACAGGACATAGACTTGAATTAACACTTCACAGTACTGGCTTGTATAACAGGACTCAGACTTGAATTAAAACTTCTCAGTACTGACTTGTATAACAGGACTCAGACTTGAATTAACACTTCACAGTACTGACTTGTATAACAGGACATAGACTTGAATTAACACTTCACAGTACTGACACTTGTATAACAGGACTCAGACTTGAATTAAAACTTCTCAGTACTGACTTGTATAACAGGACTCAGACTTGAATTAACACTTCACAGTACTGACTTGTATAACAGGACACAGACTTGAATTAACAAAATGCAAAATCCAAGTATATCAAATTAATAATATTATAGTCATATATATTTATATATATTTACAATAAAAAATGTATGTATGTGAAGAATATTGGAATGTAAAATATTAACTCCTATCAGGTTAGTATGCGAGCGATAAGTGTTAGGTTTTTCTTCTGCCCTCTCCATTGACGTGTATGGGGAGAATATGATACTGCAAAGTCCTTTGGTAAGCACGCATCTGGTTTCGCTTATGTGCAAAAATTTTACTTTCAACTTCCAATAAGCGTGATTACCAACATACGCAAAAAGATTACTTCTAGCAAAGTTTACTCTCGAGCAAAAGCGCTAAATAGTGCACCAATCTTAATCTGGCTCAAAATGTGCAATACATTTTAATAAGTGGAAATTTTTTAAAAAGAGAATAAAATGGTATACTAAATTGTAAACAATTTTTTAAAGACAGACTGTCAGATAGAGTCAGATAGCTAGCCAGATATATAGTAGAGTTTAATTTGTACTTGTTTCTTGTCTGATCTGGACAGGCACCCTCTCTTCCTCTCATTTCAAAAGCTCAGTTGCTGTAATCATCTGTGAGGTGAATTCTTTGCACTTGATTCCTCTGTCATGTTCATGTGAAAAAAAGCTCCTCAATTGACCCTTTTCTTAAGAGTGCAG
Organism: Bombina bombina; assembly: GCF_027579735.1. Taxonomy (NCBI): domain Eukaryota; kingdom Metazoa; phylum Chordata; class Amphibia; order Anura; family Bombinatoridae; genus Bombina; species Bombina bombina. The sequence goes on from NC_069499.1 coordinate 670,266,215, forward strand.
TGTATATATGAAGATGCAAAGCACTACTCTCAAGCCCCAGCTTAGCTGGTTGTTTTGTCTGTTGTCAAGTTGCTGATTTAGGGAGGCAGAAAAAACATAGCCCATTGTGCATTGTGGAACTGCAGAAGTACAGAGGTTGGAGGATCTTGCACTATTAACACTAAATATATGGCTAATAACTATTATTGAAGCGTAGAACTGGCAATATAAACTTGGTGCAACCAACCCATAAAAAAATACAATACTGTATAAAAAAAACTGTCAAAATTCACTGAGATAAGAGGCGGTTTTCAAGGGCTTCAAAATTATGAGCCTACCTAGGTTTAGCTTTCAACAAAGAATACCAAGCGAACAAAGCAAATTTGATGATAAAAGTAAACTGGAAAGTTGTTTAATATTGCATGCCCTTACAGACCCCTCTTCTTCCCTTCCTCCCTTACTGGCCCTCCTTGAGCACTTTGGAACCATCTCTCATTATAAAGTTAAAGTTGCTAAAACTGAAGCCTACCCTATTGGCATCCCCCTCAGGGAACTAAGGCAACTTCAAGAGACCTTCTCTTTTAAGTGGTCACTTAGGGGAGTCCGACATTTTGGAGTCTTCCTTTCACATGACAGAGATATAACCCTTATAATTATGAGCCCATATTGAAAAGTATTGGCACATTGTTAAATTCCAAATGCTACGAGGAGGTTTCATGGCTGGGTAGAGTAGCGGCAGTAAAAATGATGAATTTGCCAAAACGAACTTACCTCTTTCGATGCCTGCCTCTCCCAGTCCCGACTTCAGTCCTCCTCAAATTCCAAGTATTATTTACTAAATATATCTGGAATGGAAAGAGGCCAAGGGAAGCTGCACATATTATGCAGGCCCCAGTAGAACAGGGTGGCATTGGATTTCCTAACGTACAACTCTATCATAATGTGGCTATGATATCGCATGTTTCAGCTTGCGGCCCCAATCTTCCTCCAACTAGATGGCGAGAACTGGAGCAAGATTTACTAGCAGCCTATGTTGATCTTGACAATTTAGTATGGACTCCACCACACAGTCATAGCCAAATAGTTGTCCCAAACTCAATAGTGAAGGGGTGCCAAAGGACCTGACACAAACTTCGTCATAGCTTACAGATTGCCCCACACCCATCTCCGATCCATTCAGTTGTTGGTCTACTACAGGGCCTCCCCTATACTCATATTAGACAATAGAGGGGATCTCCCCTCCACACACTCAAAGATTTCTACCCGGGCAATCGCCTTATTAGCCACTCAGGGCTATTGATGTCCTGGGAAATTCCCCTCAAACTCCAATTTGACCTATTCAGACTGAGGTCTATGCTGCAGTCCTAGGGCTTCCACAGGGAAGAATTGAGAGAATAAACTATATGGGAAACCAGATGGAACGCTAATCTCCAACTCCTCCACCCACTTTCGACATATTACCAATGCTTTTCACAAGACACCCATAATTTCAAAACGACACACATAGCCACATGGGAGTAGGAATGGAGATGCGAGTACACCTTTAAACAATGGATTCAAGCCATAACTACGACCAGGTCTGCCATACACTGTGTCACTATGCTAGAACTGTACTATAAGCTGTTGATCAGATGGCATCTGGTACCTACCAAACTACACAGATTCTACCCCACATGCTCTGATATGTGCTGGAGGGAATGCAGAGAACAAGGCCATCCCCTTCACATATGGTGGGACTGCCCACTCTTAAAGCACTTCTGGATGAAGACCAGATCGCTATGTACTAACCTAGGCCTCCCGGAGGTCACAGAACCCACTATGGCCATCCTGCACCTAGACATGCCCAAAATACCTAAACATAACCCATATCTACTCATATATATACTGATATCCACCAAGCTCTTTATAGCGAGGAATTGGAAAAAGACCCTACCCCTAAAATGGCAAGGGGTACTGGACACTGTCAAGTACATTAAAACTATGGAGGAGAGTGTCTTCAGATCTAAGCAACAAATTGACATGTTCTGTTTAATCTGGGAACCCTGGGACTCCTACTGGTGACACAGAACCCACTAACTCCTAAGGAACCCACTGACATGAGTCCAACAAACCAATTGGCCCTAATGGGACAACCCAATTCAGCCCAGTCTGCAACCTTAGGTGACACCTCTCTACCTCTCCCCTATTCTACCCCACAACAACCCCTTCCCTTGTCCCCTCTAATGAGTGATCATCAAAAGGGCCTTTCCCTGGCCTTAAGTCCAATCATAGGACCAGATACCCCTGACCAGTCTCCTCCCTTACTTAACACACCCTCCCCCTGATTAACCCCCCCATATTATATATAACCATAGTACCCACACCTAAAAGTAACAATGGAAGAGATGTCCAATACATGAGTAAAAGACTTAGAAGACGCCTAAAAATAGGAGGAAGGGGAAATTATTCCTTCCACCTCCTTTTTTTCTAAATTTTTTTGCTCCTTTTATTATATTTTCTGTTTCCATCAAGATTTTGTTTCCCATAGCCAGTAATGAGGGGCTGCTGATGAAAAGCACCCCTCTCAACCTTAGCATCAAACTTTGAATTTTACAACACTATTGTTATATTGTATGTACAATGAACCTGAAAGTGAACTGTAACCTAATTTAATTCTGTCTGTACACCAGTTTGAAACTTAATACAATTTTAAAAATAAAAAAATAAAAAAATTGCATGCCCTATCTGAATTATAAAGGTTTAATTTTGACTAGACTGTCCCTTTAAATACTTAGGGGCCTATTTATCAAGCCGTCAACCGCAAATACGCTGGAATTCCGCAGCGTAATTGTGGCAGGCTTGATTCGTCTTAGTTATCAAAGCCTACAGACCGGCAAAAGTAGAATTTTGTGACGTAACATACGATCCGCCGGACTCAGTCCGACACAGATCGATGCTAACGTCATTACAGATGTTCCGAATGCAAATTTGGCACTATCTGACTACTTTTGCTAGTTAACAAATATCTACCAGGTACGCTCAGCACTATTCCGGCCCAGGGTACCTGCTTTTCAATCCACCGCCCTGGAGGAGGCGGATGCCATTGGAATCAATGGGAGTCTGAAAGCAGCGAAAGCTTATGTTCGCTGCTGCCCGATATCCCATTAATTAACACCCTAACATATACCCCGAGTCTAAACACCCCTAATCTGCCACCCCTTACACCGCCGCCACCTACATTATACTTATTAACCCCTAATCTGCCACACCGACACCGCCGCCACCTACAAAAAAGTATTAACCCCTATCCCGCCGCTCCCGGACCCCTCCGCAACTAAATAAACGTATTATCCCCTAAACCGCCAGCCCCCCACATCGCCATAAACTAAATTAACCTATTAATCCCTAAACCTAACAACCCGCTAACTGTACATTAAATATTAACTCATCCCTATCTTATAATAAATTTAAACTTACCTTTAGATTTAAATTAAACTAATAATTAACATATTCTAACTATTATAATAAAATTACATTAAACTATATTAAATTAATAATTAATCTAACCCAATCAGCCAATAGAATGCGAGCTCAATCCTATTGGCTGATTGCAACAGCCAATAGGATTTTTTCTACCTTAATTCCGATTTGCTGATAGAATTCTATCAGCCAATCGGAATCTAAGGGATGCCATCTTGGATGACGTCACTTAAAGGAACCTTCATTCGTCGGTAGTCGTTGGAAGGAAGAGGTTGCTCCACGTCGGATGTCTTGAAGATGAAGCCGCTCCGCGTCGGATGGATGAAGATAAAAGATGCCGTCTGGATGAAGACTTCTGCCCGTCTGGAGGACCACTTCGCCCGGCTTGGATGAAGACTTCTCCCGGCTTCGTTGAGGACTTTGGCCCGGTTGGATGAAGACTTCTGCCGCTTCCTTGAGAATGGATGTCCGGTCTTCAGAACAGTAAGTCGATCTTCAGGGGGTTAGTGTTAGGGTTTTTTAAGGGTGTATTGGGTGGGTTTTATTTTTAGGTTAGGGCTTTGGGCCGCAAAAGAGCTAACTGCCCTTTTAAGGGCAATGCCCATCCAAATGCCCTTTTCAGGGCAATGGGGAGCTTAGGTTTTTTTAGTTAGTATTTTATTTGGGGGGTTTTTGTGTGGGTGGTGGGTTTTACTGTTGGGGGGGTTGTTGTATTTTTTTTTACAGGTAAAAGAGCTGATTACTTTGGGGCAATACCCTGCAAAAGGCCCTTTTAAAGGCCTATTGGTAGTTTAGTTTAGGCTAGGGGTTTTTATTATTTTGGGGGGGCTTTTTTATTTTGATAAGGCTATTAGATTAGGTGTAATTAGTTTAAATTTTTGTAATTTGTTTATTATTTTCTGTAATTTAGTGTTTGTCTTTTTTTGTACTTTAGCTAATTGAATTTAATTTATTTAATTGTTTTTAATTTAGTTCATTTATTTAATTGTAGTGTAGTGTTAGGTGTTATTGTAACTTAGGTTAGGTTTTATTTTACAGGTACTTTTGTATTTATTTTAGCTAGGTAGTTATTAAATAGTTAATAACTATTTAGTAACTATTGTACCTAGTTAAAATAAATACAAACTTGCCTGTAAAATAAAAATAAACCCTAAGCTAGATACAATGTAACTATTAGTTATATTGTAGCTAGCTTAGGGTTTATTTTACAGGTAAGTATTTAGTTTTAAATAGGAATTATTTAGTTATTAATAGTAGGTTTTATTTAGATTTATTTTAATTATATTTAAGCAAGGGGTGTAAGGGTTAGACTTAGGTTTAGGGGTTAATAAATTTAATATAGTGGCGGCGACGTTGGGGGTGGCAGATTAGGGGGTTAATAACATAATATAGGTGGCAGTGGGCTCCGGGAGTGGCAGGATAGGGGTAAATACGTTTATTAGAGTGGCGGTGGGCTCCGGGAGCGGCAGGATAGGGGTTAATACGTTTATTAGAGTGGCGGTGGGCTCCGGGAGTGGCGGTTTAGGGCTTAATAACTTTATTTAGCTGCGGCGGGGTCCGTGAGCAGCGGGATAGGGGTAAAACAGTGTAGTGTGGGTGTTTGGTGACAGTATACCAATAAAGCTGGGAAAAAGCCGAAGAGCAGAGAGATCGATGACTGTTAGTTAACAACAGTCCGCTGCTCATCGCCTCGTACTTGGTGCGCAGCTTTTTGACAGCTTTTTTGGTAACTTTGGAGAACGTATTCAGGTCTGCGGCAGCGAAGTTAGGCGATGTTAGGCGAGCGTATTGGTGCCGTCGAATGCAAGTAAGTTGACGGCTTGATAAATAGGCCCCTTAGTCTTGATTAAGTGCCCCAACTCTATTCATACAAGAATATTCGTAATAATATATTGATATTGATATATGATATCATTTTAAAGTACAGAAAATCACAAGTTGGAAAGTTGCTTAAAATTGCATGCACTATCTGAATCATTAAAGTTAAATTTTTACTTGACTGTCCCTTTAAATTTCAAAATATGAATTAAGTGACTATCTTCTTATTAATATTATTTTAATAATATTAATAATAATAATCTATATATAAATCAAAGCTAAATTAATTTTGAAAAAATAAATGAATGACTATAAAGATAACTAAGTTAAATTGTAATACTTTCAGTTTGTAGGTAGAATATAAATACAAAATACAAATCTGTGGTAATGCTAAAATCCAGTATAAAAACATTAAACAGATTTATTATCCAAATTGATGAATATACATAGGGAGCATGATTCCAAATGGGTTACTTAATGTAAATTCATAGTATTTTAATACACCTACGGCTAGATTACGAGTTTTGCGTTATGAGGGGTGCAGTGCTAACTTGCACGTTATTGTCACCGCTCACTTACCTACAGCGCTGGTATTACAGGTCTTCATAAACCCGGCGTTAACAGGCAAGAAGTGAGCATAGAGCAAAATTGTGCTCCATACCACACTCCAATACCAGCACTGCTTAAGGCAGCAGTGAGCTGGTTTTACGTCCTTGTGCACGATTTCCCCATAGACATCAATGGGGAGAGCCGGCTGAAAAAAAAGCCTAACACCTGCAAAAAAGCAGCGTAAAGCTCAGTAACGCAGCCCCATTGATTTCTAGGGGGAAACAAAATTTATGTTTACACCTAACACCCTAACATGAATCCCGAGTCTAAACACCCCTAATGTTACACTTATTAACCCCTAATCTGGCGCTCCGGACATCGCCACCACTATAATAAACATATTAACCCCTAAACCGCCGCACTCCCGCAACACAAACACTAGTTAAATATTATTAACCCCTAATCTGCTGTCCCTAACATTGCCGTCACCTACATTACATTTATTAACTCCTAATCTGCCACCCCCAACATTGCCGCCACTATACTAAATTTATTAACCCCTAAACCTAAGTCTAACCCTAACACCCCCTAACTTAAATATAATTAAAATAAATCTAAATAAACATTCCTATCATTACCTAAATTATTCCTATTTAAAACTAAATAGTTTACTTATCAATAAAATAAACCCTAAGCTAGCTACAATATAACTAATAGTTACATTGTAGCTATCTTAGGTTTTATTTTTATTTTACAGGCAAGTTTGTATTTATTTTAACTAGGTAGAATAGTTACTAAATAGTTATTAACTATTTACTAACTACCTAGTTAAAATAAATACAATTTTACCTGTAAAATAAAACCTAACCTGTCTTACAATAAAACCTAACCTTACACTACAATTAAATAAATTAAATTAATTAAATACAATTACCTAAATTACAACAAAAAAACCCCCCCACTAAATTACACAAAATAAATCAGATATTTAAACTAATTACACCTAATCTAATAGCCCTATCAAAATAGAAAAAGCCCCCCCAAAATAAAAAAAAAACCCTAGCCTACAATAAACTACCAATAGCCCTTAAAAGGGCCTTTTGCGGGACATTGCCCAAAAGAAATCAGCTCTTTTACCTGAAAAAAAAAATACAAACACCCCCCCAACAGTAAAACCCACCACCCACACAACCAAAAATCCTATTGGCTGATGCAATCAGCCAATAGAATTGAGCTTGCATTCTATTGGCTGATTGGAACAGCCAATAGAATGCAAGCTCAATCCTATTGGCTGATTGGATCAGCCAATAGGATTGAAGCTCAATCCTATTGGCTGATTGCATCAGCCAATAGGATTTTTTCACCTTTAATTCCGATTGGCTGATAGAATTCTATCAGCCAATCGGAATTCAAGGGACGCCATCTTGGATGACGTCACTTAAAGAAACATTCATTCGGGAAGAAGACTTCGTTTGAACAGGATACTCCACGCCAGATGTCTTGTAGATGGACCTGCTCCGCGTCGGATGGATGAAGATAGAAGATACCGTCTGGATGAAGACTTCTGCCCATCTGGAGGACCACTTCTGCCGGCTTGGATGAAGACTTCTCCCGGCTTCGTTGAGGACTTCTTGCCGCTTCGCTGAGGACTTCTACCGGCTTCGTTGAGGATGGATGTCCGGTCTTCAAAACTGTAAGTGGATCTTCGGGGGTTAGTGTTAGGTTTTTTTAAGGGTTTATTGGGTGGGTTTTAGTTTTAGATTAGGGTTTGGGCAATAGAAAAAGAGCTAAATGCCCTTTTAAGGGCAATGCCCATCCAAATGCCCTTTTTTAGGGCAATGGGGAGCTTAGGTTTTTTTAGTTAGGATTTTATTTGGGGGGTTGGTTGTGTGGGTGGTGGGTTTTACTGTTGGGGGGGTGTTTGTATTTTTTTTTACAGGTAAAAGAGCTGATTTCTTTGGAGCAATGCCCCGCAAAAGGCCCTTTTAAGGGCTATTGGTAGTTTATTGTAGGCTAGGTGTTTTTTATTTTGGGGGGGGGCTTTTTTATTTTGATAGGGCTATTAGATTAGGTGTAATTAGTTTAAATATCTGATCATTTCTTTTTTTATTTTGTGTAATTTAGTGTTTGTTTGTTTTTGTAATTTAGGTAATTGTATTTAATTAATATAATTTATTTAATTGTAGTGTAAGGTTAGGTTTTATTGTAAGACAGGTTAGGTTTTATTTTACAGGTAAATTTGTATTTATTTTAACTAGGTAGTTAGTAAATATTTAATAACTATTTAGTAACTATTCTACCTTGTTAAAATAAATACAAACTTGCCTGGAAAATAAAAACAAAACCTAAGATAGCTACAATGTAACTATTAGTTATATTATAGCTAGCTTAGGGTTTATTTTACAGGTAAGTATTTAGTTTTAAATAGGAATAATTTAGGTAATGATAGGAATTTTTATTTTGATTTATTTTAATTATATTTAAGTTAGGGGGTGTTAGTGTTAGGGTTAGACTTAGGTTTAGGGGTTAATAACTTTAGTATAGTGGCGGCGATGTTGGGGGCGGCAGATTAGGGGTTAATAACTGTAATGTAGGTTGCGGTGATGTTAGGGACAGCAGATTAGGGGTTAATAATATTTATCTAGTGTTTGCAAGGCGGGAGTGTGGCGGTTTAGGGGTTAATATGTTTATTATAGTGGCGGCGATGTCGGGAGCGGCAGATTAGGGGTTAATCATTTTATTTTAGTGTTTGCGATGCGGGAGGGCCTTGGTTTAGGGGTTAATAGGTAGTTTATGGGTGTTATTGTACTTTTTAGCACTTTAGTTATGAGTTTTATGTTACAGCTTTGTATCGTAAAACTCATAACTACTGACTTTACAATGTGTTACGAATCTTGCAGGATAGGCTGTACCGCTCACTTTTTGGCCTTCCAGAAAAAGCTTGTAATATCAGCGCTATGGAAGTCCCATTGAAAAAAGACTTTACGTAAATTGCGTAAGTTAATTTGCGGTACGGCCAAAAAGTGTGCGGTGCCCCTAAACCTGTAAGGCTCGTAGTACCAACGGTAGTGAAAAAGCAGCGTTATGAGCCTTAATGCTGCTTTTTTACTCATACCACAAAACTCGTTATCTAGCCGCTTATTAGTTGAGTTGTGAAGCTGTAACATCATTTTAATAAGGCCATTAAATATTTTGCTGAGTTCATTTTGTGTTTTATTTTATCATTTCACATAAGTGGTTGGTTACATAAATCAATTTGACGCTATGTAGCGCCCACTTTGTGATTATATTGTTGCAGCAATATTGTGATACTGAGAAGCCTTTATCTGTTTAAGAACAGATGCCCAAGCCATATTAGCTTGTGAGTTTGCATAAGCTGTTTATAGAGGACTGGAAATTTGAGATGTAATTATATTATAATATAATAGCTTTGTTTATAATCGTTTTTAAATTTCAACAATTTTAAATTTAAAGAAACATGAAACCAAAATGTTTCTTTCATGATTCAGATAGAGAATACAATTTTAAACAACATTCCAATTTACTTCTATTATTTAATTAGTTTCATTTTCTTGGTATCTGTTGTTGAAGAAATAGCAGTGCACATGGGTGAGCCAATCACACGAGGCATCTATGTGCAGCTACCATATAATTCGGCACTAAAATCAACACTTGACAAAGCTGCACCCTCCACTGTTCACCGTACATCAATCACTCTACGGCAACCGTGGCACACCAAACAGACCAGATATCAGCAGCTACTGAGCCTATTTAGATATGCTTTTCAATAAAGGATATAAAAGCGAATGAAGCAAATTAGATAATAGAAGTAAATTGGAAACTTGGTTAAAATTGCATGCTCTTTCTAAATCATGAAATAAAAACATTGGGTTTCATGTTCCATTAACAAATACATATTGAGACTAAGGCCTCTATTTAACAAAGTCTGGCGGACCTGATCCGACAGTGCGGATCAGGTCCGCCAGACCTCGCGGTCTTCATATTCAGCATTGCACCAGCAGCTCACAAGAGCTGCTGGTGCAACACCACCCCCTGCAGAATCGCGGCCAATGGGCCGCCAGCAGGGAGGTGTCAATCAACCCGATTGTACTCGATCGGGTTGAATTCCGGCGATGTCTGTCTGCCTGCTCAGAGCAGGCGGACAGGTTATGGAGAAGTGGTCTTTAGACCGCTGCTTCATAACTGCTGTTTCTGGCGAGCCTACAGGCTCGCCAGAAACACGGGGCCTCAAGCTCTATCTGGAGCTTGATAGATAGAACCCAAAACGTTAACTTCCAAGTTGCATGATGATGAGAGGTAGCTGTTTAGTGTTTGCCCACAAACAATTGAATATAATATTATACAACCCTATGCTATAAATTAGCAGCTTAGGGTTACATATAGTTCCAGTAAAGTGCTGCTAAATATCTTCAGATTTTGACCTTATCATTATACATAAATTGTAAAATTATTTGGATGTCAGATGCCAGATTAAAAAAAATAAAAAACTTTGAAGGGTACAGTTTGACACCATGTTATATACAGAATATACAATTTTACACCTGTTCTGAGCCCCACATTCTCAATAACCACAATAGCCCTAAACATCACGGTTTGGGATAACTGCCCTACTGTCCTAAAAAATCCTGCTTTCCAAAGTGAAACCAGGGACTGCCTGAGGCCACAGTTTGTTTGCACCTGCACAGCTTTAGCATACTAACATACTAAGCAATATAAAGAATTAATCTTGTAGCTCAGGGTTTATAAAGTGTTGGTACAGTGGCTGAAAATTAAGCTTTTGATTTGACCTTTAAGAAGCCATAGGATCCCAAACTATTGTTGTCAAACTATGAACCATGGGGCCGAGTTAAAGGGACATTAAAACCCAATTTTTTCTTTCATTCATTAGAAAGAGTGTGCAATTTTAAACAACATTCTAATTTACTTTTATTATCTAATTTGTTTCATTCTCTTGATATTCTTTGCTGAAAAGCATATCTAGATAGGCTCAGTAGCTGCTGATTGGTACGTGCACATAGATGCCTCGTGTGATTGGCTCACCCATATGCATTGCTATTTCTTCAACAAAGGATATCTAAAAAATAAAACAAATTAGATAATAGAAGTAAATTTGAATGTTGTTTAAAATTGTATTCTCTAACTGAATCATGAAAGAAAAATTTGGGGTTTAGTGGCCCTTTAAGAAGCAGCGGATATAAGACCACTGCTCCTTAACTCGTCTGCTGCCTCTGAGGCTGCAGACATCAATCCGCATGATCTCATAAGATTGGGTTGATTGACACCCCCTGCTATCGGCCTGCAGGGGGCGGCATTGCACAAGCAGTTCCCCAGAACTGCTTGTGCAATGATAAATGTTGACAGCGCACACTGTCAGCATTTATCGATGTGTGGCGGACATGATTGCTACAGCGGATAATGTCCGCCAGACATATGATAAATCGGCCCCCATGTATTCATGTGCTATGTCGTTTTACAAAGGCCCTCACAGATGGAAATCTGATGCTATTAATATGTAATCCACATGGAATAAAAATCATTTGTATACCCTTAAAGAGACATGACACTACTACTGGAATAAACTAAAGTTAATAGATTCCACAGAGCATACTATAGAGAGTGAGTATAAAGTGGCCATACCAATAAACCTCTACTGACTGGTGATCATAGTGGCTAATTATAACTAGAAGGAAATACTTAAATGGACACAGTACTCAAAACTGTTCAATAATGTATATGAAGGAGCAACAGTTAAACATGTTAAAATATTTATGAATGAAAAAACAAAATGTTTGCTTACCTGATAAATTTCTTTCTTTTCGGGCATGGAGAGTCCATGACTTCATTCCAATTATTAGTGGGATATTCAACTCCTGGCCAACAGGAGGAGGCAAAGAGCACCCCAGCAGAGCTGTTAAGTGTCACTTCCCTTACCCATAATCCCCAGTCATTCAGCCGAAGGAAAATGGAAAAGGAAGAAACACAAGGGTATAAAGGTGCCTGAGGTTTACAAAAAAAATGCTGATGAATTAAAACTTAATAAAGGGCGGGGTCGTGGACTCTCCATGCCCGGAAAGAAAGACATTTATCAGGTAAGCATATATTTTGTTTTCTTTCCTACGGCATGAAGAGTCCACAACTTCACTCCAATTACTAGTGGGAACCAATACCCAAGCTGGAGGACACAGAATGAAAAGGAAATGAAAAAAAGACAGGCAGACCTAAACAGAAGGCACCACCGCTTGAAGAACCTTTCTCCCAAAAGAAGCCTCAGTCGAGGCAAAAGTATCAAATTTGTAGAATTTGGAAAAAGTATGCAAAGAGGACCATGTTGCTGTCTTGCAAATTTGCTCCACAGAGCTTTATTTTTGAAAGCCCAGGAAGAAGAGACAGTCCTGGTGGAATGAATCATACTTCTCTCAGGAGGCTGCTGTCCAGCTGTCTCATAAGCTAAACGGATAACACTTCTCAACCAGAGAGACAGAGTAGTAGAAGTGGCCTTCTGACCCTTACGCTTGCCAGAGAAAACAACAAAAAGGGTAGAAGATTGACTAAAATCTTTAGTAGCTTGAAGGTAACATTTTAGCGCATGCACAACATTCAAAAGACGTTCCTTATGGGAAGAAGGATTGGGACAAAAGGAAGGAACAACAATTTCCTGATTAATATTTCAATCCGACACAACCTTATGGAGAAAACCCAACTTAGTATGAAGGACCGCCTTGTCCGCATGAAAAATAAGGTAAGGGGAATCACACTGCAGAGACGAAAGCTCAGAAACTCTGCGAGCGGAAGAAATAGCAAGAAAAAACAAAACCTTCCAAGATAACAATTTAATATCAACAGAATGCATTGGCTCAAAAGGAGCCTGTTGCAAAACTTTAAGAACAAGGTTAAGGCTCCAAGGAGGAGCAACAGGTTTAAACACAGGCCTGATTCTGACCAGGCCTGAACAAAAGCTTGAACATCTGACAAATCTGTCAGACGTTTGTGTATAAGAATAGACAGAACAGAAATATGACCCTTCAGAGTACTGACTGACAAACCTTTCCCCAGGCCATCCTGAAGAAAAAATAAAATGCGGGGAATCCTCACCCGGCTCCATGAGAAACCCTTATATTCGCACTAATAAAGGTATTTACGTCATACCTTATGGTAAATCTTGCGAGTAACAGGTTAATGAGCCTGAAGCATGGTATCAATGACTGCCTCAGAAAAACAACATCTAGTCAAAACTAGGCATTCAATCTCAAAGCATTCAACTTCAGAGAATCCAGATTTGAATGGACCCTGAAGTAGAAGGTCCTTCCTCAGAGGTAACCTCCAAAGAGGAAGAGATGACTCATGGGAGGAGAGCAAATGGAGGAAACAGGTATGCCAGAGAGAAGATCCAAGGAACCATTAGAGCGTCTATCAGAGCGGCCCAAGGATCTCTTTACCTTGAACCGTACTTTGGGAGTTTGGCATTTTTACAAGACGCCATCAGATCCATCTCCAGAACCCCCCTACCTGAGGGTTAAGTGTCACTTCCCTTACCCATAATCCCCAGTCATTCAGCCGAAGGAAAATGGAAAAGGAAGAAACACAAGGGTATAAAGGTGCCTGAGGTTTACAAAAAAAATGCTGATGAATTAAAACTTAATAAAGGGCGGGGTCGTGGACTCTCCATGCCCGGAAAGAAAGACATTTATCAGGTAAGCATATATTTTGTTTTCTTTCCTACGGCATGAAGAGTCCACAACTTCACTCCAATTACTAGTGGGAACCAATACCCAAGCTGGAGGACACAGAATGAAAAGGAAATGAAAAAAAGACAGGCAGACCTAAACAGAAGGCACCACCGCTTGAAGAACCTTTCTCCCAAAAGAAGCCTCAGTCGAGGCAAAAGTATCAAATTTGTAGAATTTGGAAAAAGTATGCAAAGAGGACCATGTTGCTGTCTTGCAAATTTGCTCCACAGAGCTTTATTTTTGAAAGCCCAGGAAGAAGAGACAGTCCTGGTGGAATGAATCATAATTCTCTCAGGAGGCTGCTGTCCAGCTGTCTCATAAGCTAAACGGATAACACTTCTCAACCAGAGAGACAGAGTAGTAGAAGTGGCCTTCTGACCCTTACGCTTGCCAGAGAAAACAACAAAAAGGGTAGAAGATTGACTAAAATCTTTAGTAGCTTGAAGGTAACATTTTAGCGCATGCACAACATTCAAAAGACGTTCCTTATGGGAAGAAGGATTGGGACAAAAGGAAGGAACAACAATTTCCTGATTAATATTTCAATCCGACACAACCTTATGGAGAAAACCCAACTTAGTATGAAGGACCGCCTTGTCCGCATGAAAAATAAGGTAAGGGGAATCACACTGCAGAGACGAAAGCTCAGAAACTCTGCGAGCGGAAGAAATAGCAAGAAAAAACAAAACCTTCCAAGATAACAATTTAATATCAACAGAATGCATTGGCTCAAAAGGAGCCTGTTGCAAAACTTTAAGAACAAGGTTAAGGCTCCAAGGAGGAGCAACAGGTTTAAACACAGGCCTGATTCTGACCAGGCCTGAACAAAAGCTTGAACATCTGACAAATCTGTCAGACGTTTGTGTATAAGAATAGACAGAACAGAAATATGACCCTTCAGAGTACTGACTGACAAACCTTTCCCCAGGCCATCCTGAAGAAAAAATAAAATGCGGGGAATCCTCACCCGGCTCCATGAGAAACCCTTATATTCGCACTAATAAAGGTATTTACGTCATACCTTATGGTAAATCTTGCGAGTAACAGGTTAATGAGCCTGAAGCATGGTATCAATGACTGCCTCAGAAAAACAACATCTAGTCAAAACTAGGCATTCAATCTCCAAGCATTCAGCTTCAGAGAATCCAGATTTGAATGGACCCTGAAGTAGAAGGTCCTTCCTCAGAGGTAACCTCCAAAGAGGAAGAGATGACTCATGGGAGGAGAGCAAATGGAGGAAACAGGTATGCCAGAGAGAAGATCCAAGGAACCATTAGAGCGTCTATCAGAGCAGCCCAAGGATCTCTTTACCTTGAACCGTACTTTGGGAGTTTGGCATTTTTACAAGACGCCATCAGATCCATCTCCAGAACCCCCCACCTGAGGGCTATCTTTGAGAACACTTCCGAATGGAAAGCCCACTTCCCAGGATGAAAAATCTGTCTGCTCAGAAAATCCGCCTCCCAGCTGTCTACCCCTGGAATGTGGATAGTGGATAGGAGACAATCGTGAGCCTCTGCCCACTGCAGAATGCTAGTCACCTCCTTCATAGCCAAGGAACTTCGAGTTCCTCCCTGGAGGTTGATGTAACCCACTGAGGTGATGTTTTCCGACTAGAATCTGATAAACCAGACTAAAGATAATTGAGGCCAAGCTGTTAAGACATTGAAGATTGCTCTCAACACTAAGATGTTTATGGGAAGAGAAGACTCCTCCCAAGTCCACAGGCCCTGAGCTTTTAAGGAGCCTCAGACTGCTCCCCAGCCTAACAGACTGGCATTCGTAGTCACAATCACCCAGGAAGGTCTCAGGAAGCAAGTGCCCCAAGACAGATGTTCCTGTGAAATCCACCACGAGAGATTCTCTTGTTAGGTGATCCAGATCTATCCTCTGCGATAGATTTGAATGGTCTCCGTTCGATTGATGGAACCGAGCAAAAGGAATGATGTCCATGCAAGTAACCATCAGACTAATCACCTCCATGCATTGAGAGAGCAAGACACGAAACAAGAACTTTGGATTTTCTGACATCCATCAGGAAAATTTTCATGGACAAGGAATCTATGATTGTCCCTAAGAAACACACCCTTGTAGCTGGAACAAGGGAACTCTTTTCCAGATTCACTTTCCATCCGTGGGAACGTAGAAAAAGACAACATGAGATTTTGCTAGTTGAAAAGATGACGCCTGAACCAAGATGTCGTCTAGATAAGGTGCCACTGCAATTCCCTGTGATCTGACCACTGCCAAAAGAACCCCCAGAACCTTTGTGAATATTCTGGGAGCCATGGCAAGACCAAACGAAAGTGCCACAAACTGGAAATGCTTGTCCAGAAAAGCAAACCTTAGAAACTGGTAATGATCCCTGTGAATGGAAACATGTAGATATGCATCCTTCAGGTCTATGGTCATCATGAACTGACCTTCCTGAACCAATGGAAGAATGGAACAAATAGTTTCCATCTTGAAGGATGGAACCCTGAGGAATTTGTTGAGGCACTTTAGGTATAGGATGGGACAGAAAGTACAGGAACTGGAACAATTACTCCTAGGGAGGATAGGCCTCTACGCAGTTTAAGAAGGCCTCCCTTTTTATTTGGTTTGTGTATAGTATTGACAGGAGAAATCTGCCCCTTGGAGGTCAAAACTTGAATCCTATTATGTAACCCTGGGATACTATGTCCACAGCCCATGGATCTAGGACATCGTATATCCTAGCTTGCTGAAAAAGAGAAAGCCTGCCCCCCACTTGATCCAATATTGGATAATGGGAGGACCCTTCATTCTGATTTAGAATCAGTGGAAGGCTTCTTGTTTTGCTTCCCCTTATTCCAAGGCTGACAAGACCTCCAAGAGGTCTTGGGTTGCTCTGGTTTGGAAGAAGAGGAGGAAGACTTCTGTCCTTCAAAGTTATGGCGACCCTTAGGTCTATTCAACTTGTCCTGAGGTAGGAAAGATCCCTTTCCACTTGTAATTTCAGAAATGATTTCCGCCAGACCAAGACCAAATTAAATTTTACCTTTATAAGGTAAAGACAAAAGCTTGGCCTTTGAAGTTACATCAGCCAACCAAGATTTTTAACTACAGAGCTCTGCGAGCTAGAACAGTGAAGCTAGATATTTTAGCTCCCAATATAATTACCTTCATGTTAGCATCGCAGATAAAGGTATTGGCCAGTTTAAGAGCTTTAATCCTATCTTGGATCTCCTCTTTCGTAGTTTCTTCTGATATCAGATCAGACAAGGCATCGCACCAATAAGATGCTGCTCCCGCAACCGTAGCAATACTTGCCGCAGGTTGCCACTGTAATCCTTGATGGATGTACATCTCTTTTAAGTAAGTCTCTAGCTTCTTATCTATAGAATCATTAAAAGAACAACTATCCTCTATAGGATTAGTGGTTATTTTAGCTAGAGTAGAGATAGCTCCTTCTACTTTAGGCACAGTGCGCCATGAGTCACGAATGGAGTAAGCAACAGGAAACGTCTTTTTAAAAACAAGGGAAGGAGAAAAAGGAACCCCTGGCTTATCTCATTCCTGAGCTATAATTTCAGACATCTTGTCTGGAACAGGAAAAACATCCACAGAGGAGGGAGAATCATAAACTCTATTAAGTTTAGTAGATTTTTTTAGGGTTCAGAGTCATCCAAAGTATCTAGAACCTCCTTCAGAAGCAACCGGAGATGTTCAAGCATAAATCTGAAATTAACTTCTTCAGATTCTGAAGACATTTCCCCCATCATGTCAGAGTCTAAGATCTCACCTTCAGAAGCTACTGAAGTATTCTCCTGATCAGACATTTGGGAAAGGTTGACCAGAGCAGATTTAGAGGGGTAAGAAACCTTACTAGCAGAAGCATGTTTAGATTTCCTCTTATGCTTACCCGAAGTAGGGAAAGCAGATAAAACTGCAGACACCGCAGAAGTTATCTGCGCAGCAAAATCTCCTGGCAAAAAAACACCCCCAGGAGGTTGAGAGGAACCGCAGCACACTGCATGTGAAACTACCATAGCTTGGGACGTCTGAGGAGAAAGCTGAGAAATATCCTGAACAGCATTGTCCTGAGAGACATATGACTCAGAAGGGAGTAACTTGTCTTTAAATGTTAAGGTTTTAGATAAGCAAGTGGCGCAGAATTGCACAGGGGGTACAACCTGAGCCTCCAGACAAAGTAAACTTTTATCAAAGGAAATAGATGTATTTTGGTCTGAGTCCATAATAACAGAGCTGATTCCCAAATTAATAAATATATAAAAAAATATATACAATTTTAATATTAGCAGTACGGTATATAGAGCAGTCACTTTTTGCAGCAAAAAGGAAAAGAATCTTTTAACAAAATTTTCCTCACACCTCTATACCTCAGCTAGCTGAGGAGTCTTACTCCACCAGGACCGGAGCTCACTAGAAACTGTAAAGGAGACTCTCTAGATTCAGATCTGCTTTCAGAGATAGTTGGCAATCTTGGAGGGCAGAGAAACTAAAAAGATCATGTCGATCTGACTAGTAGCTGACACAGATGAAAACAACGTAATCACTACACTGCCTAACTCCCTCCGCTCTACATGAACTAAAACGGAAGAGCAGATGAGTCACGTGATCGGAGTAAGAAAATAAAATGCGCCACAGTAAAAGTGAGCGTTTCTGATCGATCTAAGAAAAATAAGTTAAGCACTCTGTTCCATTGTGATCACTACACTGCCTTACTCTGCATGATAAATAAATAATTAAATAATGCATATCTCCTCGACCTATTAACCCTTCAGCCAGCCTCTCATAAATGTTAAGGTTAAAAAATGTAACCACTTAATGTTTCACATGCCAGTGTCTGCCAAAAAAACTGCCCAAAAGGTAACCCATCTATAAGGTTAAAACGTGTCCCAGATGTTGATCCACAAGTAGATTAACCTCCCAAGTACTGTCCTTCAATACCTAGAAGGCAAATGTACTTACCTGTGGATCCAGCTGCAGGCCAGGAACAGCTTCTTAGGTGTGATAGATACTCCACTCTCTATCAGGGACCTAAAGAAAAAGAAAGAACAGAGTAACCAAATGTGGCTTTCTATAAGGGGTAGCAATAATGTTAGAAATAAAGCAAAGACAACCTCACCACTTTCTAACTGCTAATAGCCACCATTACTTTTACTAAAGAGATTGACATGGACACAGCATAAGCCAATCCTTGCTTGCAGGGAAAAGTACCCATAAAAGGATTAAATATCTTCAGACACCATCTTTGCACATCCTTCATTGACAGAGGCAAAGAGAATGACTGGGGATTATGGGTAAGGGAAGTGACACTTAAAAGCTCTGCTGGCATGCTCTTTGCCTGGTAATTGGAATGAAGTTGTGGACTCTCCATGCCATAGGAAAGAAAAAGGTTAAACAAAACCAGTTTAAATTTAAAGTAAAACTATTGAGAAGTATATAATTATGTACAAATTAGTCTTGGGGCTTTGTTGCTCACTGGCTGATAGGGACAACTTCCACATAAAAGTAAGTTTATTCAGCACAGGATCATAAAATAAAATAAAAACTATAATACATTTTAAAACATTTTCTTTCACATGGAACATAGATTTTTTTTGAGTATCATGTCTCATTACATTTTAAAAAAAGGAGAGGCGAAGATGAAAAAGAGACATCAGATGAGTTGGCGAAAGCATAAATTAAAGGGATAGTCTAGTCAAAATTAAACTTTCATAATTCAGATCAGGCATGCAATTTTAAACAACTTTCTAATTTAATTTTATCATCAAATTTGATTTGTTCTATTGGAATTTTTAGCTAAAAGCTAAACCTAGGTAGGCTCATATGTTAATTTCTAAGCCCTTGAAGGCCGCCTCTTATCTCAGTGCATTATGACAGTTTTTCACAGCTAGGCAGTGCTAGTTCATGTGAGCCATATAGATAACATTGTGCTCACTCCTGACTAAAATGCAAGTCTGTCAAAAGAACTAAAGAAGGGGGCAGTCTGCAGAGGCTTAGATACAAAGTAATCACAGAAGTAAAAAGTGTACTAATTGAATTGTGTTGGTTGTGCAAAACTGGTGAATGGATAATAAAGGGATTATCTATCTTTTTAAACAATAAATTTTCTGGAGTACACTGTCCCTTTACATATTAAAAATATTATAATTTATAGTAGTTTATACTTAGAGGCCAATTTGTCAAGTGCCGGACGGGCATGATTCGCTGTAGCAAATCATGTCCGCCCGACATTGTTGAATGCTGACAGCACACGCTGTCGTCATTTAACACTGCACAATCAGCCGCTAGCTGAGGGTGTCAATCATCCCGATCGGTCTTACGACGGTTGCTTCTTAACTTACGTTTCTGGTGAGCCGGAAATGCTGTGCGTAGAAAGCAGAATCCGCTGCTTGTTAAATCTACCCCCATATCTCTTGGATAAAGTTTAACCAATCAGTTGGTAATGAGCTAAACATTGGTGTGGGCACTTCATTCTGTCTGTGCACCGATGGTCAACTTCACATCAGGCAAGTGCTGCATCCTGAAGCCTCTAAAAAGCTGTACATTTTGAATGATCGCCTAAGGGGACGAGGTTGCTCACCACCAGTTGAAAGAAAAGAAGAGAGTCCAGGATTTACATTGAAGCTACATCTGAAAAGAGGGCTCTACAGGCAGACCAGGATATTAGGTGACTCTTTCACAAGAGACAAAGATTATCTTTACTCTCCAAGAGTTGACATCTTACCTCATAGGATTGAGGTACAAGTTGGTAAGCAGGATACACTTACCTTAAATTATTAGAAAAAGAAGTGGTCAATGGAGAAAAGAAAAATATTTGTACAAGACCTTTGTTCAAAAACATTCAATAATTGTGTGAAAGGATCAGATTTGTATCTTTACAGAAAAAATTGACATAGCTGTGCGCCTACATATCATTATTGATTTCTCTTTTTTTACCATATATATATATATATATATATATATATATATATATATATATATATATATATATATATGATAATGGTAATGAAAAATAGATATCTATACCTATATATATATAGGAATAAATATACAGGTACTGTATATACAGATATATATAGTTATATATATTTACAATAAAAATTGCATTGTCATGTATGTGAAGAACATTGGAATGATAAATATGTACAGTACATATATATATATATATATATATATATATATATATATATATATATACAGGGAGTGCAGAATTATTAGGCAAGTTGTATTTTTGAGGATTAATTTGATTATTGAACAACAACCATGTTCTCAATGAACCCAAAAAACTCATTAATATCAAAGCTGAATAGTTTTGGAAGTAGTTTTTAGTTTGTTTTTAGTTATAGCTATTTTAGGGGGATATCTGTTTGTGCAGGTGACTATTACTGTGCATAATTATTAGGCAACTTAACAAAAAACAAATATATACCCATTTCAATTATTTATTTTTACCAGTGAAACCAATATAACATCTCAACATTCACAAATATACATTTCTGACATTCAAAAACAAAACAAAAACAAATCAGTGACCAATATAGCCACCTTTCTTTGCAAGGACACTCAAAAGCCTGCCATCCATGGATTCTGTCAGTGTTTTGATCTGTTCACCATCAACATTGCGTGCAGCAGCAGCCACAGCCTCCCAGACACTGTTCAGAGAGGTGTACTGTTTTCCCTCCTTGTAAATCTCACATTTGATGATGGACCACAGGTTCTCAATGGGGTTCAGATCAGGTGAACAAGGAGGCCATGTCATTAGATTTTCTTCTTTTATACCCTTTCTTGCCAGCCACGCTGTGGAGTACTTGGACACGTGTGATGGAGCATTGTCCTGCATGAAAATCATGTTTTTCTTGAAGGATGCAGACTTCTTCCTGTACCACTGCTTGAAGAAGGTGTCTTCCAGAAACTGGCAGTAGGACTGGGAGTGGAGCTTGACTCCATCCTCAACCCGAAAGGGCCCCACAAGCTCATCTTTGATGATACCAGCCCAAACCAGTACTCCACCTCCACCTTGCTGGCGTCTGAGTCGGACTGGAGCTCTCTGCCCTTTACCAATCCAGCCACGGGCCCATCCATCTGGCCCATCAAGACTCACTCTCATTTCATCAGTCCATAAAACCTTAGAAAAATCAGTCTTGAGATATTTCTTGGCCCAGTCTTGACGTTTCAGCTTGTGTGTCTTGTTCAGTGGTGGTCGTCTTTCAGCCTTTCTTACCTTGGCCATGTCTCTGAGTATTGCACACCTTGTGCTTTTGGGCACTCCAGTGATGTTGCAGCTCTGAAATATGGCCAAACTGGTGGCAAGTGGCATCTTGGCAGCTGCACGCTTGACTTTTCTCAGTTCATGGGCAGTTATTTTGCGCCTTGGTTTTTCCACACGCTTCTTGCGACCCTGTTGACTGTTTTGAATGAAACACTTGATTGTTCGATGATCACGCTTCAGAAGCTTTGCAATTTTAAGAGTGCTGCATCCCTCTGCAAGATATCTCACTATTTTTGACTTTTCTGAGCCTGTCAAGTCCTTCTTTTGACCCATTTTGCCAAAGGAAAGGAAGTTGCCTAATAATTATGCACACCTGATATAGGGTGTTGATGTCATTAGACCACACCCCTTCTCATTACAGAGATGCACATCACCTAATATGCTTAATTGGTAGTAGGCTTTCGAGCCTATACAGCTTGGAGTAAGACAACATGCATAAAGAGGATGATGGGGTCAAAATACTCATTTGCCTAATAATTCTGCACTCCCTGTATATATATATATATATATATATATATATATATATATATATATATATTTATATAAGTAAAACACATAAACACATAAATACATATGTACACACACACATATATCTATATATATATATTTATATATATATATATATATATATATATATATATATATATATATATATATACACATACATACATACACATATTTAGACATGTATATGTATGCACAGAAAATGTTGTCAGTAAGGTGGCATTTTGAGGTAGCCTGGTGGGGCAATGAAATATTTTCTATTATATAATTTTTTTTGCACAAATGAATTGCAATAAATGTATTTAATGATAATTTGTGCAACAACAATCGAACATTTTTAATATTACCTAATTTTAGCTTAATATTGGCTAAAATTTTAGCTGGGTGGTATTTAAATTCAGCCTTGTGTGGTGCACCTGCTATTATTATTATTATTGGTTATTTGTAGAGCGCCAACAGATTCCGCAGCGCTATAAACAAAGGGGGAGTACAACAAAACAATTATAGGGTAGAGGGCCCTGCCAAGAGTTGCACTGTTGTAGTCAGCTCTTAAGAAGGTGAACTACAAACAGCTACACTTTTAGGCTTACATGCTAAGAGGGTTCAGGGGATTGCAGGGGAGGAGAGGAACTGGTATTAGGAAAGGTTAGCGTAGGTTGTATGCGTCCCTGAACAGTAGAGTCTTTAGGGAGCACTTGAAGCTTTTAAAACTAGAGGGGAGTCTTGTGGAGCGAGGCAGAGAGTTCCATAAGATGGGAGCCAGTCTGGAGAAGTCCTGTAAACGGGAGTGTGATGAGGTGACAAGAGAGGAGGAGAGTAGGAGGTCATGAGCAGAGCGAAGGGGATGGGAGGGAGAGTATCTGGAGACAAGGTCTGAGATGTAGGGGGGAGCAGTGCAGTTGAGGGCTTTGTATGTAAGAGTGAGAGTTTTGTGTTTGATCCTAGAGGCAAGAGGAAGCCAGTGAAGGGATTGGCAGAGAGGTGCAGCAGATGAAGAGCGACTTGTAAGGAAGATGAGTCTGGCAGAGGCATTTATTATGGATTGTAAAGGAGCTAGGCGGCAGGTGGGGAGACCAGAGAGGACAGAGTTGCAGTAATCAAGGCGGGAAAGAATGAGAGAGTGGATTAAAATCTTAGTTGTGTCTTGTGTAAGGAAGTGTCTAATTTTAGAGATGTTTTTAAGGTGGAAGCGGCAGGCTGTAGCCAAGGACTGAATGTGAGGAGTGAAGGAAAGATCTGAGTCAAGTGTGACCCCGAGACATCGGGCATGCGGGGTAGGGGTAATGATGGAGTTGTCGACAGTTATAGAGATATTGGGGGTGGAGATTTTGGAAGAAGGGGGGAAAATGAGGAGCTCAGTTTTGGAGAGATTTAGCTTGAGGTAGTGAGAGGACATCCAGGAAGAGATGTGAGAAAGACAGTTAGTGACACGGGTTAGCAAGGAAGGAGATAGTTCTGGTGCAGAGAAGTAGATTTGGGTGTCATCAGCATACAAATGATATTGGAAACCGTGGGACTTAATAAGGGAACCTAGTGATGACGTATAGATTGAGAAGAGAAGGGGACCGAGGACAGAGCCTTGCGGTACTCCGACAGAAAGGGGTGACGGGGCAGAGGAGGCCCCAGAGAAGGCTACACTGAAAGTTCGGTTTGACAGGTAGCAAGAGAGCCATGAAAGGGCTGTGTCACAGATGCCGAAGGATTGGAGGGTTTGGAGCAAAAGAGGGTGGTCGACAGTGTCAAAGGCTGCGGACAGATCAAGGAGGATAAGCAGAGAGAAGTGGCCTTTTGATTTAGCTGTAAGTAGGTCGTTGGTGACCTTAACAATAGCTGTCTCTGTGGAGTGATAGGGACGAAATCCAGATTGCAGCGGGTCAAGAAGGGAGTTTAACGTAAGGAAATGGGATAGGCGTGCATATACTAGTTTTTCGAGAAGCTTTGAAGCAAGAGGGAGGAGGGAAATTGGGCGGTAGTTGGATGGGGAGGTAGGATCAAGGGAAGGTTTTTTGAGGATAGGTGTGACCAGTGCATGTTTCAATGATGAGGGAAATGTACCAGTGCTGAGGGAGAGGCTGAAAATGTGTGTTAGTATAGGGGTAAGGGTAGCAGAAAGAGAGGGGAGCAGCTGTGAGGCGATAGGGTCAAGGGGACAGGTAGTGAGGTGAGAGCGCAGTATAAGTGCTGAAACTTCTTCCTCAGTAACAGGGGAGAATGAACTAAGTTTCAGGTTATGAGTGTTGTGGTTGAGTGAGAGTATTTGAGGGGGGGAGAGAATGGAATTGTGTTGAGAGCTGATTTCATGTCTGATGGAATCAATTTTGTTAATGAAGTGACTGGCAAAGTCTTGAGCTGACAGAGAAGTTGTATTTGGAAGTGGGGGAGGGCGGAGGAGAGTATTGAAAGTGGAGAACAGACGTTTTGGGTTTGAAGAAAGATTAGAGATAAGATTAGAGAAGTAATGTTGCTTGTGGAGATTAATGGCAGAGTAGTAGGAGTTCAAGATGAATTTGTAATGAAGAAAATCAGCTGAACTCCGTGATTTTCTCCAATGCCGTTCAGCAGTACGGGAACATCTGCGTAGGTACCGTGTCAGAGGAGTATGCCAGGGCTGGGGATGAGTGTGTGATTTCCTAGCAGTGGTAAGAGGGGCGAGATTGTCAAGGACGGATATAAGGGTGGAATTATAGTGGCAGATAGATTGTTCAGGGCAGGAAAAGGAGGAGAAGGATGAGAGGAGCGGTTGAAGGGAATTAGCAAGTTGTTGCTGATCTAAAGACCTAATGCTTCTGTGAAGTTTGGTGTGAGGAGTAGAAGGTGGGAGAGTTGTAGGAAGGGATGATATGTTGCAGGTAAGGAGATGGTGGTCAGAAAGAGGAAAAGGGGAGTTTGAGAAGTTTGAGAGAGTGCATCTATAGCTAAAGATCAGGTCAAGGGAGTGACCATCTTTGTGAGTGGGAGAATCAGTCCATTGTGACAGACCGAAAGAGGAAGTGAGTTGCAGAAGTTGTTTAGCAGATGAGGCAGTGGGATTGTTAAGGGGGATGTTGAAGTCGCCAAGAATGAGGGCAGGGGTGTCTGAGGAAAGGAAATAAGGAAGCCAGGCAGCAAAGTGATCTAAAAATTGAGTTGGGGAGCCAGGGGGGCGGTATATGACTGCAACACGTATAGAGAGGGGAGAGAATAACCAAATCATGTGTGCTTCAAATGAAGAAAATGTGAGTGAAGAGAAGGGCTGTATTTGTTGGAAGGTGCAACGAGAGGAAAGTAAAATACCGACACCACCTCCTTGTCTATTGCCAGACCTAGGAGTGTGGCTGAAATGGAGACCCCCATGTGACAGTGCAGCAGTGGATGCTGTGTCTGAAGTAGAGAGCCAGGTTTCTGTAAGAGCCAGAAGGTTAAGAGAGTGGGAGATAAAGAGATCATGGATAGAAGTTAACTTGTTGCAGACAGAGCGAAAGTTACAGAGTGCACAAGTGAAGGGGGAGGGGTTTTTAGATGTAAGAGGAATGAGATTAAGGTTACCAGAGTTTAGTTTATGAAGTCAATTGAAAGGCACACAAGGATGTGAAAGGTTAGGAGGTTGTGAGGGACCAGGATTAGGGGAGATGTCGCCAGCAGCTAGTATGAGCAAGAGGGAGAGTGACATGAGATGAGAAGCAGATTTGCAGTAATGAGACTGTTGTTTAACTGAAGTGCAGGGGGGAGAGAGAGTATTTAGGAATAAGTAGAGTTCATGAGTACAAAAGTAAGGTGAGTATAAGAGAGATGGGCTAATGAACAGTGCAGGTGGAGAGGGAGAAGGAGTAACTGAGTAATGTAGTTTGTTGTAGAGACAAGAGGTAGCAAAAAGGAATATGAAGATATTGAGCATTATTCTGAAAGTGGGAACCAAGTAAACACATAAGACACAGTGTTACAGCAGCACTTGCAAAAGGATACAATGATATACATAAAACATAGTAATACAAGAGTGTTCTCCCCAGGACCTGCTAAAAAGGTCCTGGGGAGAACACTGGTATGTATATATACTGTACATTAAAGCCCTTTGCTGTCAAAGACCTTGTCATATACCATATACCTTTGAACCCTTATAACTTTTTAAATATTTATAAGATTAATTTTTATCAAATATTGTTTATATAAGTGTACTTTTCAATGTATTTATGTTGTGCTTAGTGCAACTTTTTAAAACACACTACCCTTTATGTGAGAGTTTCAGTCGCGCTAACCTGATGAGCGTAAAATGTGATAGTGCTAACGCGATTGCGTTTACTTTCAGCTTGTAATATGTGCATTGTTTCTGACGTGTGCAAAAACAAAAACAATAATGCAACCGTTAGTGCACTACTTGCAATCTAGCCCATTGTGTGTGTGTGTATATATATATATATATATATATATATATATAGTATCCAATGTTGCACTCTCTGGATTTAAACCACAGTAACTTTAATGTGTGACGTTTCGGGGCATTCAGGTCTGAGAAAGGGGTGAATGCCCTGAAACCTCACACATTAAAGTTGCTGTGGTTTAAATCCAGAGAGTGGAATTATTGGATCCTTTGTACTTAGTTATTTTGCACCCTGGTACCTGTCTCTATAGTGAGTGGGAGTGCGCTTTCTATCACTTTATATATATATATTTTTCACAAATTTGAAATATTAATAACTCATCGCTTGGTTCCCCTTTAATTCCACTAGAATAGCAATCTGTAGTAATCAAATATATTGTGAATTATCAGCAGTATTATAGGGGTCCTCATTAGCAATAATCTTATCAAGGGAAATATATTGAAACTATATTCTTGAAACATAAAAAAAGCTAATAGTAACAGCAGTAATATAAGAGGATACATACATGTGATTACAAGATAAACATTTTGGAAAATCACTAGGCTTCTCTCAGGGAAAACAGAGAATTCACACCTCTCAGATGCAAAATAGGATCTTTAGTAGACATGTGCGCTTTGAATCGAAATTCGGACGAATTTGTTAAATTCGGAGATTCGGATCGATTTGAATTTCCGAATTATGGTAGTACCGAATCTACTGAATAAATCCGAATTAGTTTGGATTTATTCGTTACATTCGGATGGCCATGGATTACACTAGTATTGTACAGTATATTAGGTTATATCACTCTGCTATGGGTTACACCTAATATACAGTACATAATACTAGTCTAATACACAGCACATCCCACCTAACACATACCAAAATTCCGAATTTCCGAATCGAACCGAACCAAATCCAGCCGAATTTATTCGAATCCTAATGAATCCGAAACGAATCCGAAACAAATTCATTCAAATTTTTCAGACTTCGAATCGATCCGAACCGAAATTCGAAAACATCTGAACCGATCCGAAACTAAACAAATATTTTGGCCGTGCACAAGTCTAATCTTTAGTAAAGAATCAAATGTAATTATAAAAATAAATTATTTAAAACTTGTTGGAATAATATTAAAGGGACACTGAACCCAAAAAAAATATTTTGTGATTCAGATAGAGCATGACATTTTAAGCAACTTTCTAATTTACTCCTATTATCAAATTTTCTTCATTATCTTGGTATCTTTATTTGAAATGCAAGAATGTAAGTTTAGATGCCGGCCCATTTTTGGTGAACAACCTGGGTTGTTCTTGCTGATTGGTGGATAAATTCATCCACCAATAAAAAAGTATTGTCCAGAGTTCTGAACCCAAAAAAAAGCTTAGATGTCTTCTTTTTCAAATAAAGATAGCAAGAGAATAAAGAAAAAAATTATAATAGAAGTACATTAGAAAGTTGCTTAAATTTGCATGCTCTATCTGAATCACGAAAGAAAAAATTTGGGTTCAGTGTCCCTTTAAATATATTTTATGAATAGACACATTTTCATATTATCTTTACAATGTGTTAAATGAATAGCTGGGTTATTTATTGAAGCATATTCTCCTTCTACCATTCTAAGATATCACATGAATTTTTACCATTGATAAAATGCAAATCTTTGGCCAAAGTTTTTGATGTGAAACTAAAATGTCTCTGTCACCTGATAAAGAAATATTTTTATAAACAAAGAGATCCTGATAGATTTTTAGACTCACCTCCCGTACAAATTTTTCCATTAGAAAACCAGCAGTATGAGTCTGTCTTTGGAGTAACTCCATTGGGAAAGTGAATTGGCCTCCCCATGTATCGAACCATATCTGTTTCCATATCAACAATATAAGTACGATAAAGCTCACATGTCTTGATGTCTGTATCCAGGATGACATAGTCTGTGAACCCATATCCATTCATATCTGTCCTAATCCACTGGTTAAATCCATAAAACTGCATGTTTTTGGAATGTTGAACTAAACTGGTCCCTGACACCCAGGACTGGTGCCTTTTACTGTTGTTCATGGCATGAGCAGTGAAATATATTGCATTATAAATAGTTCCAAATAACGGAGAGACCTGGAAGGATAAACATTAACAGAATAGTTTATACTCTGTGATAAAAGTAAGAAATAAAAATGTTCTAATGTTTTAGATCATTTTATTGATTGCATATAACTAAAAATTTAACAACTGCAAAGTTAGCTAGAGCAACAAAGCGATACTGGCAGCTGGGGGAACACATCTGGGGAGCCAATGACAAGAGGCATACTTACAGGGGCGGAACTACTATTGGTGCAGCAGGTGCAGGGGCACCAGGGACCAAGTGCTTGGGGGCCCATACCAGTCAGTCTATACATAGGAGTGTTCAGAATGAACAATCCTAAAGCAAGGGAGCCTTTTATTAGTGCAGGTTGCAGGTCTGTCTTATCTATCTATCTATCTATCTATCTATCCATCTATCTATTTATATATAGATCTATCCTCCATCTATCCTCAAATCATTATACAGTGCAGCCTACATATTATTACTATTGCTACTGAGTTGCTTTTGGGGGCCCAACAAAATATTTGCACCAGGGCCCTCTGTTTAGTAGGTCCGCTACTACATATTTGTGTAGGCACCAATCACCAGTTAGCTCCCAGTGTTGCATTCCTTCTTCTGAGCCTACCTAGGAATGCTTTAAACAAAGGATAACAAAAGAAGAAGTTTGATACCATTTGTTTATAATACAACAAGATAAATAACCACGTACAGTAGTTGGTGAGGTTATCTAGCTGATATGTAATAGGTGCAGTATTTACCTTCATGGTTAGATATAAAGAAACTGTACAGCACTTACATTTTGTACTCGCTGAACACTCATTCTTATCACATTGCTTTTAAAGGGAGAGTAAAGTTTAATTTAAACATTCCTGATTTACAAAGAGCAAGCAATTTAAAACAACTTTCCAATTTACTTTTAGTATCAAATGTGCTTTGTTCCTTTCATATCCTTTGTTGAAGAGTAAAGTTAAGTAGGTTCATAGGAGCTTATGAGCGTGCACGTGTCTTTGGAATTCTATGGTAGCAATATTTGCAGGTGAAATTGACAATATAAGTACATTGGAAAGTTTTTTATATTGTTATGCTCTATCCAATCTGTTTAAATGTAATTTTGACTTTACTGTTTCTTTAATGAGGAATTCTGTGAAATGCTGCCTACGTATTCCTTAATTCACTGTATTTTCATCTTTATTTCTTTTTTTTTTATATACTAACAATGCCCTTCTACATAAAAAGGGTTATTACTTGATATTCCAAAGTATGTAAGAGGTGTCCCTAAATGTAAACATTTTTAAAGTCACTGGTTTAGAGGAAACAGCTGCCGCTCACTCATATGTGAGGGAGAGACTGGATTGGTTTCCCTTGGATTATCAGTATTTTTTAAATGAAATTACTATACAGAGAACAGGACATTTCTTCTATGCACATAACCCAAGTGACCTTAAAGGAACAGCACCGTCACATAGCCCAGTCTATTGAATTAAACTCTGCAGTACATGTATAATATACTGAATTATTTTTATAAACAGAGGTTGCTAACTAACCATCAAGTGCCATGATATTTCATTTTTAACACTAGTGATTACTAGTCTGGGTACATTAGCCACAGCAGACATAGGGCCTGATATTTAAAACCTCACCGCTCAGTTGAGATATACTAAACAGTCTGGTCGGTATAGCGAGGCCCTTAAAATAAAATTATAAGCACAAATTATAACTTGAGATGTTTATGTTGCTAGGTAGTGTTCTTTGAAACAGACACCTACATTACAATAAAAGATCGGTAAAAAAATCCCAAAGATTTTGTGTTATTTCTCTCAATGCTGACGAGGTTTTGAATATCAGGCCGTTACGAAAAGTACCCTTGCCTTGAGTGTTACATAAATTAGTTGTTATTTGTAGTTAGCATTTTAATGGACAAAGAATTTCAAATAATGTAACATTAAAGGGACATTAAACACCTCAAGATATTAATCTAAATTGTTTAATTACATGTAGTAAAACAAATTTGGATTACATTTTCATTATTTTTTTATTTCCTGTAATTTAATTCTGAATATTGTGGGCAGACTCAGCTATATTCCACACAGTCATTGGTTGCACAAGGTAGTTAGTCATTTATAACCATTACTAATTGGCCTCAGCAGAAAAGCTAACTTGGGTTACAATATGGCGGTGCTCACTGCTTTATGACTTTACCCTTATTTTTTTAATATTTAAACAACTCATATAATTTTAAAAAATACATGTACAAATTATACAAAGGTTAATCTTTGCTCTGAATACCTCATTTAATCAATTATTTATTTAGGGCTAGATTAAGAGTGGAGCACAAAATTGCGCTTTTGCGAGCGGGATATTTACGCTCCACTCGTAATACCAGCGCATGCGTTTGCATTGCATGGAAGCTTTGCACTTAAAAGAGCACTCTTCCATAGACTCCAATGGGAACCTCGTTCTCATGCCGTGAGACACAGCATAAGAACCTGGCATAGTGAAGGGGGTAAATCATGCAGTGATGGGCAGCAAATTTAAATAAATATCTATATG
Organism: Bombina bombina; assembly: GCF_027579735.1. Taxonomy (NCBI): domain Eukaryota; kingdom Metazoa; phylum Chordata; class Amphibia; order Anura; family Bombinatoridae; genus Bombina; species Bombina bombina. The sequence goes on from NC_069499.1 coordinate 670,297,499, forward strand.
AATATCAAAATATATATGTATGTGTCAATATGTGTATCCGTATACGCTCTCCGTATTCAGCATTGCACCAGCAGCTCTTGTGAGCTGCTGGTGCAAAGCCGCCCCCTGCAGATTCGCGGCCAATTGGCCACCAGCAGGGGGGTGTCAAAACAAACCCGATTGTACTCGATCGGGTTGAATTGCAGCAATGTCTGTCCTCCTGTTCAGAGCAGGTGGACAGGTTATGGAGGAGCGGTCTTTAGACCGCTGCTTCATAACTGTTGTTTCTGGCGAGCCTGCAGGCTCGCCAGAAACACAGGCCCTCAAGCTCCGTCCGGAGCTTGATATATGGGCCCCATAGTGTTTAAACTAACTGAACTCACCAAATTCTATAAGAAAAGGGCAGAACCTGGAAGTCTCAGAGAGATGAGAGATGCCTTTCATAGAAAGTAATTAAGGTTTGGTGGATACAGAATTTCACAGGGGAGCGAGAAGGTAACTTGAAAACACATGGGGCTAAAATAAAGGATTAGTTTGCATCATTCATCAATTAAACTGAATGTTTGCACTACAATTTAATTTGATTTTGCCAACAGTTTAGTATATAGTTATTTTCTGTCAGTTAAATAAATGTATTGTGAATTTTGAGCAAATTTCACCTTCATACAGCTTGTAAATCAGTAAGACAAGCTTGTTTAAAATGCTTACAGACCTACCCAGGGAACTCCATGTCCCTCCCACTTTCTATTTTATTTAACAATAGTGTAAATACCAAGTGCAATATAAATTGTAAAATATACACAGAAATATACAAAGAATAATCCTAATTTGTTAAAGTAACACAGAACATTTTAAAACATAATCAGGATTTGTAAAATCACTGCTGGATCTAAACCTAAATGTGTTAAAATATAAAATAGTAAGTGCAAATTGTAAATGTAATAATACTGAAACTACCCAATCTAAAGTGTAAAGTAATATAAAATACAATGCAAAAAAGTGTAAGTGTAACCAAACTCTCATATCATGCAGTGATATATTGCACCAGGCTTGTCTCTCCTTCAGATACAGAAATGAGTAAGAAATCACAATGCTGGAGAGTTCCACCTTTTTTCTTTGAGCATTCAGTGAGTTTAGCCCCTGTGAAATCTGCACTACAATTTTATTACAAGACCAGAGACTCATATTTTGCTTTCTTTCCTTTACTACTTAAATGCAGTTTTAAAAGTATACATAAATAAATACAAATAACTGTCAATATTTGAAAAAGACAGTAAAAACAGTGTATAGATCAGTGACCAATAGCAATGGAGAACTGATTAAACCAAAACAAAGTAGCCAATCAGGTTGATAATGTAACCTATAAACTGTCCAATACACAGCAACAAACCCTCTTTCTTTTACTGCTTCAGGGTAGATAAGTATTGCTGTGTATTATTAAAAAGATTTTGTTGTATTTATTTATGGCTCTATTTTGTATATTTTCGTTACAGTTTGATTTTGCTGTATACATCGTTTTTTCTTATATATTTTCGTTTTATCAATAGTTCAGTTTTTTTGTTATATTTCATATTTCGTTGGTTAATAATTTTATACCCTCTTTTATCTACATTTTCGTTCTGTTATCCGTTTTTATTTACCGCTTTATACGCTGTTTTAACCCTTCTTATAATCATTCGGATCCTGCACTTGATCCTTGGTGATTGCGCTTTCTCCGACGTCCATCTTATAACTGTCGGCCTCAGTGCGCATGCGCAGTGATTTCTCATCTACTGCGTAGTTTAGTTTCCCTTTTCCCGCCCTTTCTTACCTCACAATCAGCTGGCTGCCGACTGCTTCAGTTATACTTAGTTGCGATCTGTAATAGAAACATTTTGTTCCGGTTTTCTGGTTATTATTATAAATTTTAGGTCTTTGTCTCCATCTTCTGTTTTAAAAACAAATTACATTTGACATTTTTTTTAAAGTTATTCATTGCTTTATTATATTCTTTGGGGTCAATTCAATTTTATATATATAATAAATTCCCTGTTTAATTAATTATTTAATTTAAATATTCTTTTAATTAGTTATATATTTGACTGTAGTTTTTATAATATTATAATATATATTATTTTATAGTATTTTATAATATTATATTATTTATCAATATGTCTCAATCTTCAGATTTAAATCCTTCACTTAGTTCAGAAAGTGTCCAAAAAATGATTGACAATTCCATGAACTCAATGCTGGAAAAAATAACATTTTTAATTGATAAATCCTCAAAAAAGGCTATAAAAAGGAAAAGACCAATTTCAAGTGGTATTAAAGCAAGTAAGAAATTGGTAAAGAAATCTCGCCAGCTTGTCTCTGGCTCTGCTGTTCCTTGCAGGAAAGGAAGAAAAACACCTGCTATTTCCTCTACTCCCAAGAGGTCACTAATGGGAGAGGCTTTGGCCAATGATGAAAATGTTGAGGTTTGCTCTGATACAGACTTTAATTCCGATTCCTCTCTGGATTCGGCTAAGTCTGAAGATTATTTTTCTCATTCTTCATCTGAAGATTCTTCGGCCTCTCCGAAGGTTAAAAAATTCAAAAAATGTCTGAAAAAATCCTAACATATGAATTCTAAAAAAGTTAAATTTTTTGATTGCCTAGGAAACCCTAGGTTTAATGCGGATGATTTGCACCACCCGTGATCTGCGGAGTGGTGCCCTTCATCTGATATTGCAGATTTTATTGATTTCCAGCTTTGCCAACCCTTAAAAAAGGGATTCTAGAAATAAAATGAGGGCAGAATGCCCTAGACCAATTCTCCCAAACAATGCAAGTTCTACCCCTGAAGTTGATCCAAAAATTGTAAAATTTATAGGGTCCCCAGGTTTTAAATTAAAGAAAGGGATGGATAGGGCTTGGAAAATTTGTCAGGACAAAATGTTAGACACCATTGGCCCCTTAGCAAAACTTTTTGATTTGTCTGAACAAGCTGTGTATGATAATTCTTTGTTAGACCTGGTCATTTTCAGAGAATGGCTTCAGAGAATGCTCAGTTTTTTGGGAAACGCCAACTCTGCAATGTACACTGAACGCAGACGCAATATCCTTAGAAGAATTGACCCCAGAGTGTGTGATTTCGCAATAAACAAAATTCATACAGATACAAATGGTCTTTTATTCGGAGACACATTTATTAAAGAACTAAATAGTTATGTAAATACTTTCTCCAATCTAAATAAAGTGAGAACATCCATGAAAAGATCTTTCACCAGGATCGTTTTTCTGAACAGGCTGGGAAAGGTAGAGGCCGCTTTCCCGGCCGTGCTTCATACCCAAATAGGTCTCAATTTTCCAGTCAATAATTCCAATCTCAAAGACAATATCAAAACCCAGTCTCCTCAGACTTCTTCCCATCCAGAGGAAGATTTTGGAACCCAAGACTTCAGCATTCGAGGCAAAGATCCCGCACCCCTCAAGGTAAATTTTTCTTTTCTTCCTTCTCAGATTTCTTCCCAAAACATAATAGGAGGCAGATTATCTCTCTTCACTCACAATTGGAACCTGATCACTACAGATCTTTGGGTTCTTCACACTGTTTCAGGTCTTTTTATAGATTTTATTTCTCCTCCATTTCAAAACAAGCAATAGAACCGGTTTTAAATCATCAAAATTGCTTTATCAGCAATCTTTTTCTCGTAAAAAAGAAAAATGGTCAATATCGCCAAGTTATAAATTTAAGATCTCTAAATGCTTTCGTTGTCTATCAACATTTCAAAATGGAGGGTATTCATCTCCTCAGAGATTGCCTTCTAGACAATTACTTAGTCAGATTAGATCTGACAGACGCTTATCTTACTGTTCCAGTAGCCCAAGAACACAGGAAATTTCTCACTTTTGTTTGGGAAGGAAAGATTTTGAGTTTCACTTGCATGCCTTTCGGCTTATCTTCAGCTCCTTGGATTTTCACCAAACTAATGAAACCTATAATTACTTGGCTTCGCCTTCGAGGCGTTCGCCTCATTATCTATTTAGACGATATCTTGATTATGAATCAGAACTCTGTCGTTCTAAATTCTCAAATCCATCTTATTTTATATATTCTGGAAAATTTAGGTTTCTTAGTCAACAAAGAGAAGTCTGTTCTTTCACCAACCAAATCTCTAACCTTTTTAGGTTTCAAAATAGACACATTTTCTACGCTCAGTCTTCCCAGAGAGAAAATTGTAAATATCAAGAAAGATATTTCAAAAACTCTTTCTTTGTCTTTGGTTCCCATCAGGACTATAGCCAGAATAGTTGGGTTACTCTCATCCTCTATTCAGGCTATTTTCCCTGCTCCTGTTCACTACAGGGAACTTCAACGTTTAAAAAATTTTCATCTTCAGAAAGGTCTTTCATATTCCCACTTAATTCCTCTTTCTTCAGAAGCCAAAGAGGAACTTTCATGGTGGCTCTCCCATATAGAAGCTTGGAATGGGAGAGCAATTTTTGGAAAAACTCCGGACTTAATCATAGAATCCGATGCCAGTCGTTCGGGCTGGGGAGCTCGTTGTGGTCCTTCAATCACAGGAGGAAAATGGTCTTCAGAAGAAAAACGTTTTCATATCAACTGCTTAGAACTTTTGGCAGGCTCTTTTGCAGTCAAGAGTTTTGTAAAAAATTATTTTCCGGTGTCCATTTTACTCAGAATGGTCAATATTTCTGCAGTTCGCTATCAATTATTACGAAAGACTTCATTCATCTTTGCTTGGACGGAAATATTTCTGTCAAACCAGAATATATTCCAGGTTTATCCAATGTCGCAGTGGATTGGGGTTCTCTGTATCTGACAGATTCCAGCGACTGGAAACTTCATCATCAAGTTTTTCATTCACTCCAATCTCTCAGAGGTCCCTTTTCGATGGATCTGTTCGCTTCCAGATCCAGATGCTTTGGTGATCGATGCTTTTCTCCACCCTTGGCCCCTTCAGACAGCTTATGCGTTTCCCCCATTTTCAATGATTCAGAGAACCATATCGGTAGTCCGTCGGGATCTACTTTCAATTCTCCTAATCACTCCCCTTTGGCCATCTCAACCCTGGCACCCATCTCTTCTAGAATTGTCTGTCAACCATCCTGTTCTTCTTCCTGTTTTTCCCCTACTCTTGTCAGATCCAGAAGGTCATCCTCACAATCTTATTCTTCAAGGATCCCTTCGTCTCATAGCATGGTCAATTTCGGGCAATCCTCATCTCTCCAAGGTCTATCACAAGAAGCTAAGGAACTCCTTCAAGATTCATTGGCCCCTGGGACCAAAAAATGCTATTTTTCCCGCATGGTCCAGATGGTCTTGCTGGTGCGTGGAAAGAAGTTTGGATCCCCTTTCAGTTGATATAATTTATATCATTAATTTCCTTACATCACTTTTTGATTCAGGATTAGCTTACAGAACTATCAATGTTTCTAGATCAGCCATTTCTGCTAAGCATTCTTTTATTAATAATTTTCCTGTGGGTCAACACCCTTTAATTTGCAAATTAATGAAAGCAATTAAACTTAAAAGACCTCCAGCTCCTAAATATTCTTCCTTTTGGGATGTTGATCTTATATGTTCTCTTTTTAAGTCTTGGCCTTCTAATGAATGTTTATCTTTGAAACAACTTTCTGTTAAATTAGCTACCCTTTTATGTTTAATTTCTTTTCGTAGAGTCTCTGATGTCAGAGCTTTAGATTTTAATTCTAAACGTTTTACTCCTGAAGGTGTTACTTTCTTTATCTCTAAAAGAACTAAATCTTTTTCAACTTCTATATTCTATCCTTATTTACCTTCTGAACCTCTTCTTTGTGTGGTTGTATGTCTTAAAGAGTATGAACGCAGAACTTCTTCCTTTCGTACTTCTTCTTCCAATCAACTTTTGTTATCTTTTATTCCTCCTCATTATCCTGTGTCTTCTACATCTATAGCCAGGTGGGTTAAATGGGTTATGAGAGAAGCAGGTATTAATGTATCTTTTTCTGCTCACTCTGTTAGAGGATCAGCCGCTTCTAAAGCATTTTTGAAAGCTGCTACCCTTCAACAAATTTTAGATGCAGCTGACTGGTCTTCCGATTCTATATTTAAACAATTTTATTTTAAACCCATTGAACATGCCTCGCTTAACTTATTTTGTTAGTTGCTTTAAACTAGCAAAATATGAATCTCTGGTCTTGTAATATAATTCGGATTATCCTAAGTTATGAAGGTATAATCTAGATTTTATTAAAGACACAGAGACGAGTATTTTCCCTCCTCTGTTTATTTTTCTCCCTCCCTTTATTTGTTTTATTATATTATTAATCTTTTATTGTATATTTGTTTTAGTTACCAACCAGTAACAGTGATATCCTTATAAGTGGTTTTGTCCCCTCTCATCTGTGTGAAAAGACGAAACTTCAATCAAGTTTTCCCCATGTTATCCAGAATTCCAGTTGTTCTTCAATCTCTTCATATGGGACGTATATTTCTTAATGGATGATATTCCTTCTCAAGTTTCTACTCTGCAGTTTATTCTGTTGCCTCTTCATCTGGAGTTATTTCTTCATAATAGACTTTATGTTTCCTTCATCAGATGCCAAGAAAGAGGGTTTGTTGCTGTGTATTGGACAGTTTATAGGTTACATTATCAATCTGATTGGCTACTTTGCTTTGGTTTAATCAGTTCTCCATTGCTATTGGTCACTGATCTGTACACTGTTTTTACTGTCTTTTTCAAATATTGACAGTTATTTGTATTTATTTATGTATACTTTTAAAACTGCATTTAAGTAGTAAAGGAAAGAAAGCAAAATACTCGACTCTGTGTCTTTAATAAAATCTAGATTATACCTTCATAATTTAGGATAATCCGAATTTCTCTCCAAGCAGGAGAATATTTGATCATCAGGCCTTTAGTCCCATCTTTCATGTTAGTCAGGTTTGTTATTTTGGTGTTATGAACTTCTAAAATGGGTTAAGACAGGAAAATCAAGACGTACCTGGTTGGGCAGCAATTTCGTAACCAGCTCTCCTCTGTCCTTGGCTTCCTGGAAGGCCTGGTAGAATGTTTTTTGTTCTGACTCCACAGTAATAGTTAGTACTGCATCATATGCTTCTTTGAGTTTAGTGCTACTTCTTAGTACTTCATATGGGGTATTCTCATATGGCAAACTATAGTACAGGGTGTCATATGGGACAAACACATAGGTACCATCTGTCATTTTCATGTCATGAGCAATCTCCAATAGCTGACGTTGTGGCTGTCCCCCAATTAGTACAGAATGCATGCACATAATAATTACTGGAAAATAAAAGAGATATTTGTGAGTTTGTAATTCATTTTCAATTAATATAAAGGCTCTGTGGAATCAATAATATTATTTTAACAAAGCTTGTGTCACATTATTATTAAACACACATTTTACTATGTTGTTAATGAAAATGTATTTAATAGGATTAAAGCATAACGATTATTAAAAATAATTACACAATTAATAGAAAGCCAAACAATGTTAGATGTCCTCCTGTTTGTCCCCCCAAATAAACAAAATGGGTTTGAGTCCAATCCTTTAGAAAGACTTATCCACTGATTTATCTACAGAAATCCCGACAGACTTTAAAGGTGACTTTCTGTAGAAAACCATTAGATATGTTTTTCTAAAGGATTTCAATTTGCCCCAATATTTGAATTCAAATATCTTTTAACTCACTTTCAACAAGAATATGTGAAAAAATTTACATAGGGGCCGATTTATCATGGCCCGAATGGGGTTAAATACCCCTCTTTAGGATCGCAGAAAACAGGAGTTAAGAAGCAGCGATCTTAAGACCGCTGTTCCTTAACTCGTCTGCCGCCTCTGAGGCTGCAGACATTAATCTGCCCAATCAAATACGATCGGGTTGATTGACACCCCCTTCTAGCGGCCGATTGGCTGTGAATATATAATAGTGGGCAGCATTGCACAAGCAGTTCACCAGAACTGCTTGTGCAATGATAAATGCCGACAGTGTATGCACATGATCACTACAGCGGATCATGTCCACCAGACAAATAATAAATTGGCCCCATAGTATAGGCAACCTAGAGTACTTTCACCAGAACTGCTTGAGCAATGATAAATGCTGTCAGTGTATGCTGTCGGCATTTATCGATGTCTGGCGGACATGATCACTACAGCGGTTCATGTCCCCCAGACAAATAATAAATCGGCCCCATAGTATAGGCAACCTAGAGTACTTTCGTAACCTTGACCTAAATCAGTAAGGTATATGTTTTTCCAAAACACAAAAATTCCGGAGCTGCAATAAAAACACGTACAGTAACATGGATCAAGTAACTGAAAAAGCTCACACGTTTCTGCATTTACGCCGTACTCATAGCTCTCTAGCTTCCCTTATACTAATGGGCTACTTAAAAGGGATAAAAATCATGTGATTGGCTAAGGGACAATTGTTAAAGGGCCATAATACCCAATTCGAGCTGTTAATTATAATGGTGGTACATTGTTTACAATCAATACATTCAATACAAATGTTTGCTAACTGTCGTGGACCAAAATATAAAAAAAAAAATTTCCAAACCATCTAAAAGTCATTGTAGTCCTGTCTTAAATCTTATGTGAGCATAAAGCTGGTAACAAAGTTAACCCCTTAAGGACCGGGCATTTCAGACAAAAACTTCCCCAAAAGACCAGAGCATCACTACATTTAAACAGAAATAGAGGTTTTTGTTTTTTTTATATATTTACCTATAAAAACTATATATATTTTTTTTTTAGTAGACAACCCAAAGTATTGATCGAGGCCCATTTTGGTATATTTCATGCCACCATTTCACCGCCAAATGCGATAAAATAAAATAAATCGTTCACTTTTTCACAATTTTAGGTTTCTCACTGAAATTATTTACAAACAGCTTGTGCAATTATGGCACAAATGGTTGTAAATGCTTCTCTGGGATCCCTTTTGTTAAAAAATAGCAGACTTTGGAGTTGCTATTTGGTAATTAGAAGGCCGGTAAATGCTGCTGCGCACCACACTTGTATTATGCCCAGCAGTGAAGGGGTTATATAGGTAGCTTGTAGGGTTAATTTTAGCTTTAGTGTAGAGATCAGCCTCCCACCTGACACATCCCACCCCCTGATCCCTCCCTGACCCCTCTCAAACAGCTCTCTTCTCTCCCCCACCCCCCAAAGGTCACCCCCATCTTAAGTACTGTCAGAAAGTCTGCCAGTACTAAAATAAAAGGCTGCTTTTTTTATCATTTTTTTTAGGTTTTCTGCAGTGTATTATCCCCCCTTACCTCCAACCTCCCTAATCCCCCCAAACAGTTCTCTAAGCCTCCCCCTCTACCTATTTGCCGCCATCTTAGGTACTTAGGCAATTTAAAAAACAAACAAACTTGTATTTCTGTAGTGTAGCTGCCCCCCTCATTACCCCCACCCCCAGATCCCTTTCCCTCAATGGATCCCACATAGGTACTCTTCATTGCCCTTTCCTTCCTCCTCCCTCCTTCCCCTTCACTTCCCAGTGTAACCGGCACTTTTTTCTCTCCTAACATGTTGTGTGGCATACCAGTCCCAACCACTCCCGCCCTCCTCCAGCGATGGGCCGCCCACCCGCCTCCCTTATTACACTCCCACCCACCAACGATCGGCACCATTGATGTGCAATGCAGAGATTTAACTCTGCAAATCTATTTCTGCCCTCGTGGGGCGTGCAGAAATAGTGTGATCTTGCTATTTTGAGCGAGATCGCGGCAGAGAGAAGTCCAGGACTTCAGCGACATACAGGGTACATCGCTGGTCCTTAAGGGCATAGAGACCAGCATCATACAGGGTACGATGCTGGTCGTTAAAGGGGTTCAAGAAGTATTAATATTTTCTGGGCTCTGGATTATATAGGTATGTTTAATATTTTGGAATGAGATGAATACACTCAATTTACACAAAAAATGTTGCAGCTACATAAAAGCACCAACCAGGGATGGACTGACAAGTCAGACAATTCGGCCTTTGTCTGAGGGCCCTGCATCTTAGAGGGCCCACCACCACTGCTATCATGCAGCACTATGGATTTATTTTTTTACATTAAAAAAGATTTTTTTGCCTGGAACTTTTTTTTTTTAGGGATTGGGGTCCCAACAACACAATTAAGAACAACATTAAAGGGATAGAAAGGTCTAAGCTAAAATGTGACCAGGTGCAATTCAATTTTAAATAGAAACATTTTTGCAATATACTTCCATTAGCAAAATTGCTTCTAGAAAATGTTTCTTTTTTTTTGTGGCATAGGCACATAAGCTATGAGAGCCCATGCACGTGCAACAGTATTCAATCTCAGAGAACTAATAGTGTTTATTGTATTGTGCCTGTGAAGACTTATTTGTGTCTTATAAGTCACTGCTGAATCTCTGAGAAAGTGTGGTGGTTGAATCAGATTCATAGGGGCATATTTATCAAGCTCCCTATGGAGCTTGATGCCCCGTGTTTCTGGCGAGCCTGCAGGCTCACCAGAAACAGCAGGTTATGAAGCAGCGGTCACAAAGACCGCTGCTCCATAACCTGTCCGCCTGCTCTGAGCAGGCGGACAGACATCGCCGGAAATCAACGAGTACGATCGGGTTGATTGACACCTCCCTGCTGCCAGCCCATTGGCCGCGAGTCTGCAGGGGGCGGCGTTGCACCAGCAGCTCTTGTGAGCTGCTGGTGCAATGCTGAATACGGCGAGCGTATTGCTCGCCGTATTCAGCGATGTCTGTCGGACCTGATCCGACAGACATTGATAGTCCGACAGACATTGATAACTAGAGGCCATAGTACCTAGATCCCGGATTAGGATAGAATCAATATTCCTCAGATAAGAATGTGTCAGGCCCTAATAATATAATTAGGTAGTGCCATTGGTACCTTTCTAGAAGTGGTGATTGAAGCTGGTGCACGGGCCCTCCCAGCATATATGTGTATGCCACTGAAAAACAGTAATAACGCTTACTTGAAGCATTTTTGCTAATGGAAGTATACTGCAAAAATGCTTCTATTTAAAATTGAAATACACGCATGCACATTTCAATTTTGAATTTTGTATCCCTTTAGGTATTTACATAGCACATTATTAAGAGATCAGTAAAATTCTCTCCAATTGATAAATCCATATGAGATTTTCTTCTATCATATACTCTTTAGAAAATCTAATAAATATAGCATAAGCCAATGATGGCAAACCTTGGCACTCCAGGTCAGGTGTTTCAAAACTACATTTCCCATGATGCTCGACTGGACTTCAGAGTGCCTAAGAATCATGGAAAATGTAGTTCTGAAACATCTGGAGTGCCGAGGTTTCCATCACTGGCATAGACTGTGTACACTTTCATTATTTCTTTGTATGTATTAATAATATTATTACCAATACCTAGCTCACAGCAGTGTTCTCAGTGCTGTCCTTCACCTCCGAAACTCAAAATAGTCCTCTTTTCTTTTCCGATTTATGTGTGAAGATGCAGACTTTATGCTTCTAATCCCATGTGTTTCATATATGGGCTAAAACATAACTTACAAAAAAAAAGTGCCCAGTGAGGGCATTTCTTTTTGGGCCTTCATAATTGTAAATAAACTGAGCAGTATGAAGACAAAGCAATGTTATAAGCAGTGGGGGCTGATCCATATAGGTAACATGGGCTGTGCCCCATAATTTAAAATGCTCTTCAAAAATTAAAGTAAGTTTTGCCACTCTCTTATTTTTTATTATCTTATATTATTATATTATATTATTATATTTTATTATATATTTTTTATATTATAATCTTTATGTTTTTTATTCCCTTATAGATTTTAGTATTTTTAGGCAAATAAATACTTTTAAAAACCCATCAGATAGCAGTGAAGGCCTGTCCATAGACATTTTATGCAATTCTCACTGCCTTTTTTCTCCTATGATTACTATTAAGAGCAACTCCATCTTTTGGCTTTAATGGTTCAGTACATACAGGGCTAGAATGCATTTATCCCTACCAGTGTCCCATACATAACATTGTAAAAAAAATATATGGGCTAAAGCAGCAATTTATCATACTTGGTGGGGGCTGCTATTGCTGTAGCCATCCCGCATCATGCAATATTCACAATCATGAAGGTTGTTTATGTCACTTCCCATTTCAGCTAGGGTGGGAAATTCAACTACAGGAAACGAGACCATGTCAATTCCTAGCAGTGGGATGTGTAATTTTAATCATGCTGAATATGTGAGTACTTTAAGGTGTAATACCAGGCTTGCCTGGATACACCTGCCATTGTGCCTCTGTATTTGTTGCAGCCTCAATTCAACATTTTAAAAAGCTTTAGGAAATTCCACTTTTCTAGGGTTTGCTTGGTTTTGTAGTCTTTTGTAGACACAGGATCTCCCACACTGCCTATATATATTGTTCCCTTCACATTAATCAGTTATAGAGAATAACTCCTGCAGAGAACATTGTCATCTCCAGTGAATAGCTATAGAAAGTCCTGCCTGCAGAGTACATTGTCACCTTCATTAAATAGCTATAGGGAGACCTGCCTGCAGTGCACAGTGCAAGAATATGTACAGCTAGAGCAAGACACAGATATGTGCTGGTTGATAGGGCAGGCAGGGTGGGCATTCACTAATAAGAAGATATATACTTTAGGAATATATATTGCATACTTGCAAATGGAGCACTAGACTGCTGTTTCACTAGCTTGTATCAATAATAAGTTATGGCATACTTAAAGGGACAGTCTACTGCAGAATTGTTATGGTTTAAAAAGATAGATAATCCCTTTATTACCCTATGCTTTTTACCACTGTGATAACCTTGTATCTAAGCCTCTGTAGATTGCCCCCTTTATTACAGTTCTTTTGACAGACTTGCATTTTAGCCAATTAGTGCTGACTCCTACATAACCCCAGAGGAGTGAGCACAATGTTATATGCAGTATATGACACACATGAACTAGCTCTGTATAGCTGTAAAAAAAAAACAAAGTTGTTTGAAATTGCATGCCCTGTCTAAATCATGCAAATTTAATTTTGACTAGACTGTCCCTTTAAACCAAAGGATAGAAAACTTTTACCTTTTCTTGAGGGTTTTAGGTACTTAACAATCTGCTAGATTTGGATCTTGTATAAACTACATTAATTAATATGATACTTGCTCTGTTGTCTGACCTTTATATTTTAAAAAATACTATAAGAGCTGTTGCTTGGGTATTTAACTGATTCCTGTTTGCCTCTAGTGTACTCTGCATGAACAGTTTGAATTTCTGTTTGTTTAGTATGATATTTCAAACTACTGCATTAATATTGTGTTAATTGTATAGGGAAATGAATGGCAATGGCTAATTCCTCTTACAGTATTAAAGAAACAGGGTTGGGGGGTTATTTCTCAAATTTCCCATATTAACAGTCCCAAGTCTAATAGAACCATCAGGCCCCAATGTTAAAAGCATTTGGATAATAGCTATGTTTTATATAGGGATCCATGTGGTGATTGAGAGTGGCTGTGAAATGTTATAAAGGTCTGTAAGGAGTGTTTGAAGGCAGTCTCACCAAGAGGCTTCTTACCATACTTCTCTGTGGGAGGTGATACTTCTCTGACACTGGCGGAATTTTAAAAGCTGCATTGACACCTGCATTGAAGGTGTAATTTAAATGATAGCTTTGCATAGTATTGAATGATCATACAATTTACATGTGTAGCCGAAACTCAGCCCCTTTTGTTACAATACAATAGTGAAACTAAGACATGAATAATAAATGCGGTTTATTATAAGTATGTATTTTTCTGTTAAATACTACAATATGCGCTCAAGTCAAGTGACTGTATTTGCGTGTGTATTACAAGTTGGAAATAAAAAGAGTGCAAGCAAAAGACTCAGGTGCGATAACTTCAGACTTCTATGGAGCACACACAAGAAAAACAACTAAGTTATGGCTTACGCACTAGCCCGACACTGCACTAGACCAACTGTGTTAAAGTCGAAGATGCGTTAGAAATCATTTAAATTCCTATGTTCTTTAAATAGAATGAAATGCTCTTTTTATTCTTAAATAGATATTTCTTTATATATCTGATAATAAATTGTAAAATATTCAAAGAAAATGCCTTTAAATCCTCATTTTAAATAATATAAAAATTATATATATATTTTTAATAAAAAGTGTATATATATGTGTATTAGTTTATTATAATATGTTTTTTATGTGTTTTGTGAAAAACATTTTTTAACCCTTACACTTTACACTTTACTTCAGGTCTCAAGCCATGCTAAGTATTCTAGTACAGTTTGGTCTTTCACTCGAGCGCAAACTATAATATTTAACTTGTAATACAAGCACTATTTAATGTGAGAGCATCATGATTACAGAGCCTAAAGATGATGTGTAGACTAAAAAAAGAAAGGGGCTTAGAACTGAGCATTGAGGTACCCCAACAGAGAGGGGTAGAGGGGCGGAGGAAGAGCCAGAGAAGGATACACTGAAGGTATGGTTAGAAAAGTACGCTGAAGGTATGGTTAGAAAGGTACACTGAAGGTATGGTTAGAAAGGTACACTGAAGGAATGGTTAGAAAGGTACACTGAAGGAATGGTTAGAAAGGTACACTGAAGGAATGGTTAGAAAGGTACACTGAAGGAATGGTTAGAAAGGTACACTGAAGGTATGGTTAGAAAGGTACACTGAAGGAATGGTTAGAAAGGTACACTGAAGGAATGGTTAGAAAGGTACACTGAAGGTATGGTTCGAAAGGTACACTGAAGGAATGGTTAGAAAGGTACACTGAAGGTATGGTTAGAAAGGTACACTGAAGGAATGGTTAGAAAGGTACACTGAAGGTATGGTTAGAAAGGTACACTGAAGGAATGGTTAGAAAGGTACACTGAAGGTATGGTTAGAAAGGTACACTAAAGGAATGGTTAGAAAGGTACACTGAAGGTATGGTTAGAAAGGTACACTGAAGGAATGGTTAGAAAGGTACACTGAAGGTATGGTTAGAAAGGTAGACTGAAGGAATGGTTAGAAAGGTACACTGAAGGTATGGTTAGAAAGATACACTGAAGGTATGGTTAGAAAGGTACACTGAAGGTATGGTTAGAAAGGTACACTGAAGGAATGGTTAGAAAGGTACACTGAAGGTATGGTTAGAAAGGTACACTGAAGGAATGGTTAGAAAGGTACACTGAAGGTATGGTTAGAAAGGTACACTGAAGGTATGGTTAGAAAGGTACACTGAAGGTATGGTTAGAAAGGTACACTGAAGGAATGGTTAGAAAGGTACACTGAAGGTATGGTTAGAAAGGTACACTGAAGGTATGGTTAGAAAGGTACACTGAAGGAATGGTTAGAAAGGTACACTGAAGGAATGGTTAGAAAGGTACACTGAAGGTATGGTTAGAAAGGTATACTGAAGGAATGGTTAGAAAGGTACACTGAAGGTATGGTTAGAAAGGTACATTGAAGGAATGGTTAGAAAGGTACACTGAAGGTATGGTTAGAAAGGTACACTGAAGGAATGGTTAGAAAGGTACACTGAAGGTATGGTTAGAAAGGTACACTGAAGGAATGGTTAGAAAGGTACACTGAAGGAATGGTTAGAAAGGTACACTGAAGGAATGGTTAGAAAGGTACACTGAAGGTATGGTTAGAAAGGTACACTGAAGGAATGGTTAGAAAGGTACACTGAAGGAATGGTTAGAAAGGTACACTGAAGGTATGGTTAGAAAGGTACACTGAAGGTATGGTTAGAAAGGTACACTGAAGGTATGGTTAGAAAGGTACACTGAAGGAATGGTTAGAAAGGTACACTGAAGGTATGGTTAGAAAGGTACACTGAAGGAATGGTTAGAAAGGTACACTGAAGGTATGGTTAGAAAGGTACACTGAAGGAATGGTTAGAAAGGTACACTGAAGGTATGGTTAGAAAGGTACACTGAAGGAATGGTTAGAAAGGTACAAAGAGAACCACAGTAGAGCTGTGTCCCAGATACCCAATGATTGAAGGGTCTGGAGCACCAGTCAACAGTGTTAAAGGCCCCAGAGAGGCCTAAAAGAATTAGCATGGAGTTGGGACCTTTAGACTTGGCAGTAAGCAGGTCATGTGTCACCTGGATGATGGCAGTTTCGGTAGAGTGTTGATGGTGAAAGCCAAAGAGTAGAGAAGATGGTTAGAAGATAGAAAGTGAGATAGGAGGTTATAAACAATTTACTCAAGAAGTTTAGAGGCAAGGGGAAGAATAGATATTGGGCTATTGTTGCAAGGGGATGCTGGATTGAGTGACTTTTATTTTATGAATAGGTGTAATTAGAGCATGTCTAAGGGAGGATATAAGTGTACCAGATTTAAGGGTGAGCTTGAATATATGTGTGAGGATGGGTGTAAGAGTCCTTTAAAAGTAAAGGTTGTGCTAGAGCGATGTCGGCCTCGCTAATGCTTCTGTTTTATTTGAGGGACCCGTCAGTAATGACAAGATGTTTTAGATAATCTAGCTAGAGCTGAGAGCTTCAGATCATCAGGCCCAATGATCCTATTAATTCAGTTTTATTTAAAAAAAAATGATTTTTTTAAATACATTGATCTTTTCAAGTCAGAATTTGAGAGCATCATTATTATAGATTATTACATTTAAAGAATACAAATATTTATTTATATATATGGAGTGCGCTGGAATTACAAGTTGAAAGCAATGCAAATGCGAGCTTCCATAGGCTCAAATGGGAGCCTTGTTCTCATGCCGTGAGACACAGCATAAGAACCTGGCATAGCGAAGGGGGTGAATCACGCAGTAATTGCCAGCAAATTTAAATAAATATATATATGAATATAAACATATATATGTATGTGTTAATATGTGTATATACACATATTAACACATAAATATATATGTATATAAGCATAAACAGTTCCCCATAGACCACAATGGAACTCATGCAGTGCAGGGGTAAGTATTGCAGCAATGGCAGCAATTTATAAATATATATGTATATGATTATATACATATATATTTATGTGTTACTATGTTTATATGCACAAATTAAAACATAAATATATATATGTTCCCCATAGACCACAATGTAAAGTCACTTTTCAGTGCTGGTTTCTTTCTAACACTCCCACACCCGCCAATTCTAGCCCCCAAAACTGCCTTGTGCAGTTGTTTTTATATAGGGCAAAAAACTATAATGCCCTCTATTTTGAGGGCATTTGGGGCAATATTAGAAAATGTAACCAGAGATCTGATCTTTGATTAATTTTCTGAGCGTTAATTGCTAGAGCTCCCCTTGTAATCTAGCCCTAAATGTTTAACCCTGAGATTGTTATATAAAATGTTAAGGGCTAGATTACAAGCTTTTGCACTCGCATTACGAGTTGAAAGTAAACTGTTTTTACTTGCGTGCTAACCCGACGCTCGCAAAAAGCCGAATTTAGAATATCGCACATGATAACCTATTCCCTCATAGAAGTCAATGGAGCAAAAAAACACCCTACTCGCGCGCAAACATAACATATTTTCAAGTGCGCTAACCCAACATGAAAATATGAATATTTCACATTCCAATGTTCTTCATATAGAAGAATATGTTCTACTTATTCAAAAATACAAATATTTCACATTCCAATGTTCTTCACATAGAAGAATATGTTCTATTTATTCACAAATACATATATAGATTAGATTTTATGTTTTACCTAGTCAAGTATAAATAACTGAATATCATAGGGGTATTGTTACTTATTGAAATACTAAATATGAGTTTAATCACTTACATTTTTTGGCCCTTTGAGAAAGGCTATATGTATTACTAGCCATAGCTACCCCATTCTTGTACCTCTGTGACATATACTTGTCTATTACCTTCTATTATTATACATACATATATTTTTTATTCTATATTTCTTTATTTTTCATATTGTATTTTTATTTGCAGTTTTTATCCCTATTCCTATTTGTGATTTTTTATTTTTTATTTCATGTTTTTTTTTTATTTAGGACATTTGTTGTTATACTTCATTATTATTTATATGTTTAATGTTAAATAGTTTTTACGGATCGTGTATAAAATTGTATACATTTGTTTGCTCTCTCTCTTCCTTCTCATTGTGCCGTTGATAATTGTAATACATGGTCACTTAGGGGTTAAGATAGGAGGAGAGAGTAATAACACATTCCTTAATCCTTATTGGTCCACACAGCCAATAAATTGTTGAACCTGTTTCTGAACAAATCACCTCTGATGAAGGGCAGGTACGCCTGCGCGAAACATGTCAGGTGTTCTATTCTGCAATGACCCTGTGATTGTGGTTGAATAAACATTTACCTGTTTGATTCTTATGCTGGACTGTTAAATTGTTGCTGACCCTTGCTTGTCTGACCACTTTGCCTGTTTACTCTTTAACTGCTGGATTGATATACTGCTGCTGAACTCTGCTTGGCTGACCACTCTGCCTGTTAACCCTTTAACTGCTGGATTCATATACTGCTGCTGAGCTCTGCTTGTCTGACCACTCTGCCTGTTAACCCTTTAACTGCTGGATTGATATACTGCTGCTGAACTCTGCTTATCTGACCACTCTGCCTGTTAACCCCTATTTCTCTGGGTTGCCTTACTGTTGCCAAACCCTACCTGCCTGACCATCCTAGTGGTCTACCTCTGGACTGCCTTACTATTACCAAACCCTGCCTGCCTGACCATCCTAATGGTTTGCCTCTGGACTGCCTTGCTGTTGCCAGGTCCTGTCTATCTGACCTTTCTGGTAGTTTGCCTCTGTACTGCCTTGCTATTGCTAGGTCATGCCTATCTGACCTTTCTGGTGGTTTGCCCCTGAACTACCTTTCTCTGATTTCCTACCTGTTGCCGATGAGGACTGTCCTGCCTGTGGTGAGTGCCGCTTACCCCATCTTGCAAACCTTCTCTGCTCTGGGATATTTCCTATCATTCCGGCTCTACGCCAGGATAACAAGACTACTGGCCGAGTTCGGTCTGATAGAGGAGTATCCAACGAGCATTACACTTTGCCTGCCTTTTTTTTCTAACACCTGAGACCTTAAATCTTTGAGAACATTTTTGTGCAATATTTTTTTTTATCATTTTTATTAGACAGTGTCATTATGTAATGTATTTTTGATGTGTTTTGTGACACTCTTTTATTTCAAAAAACAGTTAACTGGAGCTGTTATTCTAGCATAAATCGCTACTGTGCTCAAGCGATCTCGTTTTATCTCAACTTGTAATACTAGCGGAAAACCAGACGTGTGTAAACAGCTGCGATAAACCCCTTATCGCTCGCACTTAACTGTTAACGCACCACTCGTAATCTGGCCCTAATTTATGCATAAGGAAACAACTTTGCAATTTTTTTTCATTATTTATTTTGCTCTCTTTCCATGTAATTTAGCTCTGAAAATTAAACAATTTCTTGTTGTCTGTGGACTAAAGCCCAAATTAGCTACTGCAGATAAGGCAAGTGGTGGGTGCAGTTTGGTTATGGACAAATAATTGCAGAAATAGATGTTATAAACTTTTCCCCCATTGTCTGAGGCCGAAGCAGTGGGGCAAGATAAAATTTGGAATTCCCCGGAATTAGGGAACATACGAGTAACAACTGTTAGGATTTTAGGTGGGTAAAAGACAGAACCTCAGATAGAACTAACAGGAAAACTAGCCGACCCCTAGCATGTAGCTAAATTGGAGTAAATCTAGGTAAGGTAACTATCACTAGTTTAGGGTCTCTTAAACATAGAGCTGAGTCATTAAGACATTTGGGAGGATTCCCTAAGTACAATCATTTGTATCACTACAATGTTGTTACACTGAAGCCTCATTAGGTTTTATCTTAAGAAGGAAAAAAAAACAACAACAAAAAGAATTGGAGAGAACCTCACTCACCCTATTTGTACACCCTTGCAATTTTACGCTTTCTAGTAGCGCCTGTGGCTTAAGAATTCAGCCTCAATTATGTGGATTAGATCACTGATACAAGCTAAATTATAGTGAAAGTAGCCTACAAATACTGCTAATTAGCTGTTACTTTTTGCCTAAATTACAGTAACACAGTTCTTTTATTTTTATATATCATAATAGCTTATCTATCATCCAGTCCGATCTATCAAAGAGAGACCCTATATTACAGTTAAGAAGTTCTAATAATATTGTAATATTGTTTTTCTAATACAGGGAGTGCAGAATTATTAGGCAAGTTGTATTTTTGAGGATTAATTTTATTATTGAACAACAACCATGTTCTCAATGAACCCAAAAAACTCATTAATATCAAAGCTGAATAGTTTTGGAAGTAGTTTTTAGTTTGTTTTTAGTTATAGCTATTTTAGGGGGATATCTGTGTGTGCAGGTGACTATTACTGTGCATAATTATTAGGCAACTTAACAAAAAACAAATATATACCCATTTCAATTATTTATTTTTACCAGTGAAACCAATATAACATCTCAACATTCACAAATATATATTTCTGACATTCAAAAACAAAACAAAAACAAATCAGTGACCAATATAGCCACCTTTCTTTGCAAGGACACTCAAAAGCCTGCCATCCATGGATTCTGTCAGTGTTTTGATCTGTTCACCATCAACATTGCGTGCAGCAGCAACCACAGCCTCCCAGACACTGTTCAGAGAGGTGTACTGTTTTCCCTCCTTGTAAATCTCACATTTGATGATGGACCACAGGTTCTCAATGGGGTTCAGATCAGGTGAACAAGGAGGCCATGTCATTAGATTTTCTTCTTTTATACCCTTTCTTGCCAGCCACGCTGTGGAGTACTTGGACGCGTGTGATGGAGCATTGTCCTGCATGAAAATCATGTTTTTCTTGAAGGATGCAGACTTCTTCCTGTACCACTGCTTGAAGAAGGTGTCTTCCAGAAACTGGCAGTAGGACTGGGAGTTGAGCTTGACTCCATCCTCAACCCGAAAAGGCCCCACAAGCTCATCTTTGATGATACCAGCCCAAACCAGTACTCCACCTCCACCTTGCTGGCGTCTGAGTCGGACTGGAGCTCTCTGCCCTTTACCAATCCAGCCACGGGCCCATCCATCTGGCCCATCAAGACTCACTCTCATTTCATCAGTCCATAAAACCTTAGAAAAATCAGTCTTGAGATATTTCTTGGCCCAGTCTTGACGTTTCAGCTTGTGTGTCTTGTTCAGTGGTGGTCGTCTTTCAGCCTTTCTTACCATGGCCATGTCTCTGAGTATTACACACCTTGTGCTTTTGGGCACTCCATTGATGTTGCAGCTCTGAAATATGGCCAAACTGGTGGCAAGTGGCATCTTGGCAGCTGCACGCTTGACTTTTCTCAGTTCATGGGCAGTTATTTTGTGCCTTGGTTTTTCCACACGCTGCTTGCGACCCTGTTGACTATTTTGAATGAAACGCTTGATTGTTCGATGATCACGCTTCAGAAGCTTTGCCATTTTAAGAGTGCTGCATCCCTCTGCAAGATATCTCACTATTTTTGACTTTTCTGAGCCTGTCAAGTCCTTCTTTTGACCCATTTTGCCAAAGGAAAGGAAGTTGCCTAATAATTATGCACACCTGATATAGGGTGTTGATGTCATTAGACCACACCCCTTCTCATTACAGAGATGCACATCACCTAATATGCTTAATTGGTAGTAGGCTTTCGAGCCTATACAGCTTGGAGTACGACAACATGCATAAAGAGGATGATGTGGTCAAAATACTCATTTGCCTAATAATTCTGCACTCCCTGTATAAGTAAAATAAGATTCATTCATTGGGACCCAAGAGTGGTCTCCCCTGGTTCCAGGCTACCTTCTATAGCTTTTAACATAGTATATTACTTAGAGGTCCAAGAGTAGCCTCAGCTGTTATCTTGAAGGTATATAGTTTGAATGGCAAATATTTATGTACACAGAAGTATATCATATCACAATGTAATGTTTATCCTATTCGGCTCACTTCGATTGTAAGCATTGACACAATTTTTCTGTATAATTTTTATTTACATATACTGTAGGTATGCCTCGAATTTTACCTAAATAAAAATAAAATAAATAAAAAAATAAAAAATGGAGACTTGGTTGATATGTTATTCTATAGCAACACAACAGAAATGTCTTGTAATTACAAAGGCTAGATTACAGCTGGCCTGCTATTGTTTGTCGAAAGTTGTGATAACTAATATCGTGACCGTGTTAACTTGCGTGTGTATTACTAGTTGAAAATAAAGGCGTTCACATGAGCGCCGCAAACTAAATTTGGGCTTGTCGGAAAAAAAAGAGAATGTTTGAATAACAGAAATTGCTTGATGATGGCAGAATGGTCAGAAAGTGGTGCACATTACTAGGTCATCCCAGTAGATGTATAATCTATATTTAAATGAGGGGCAGACAAATTTGATTAAAATAGAAACCAGTGATGAAAAATCCAGTTACGCTTAGGTGATACGTTTTCAGACTTGTGTTTTTTAAAGGGCAATTCAGTTAGATTTTGTTAGGGTTTTGGATACAGTGCCCCTTTAAATGTTAAATATTATTTAACCCCTTAACTGCTGAGCCATTTCCATCCCTACACTGAGCTGCTTTGGAGTTTTAGATGCTACTGACACTTAAGCTTTGACATTTTTTCATGGAGAATCCACAAATATGATATATTTTCTTTTTCAGCAGACCCAGCAGATTCATACTATGGTATTATTTTATGGATATGTCATGATCTGTGAGAACTCTGCAACAAAAATGTGTGAAAGTGTCTATTTTTATTAGAAATTGTATAGTCAAAAGAAGAAGGGGTATCCTCATATAAATTAGGAACTTTGGGAATATTTATAAACTAACTTTATGAATGTGGTTAGACTTGTTGTCTGTGGACTAAAGCTCAGATCGGCCAATGGTGCTTTAGCCATTAAAACATAATTGTACTAAAAAAGATGTATATTTGTTTTAAAAATGTAAAGACTTGGCTGATATGTTATTCTATAGCAAGCAACATGACAGAAATGTATTGTAATTATAAAATGTTTACTGTCTCTTTAAGCTTCCTACAGCAGCTCGGCACTTAGTGACCTCGTAGTGCCTTGGTAAGTGTGAGGGGGGGGCTCAATTAGCTCTGTGAGCAACCCCCCCCCCTCCCACCCCATCTATACCAAAAGAATTGAGTGTATGGCAAAGATGTGTCATCATAAATAGTTAAAGTGTTAAGGGATAAATAAAATAATTATAATTAAACTAAACAATTATATAATGTATATGAAAGAACAATATTTAAAATACTAACACTTTTTTTTTAATAAAAAGTTAAGTTTTTCTTTAAATAACAGAAAGTACATTTACTGCAAAAATTGTCTGTGAAATAGAAGCCCCTTAGGCTGATCACAAACACTCCACTACAGCTCTATTGGTTGACAGTGACATACCTCTACAAGCTTAAAATGATGTATTAGTATAAGCACAAGAATAAAGAACTGTAATACATTTAAATGCCCTTTTTAGTTACAACAAAGAAAACACACAGCTTTAATGTCCCTTTAACGAGGTGAGGGTATGTGGAGGTGCGTTATCCAGTGATATACAAATTGAAAAAATGGTTAAAAAATATTATATAATTATCATGAATTAAACCCCAAAGTTTGTTCTCATCAATTTGACTTCAGCTCCTACGTGATCGGGAATATATATTTAATAATAAAAATGTAATTTGTTTCTATGTGCAGAACATAGGAATGTAAAATATGCGTATCGTGGTTCTTATTTCACGATTTACATCCAACCCGGTGTCCGGTTAGCACACATGAAAACATTATTAAAAATTATTATAGATACTGTAAATATATATATATATATATATATATATATATATATATATATATATAATTTATAATTTTCTACAGTATCTATAATAATATTCAATAATTATTATTAAAATTCTTAATATTTTACTTGTAATATTTCAATAACGTGCCTTAAGATTATTGTTTTATTGTGCTCTGACTTAAACCCGCGTAATACCTAAATTGCAAAACACGAAGCGCATTATGCATATTTTACATTTCTATGTTCTTCACATATGTAATTTTTGTTATTAAATATATATTTCTATATATATTTGATAGTGTTAATGTCAAATAGATATCTATTCCTATATATCTATTGGAATAGATATACAGGTATAGGTATATATACATAAGGTCTTAACCCCCTATTACGTCCTACGTAATGTAGCATACCTGAATAAAAGACAAACACACCATGTTGGGAGAGAAAGACCGGTCACGGTCACGTTTATTAACATAAACGGATAACTAGTACCTAAGTGTTAACCAATTATCTTAGGCACTTTAATTCTTAATACCAAACTTGGCAACAAGTTCGTAACACAACGTTGGCGGCATCTTACCCTAACCTAGCCCCTTTAAGCAGATGGTCAAGGCCCCTTTCGGTGTTTGCAGCGTGACACCCGGATGTCACGCCCAATGGCACTGAGAGAGAGCTGTGATGGTTTAGAGATATTCGGTCTTATTCGCAAGGGAGAGGACCCCCAGGCCAGCGCCTGGTGGGCGTAACCCCTCCCCAATTTAGACCGTCACTCTTCCCTCTCGGTGCCCGCTCCCCAGGGCCCTGACCACCCGCCTGCCAAGGCATCCATCCAACCCGGTAAGGTAACCTCTAACAATCGAATCGTGCAACCCTATTGATAGAGGTGGATGACTATATTAAGAACCCGGGCTTACCAAAGGCTAGCTCAAGTAAACCTACCCCAGCCGGGTTAACTCACCCTACCAAGCCGCATCGCCGCCAATCCACAGCTACTCCAGGGACGGGTGGGCGGGAAACTTTCTCCTTGAAGTCTGGAACCGAAAAGAGGCCGGACACCCTGCTGCAGGAACCTATAAAGGTAAGCACAAAAGACCTCCTCCTCGCCTGCAACATTGTAACAAACACACTCCACAATCCTCCAGACTTCAAGTTGGTAATCCCTTAATGCTGTTACAGGTCCACTAGAGGGCCCTCCACTCTCATAAGGTCTTAACCCCCTATTACGTCCTACGTAATGTAGCATACCTGAATAAAAGACAAACACACCATGTTGGGAGAGAAAGACCGGTCACGGTCACGTTTATTAACATAAACGGATAACTAGTACCTAAGTGTTAACCAATTATCTTAGGCACTTTAATTCTTAATACCAAACTTGGCAACAAGTTCGTAACACAACGTTGGCGGCATCTTACCCTAACCTAGCCCCTTTAAGCAGATGGTCAAGGCCCCTTTCGGTGTTTGCAGCGTGACACCCGGCTGTCACGCCCAATGGCACTGAGAGAGAGCTGTGATGGTTTAGAGATATTCGGTCTTATTCGCAAGAGAGAGGACCCCCAGGCCAGCGCCTGGCGGGCGTAACCCCTCCCCAATCACCCCTCCCCAAAAGACCGTCACTCTTCCCTCTCGGTGCCCGCTCCCCAGGGCCCTGGCCACCCGCCACAAGAGCCAAGCGTTCTCTTGCCGCCATATGCAAAACCTTACAACTGTACAATCAAATTAAATAACAATTAACAATTAATTTTTTTTTTTTTGAACTAAATAACTCTTAACAAGGCGCTCCTAATGTCTTTTAGGAATATGTCCAACCCAACATCCGTCAGGTGTACCCCATCAGGTCGAAATAGGTCCTTTTTGTCAGCCGTTATTCCATCGTGACGAATCACGAAGCCCCCCAGGGCAGTGACCGTTCTCCCCAACTACCTATTGACCTTCTTGCGCACGTTATAAGCCGCCTTCTGGGTCACGATGTGCCTCCAATGCAGCCGAGCAACCACATTGGACCACCCGATTTTGACCTCCTTCAACCACGTGTGGACCCACTTAATATCGGCTGTCATCCTTTTAATAAGGTCTAAAGCCGGCAATGACCCTAAGTCATTACCTCCCAGGTGTAGCACTATCACATGGGGCTGCCCCCACCTTTTGTGTGCCTCCTGCAACAATGCTGGCAAATCATCCCAAACAAGACCCCTGCGTCCTAACCACCGGAAGTTGGCCCTGGACGTTTGGAATCCAAGCTGCTGCCCTTCCTGCGTCCGCAGCGCCCTGATGGAAGCCCAATGGATAAATGAGTGGCCTATTATCCAAACTCGAACCGTGGGTGAACTTCCCAATGTACCTGATGAAACAGATGATACCCTATTAGCTGGTCACGCTCTGACCCCTAACACAAACCCCCACAGTTCACTCCAATTACAGCCCGCATCCCTCCCCCAAAACCACACAACCCGTGAAGCTTGGGGTACCCCCTTCGAGACCCTGCCCGTACCTCTAGGGGTCACGATCAGCATCTGCCTCAGCAATGCGTTCCCGGTGTGGGCCTAACATATTCTTTGATCTGCGCTGACTTCCACCTCCCCAGGCTCTTTATTTCTGCTGGGGAGTCACCCTTCTCTGCCGCACTAGTCGCGGCCCTAATCCTGAACGAATGGGCAGCGATCCTCTTGGGATCCAGGCCCGCAACCACCGCTGTTTTCGCGAGCACTCTACGAAACTGAAATATCGACAGAGCTGACCCGTCCTCATGGACGAGAAACTGTTCACACTGGGCCGACCGGAGTTTAGAAAACTCCGCTACACAACGAGCTGGACAGCATAAAGCTTCCTCCTGGTTGGCCAGGGGTAGCCAAGTCCCGCTACCCCCTTGATCCGTTTTGGACCAAGGGACAAATAATAGCACCTTCCCTTGCGCCAAGCGCACATGTTTCGCCAGGACTCCCCCTGAACCCTCCCTTTTGGATGATGAGACTAACTCGCTCACCCGAAGGGCCCCGGCGAATGCTATTGCAAAAGCCGTTTGAAAGAGTAATATCTCGTAATCGGATTTACACACTTCCTTTAACCCAAACGCCAACTGCCTCAGTCTACTGGCCGTGATTGGTTTCCTGGGGTCCTTAACCCTAGGAACCATTCTCCCCCAGCCCTTCAGAACTTTCTGAACCAGAAACGTCCTGGAGTGATCCCTGAAACCGAGTGCTCTGTTAAAGAATGCCACTGCTGATAGCCTACCCGCAGCTCCAGCCTTGCTAACTCCATCCCTTCTCAGCCATGCCAGCCATTCCAACACATGCACCCTAGTGGCCCCTTGTACCTGTACGTCCTTCTGATGACAGAACTCCTCCCATCTGTTCCAGTGGCCCAGGTACGTGGACCATGTCTTCGGAGCCAAGGACGCCTTAACTAAGCCGAGGATGCCTTCCCATCCTTCATCAGCTGCCAAAGATAAGATGGGCACATTAGACCCTTCTTCGCCGCCTTGGGTGCTGCTTTCCTAAACTGCCCCCAATTGAATCGAGAGAGTGCGTCAGCTATCACGTTCTGCACTCCCGGGACGTGTTTGGCGGTGAAGCAGATGTTGAGCTGCAAGCAGCGCAACACTAGGTGCCTCAGATAGCGAACGACATTAGGTGAAGCCGCCGACAACCGATTAATGGCGTACACCACACTCAGGTTATCTGTCTAGAATACCACCGATCTGTTCGCCAACTTATCCCCCCATATTTCCACCGCTACGATTATCGGAAACAACTCCAATAGAGTCAAGTTCCTGACACATCCAGCTGCTATCCATTCGCTGGGCCACGGAGCCGCACTCCATTCCCCTTCCAGGTATGCCCTATAACCGGAGCTCCCTGCTGCGTCCGTGAAGAGGTGCAGTATTTGATTGGACACTGGTGGTTGCCTCCAGAGGCAAACCCCATTGAAGTTTTTCAGAAAGTTTTCCCAAAATCCCAAATCTTCCTTTATCTCGTCCGTTATGCGTGCCCGATTTGCTCGCCCAGAATGACCCTTCAATTGGCCCTCCAAACGGCGATTTAAAACCCTACCCATGGGGATCACCCGCCCCGCAAAGTTCAAGAGACCCAGCAATGACTGGACCTCCATAATGGGGACCCTCTCGCTCCCCTTGACTGACCGGACCGTCTGCAACATCCGCTGCACCTTGTCCACCGGCAGTCTGCAAACGGCCTGAACCATGTCAATTTCTATTCCCAGAAATGTTATACACGTACAGGGACCCTGCGTCTTATCATCCGCCAGTGGTACCCCAAAACATGCCATCATGTCTACCATGACTTTCATGAGTCGTTCGCACTCAGCGCCCCCAGCTCCCCCCACCAACAGGAAGTCATCGAGGTAATGGGCAATCGCCCCACCCCCAGACGCTGTCTCGACCACCCAGTGCAGAAAAGTACTGAAACACTCGAATAGCGAGCAGGACAGGGAACACCCCATTGGGAGACACCTGTCCACGTAGTAAGAACCCTCAAACTTCATCCCCATAAGCCTGAAAGCTGAAGGATGAAGCGGCAATAGCCTAAATGCCGACTCAATGTCCAGTTTTGCCATCAGCGCACCAGGACCACAAGCCCTGACCACCTCTAGCGCATTATCAAAGGATTGATAATGTACCGAACTGAGTTCGGGGTCAATCGCGTCATTGACCGATCCCCCTTTTGGAAAAGACAGGTGATGAATCAATCTGAATTTCCCCGGGTCCTTTTTTGGCACCACTCCCAAAGGCGACACCACCAGGCCGTCAATTGGGGGCTCGGCGAACGGGCCAGACACCCGCCCCATCGCCAATTCTTTAGCCAATTTTTCCCTCACCACGTGTGGGAATTCGTAGGCTGTTTTTAAATTCTTGTGCCCTTTCGCTCCCAGTACCTCTCTCGAGATTGGTATCTCAAAACCCCATTCCAGACCGACCCGAAGCAGCTCCGCCGCCTCCCGGTCTGGATAATTATCTAGCCATGCTAGCATCGGAGGCAGCTTAAGCGGGGTTGGGGCCCTTACCCACAGCTCCTGGTTTCTGAGCTGGTTTAAGCTGCCCCTGCTCCTTGCGTTTAACGCAATCCATCCCTGAGTGGGGGCCTCCGCAGTATCTGCAGATGTGCCGAAAGGAGCAACTGCTCCCCCTCTCGCACGATTTGTCCTGGAATTTCCAGCACTCGCGTCCCCGCCTGCTTGTCCTCGCTCCCGGCCGGGGCAACCCCTGCCGCGCCTGGGCGGGTGGCGTTGCGCCACCTTCTAGCCCCAATTTCGACCACAAGTGCATGTCTTGCGTGCCAAAATGCAGTAAGGTGTTTCCCACCATTTTCCTCCTGAAGGCCATATCATACTCTCTCCACGCCCCCTCTTTGAATCTAGCGTGGATGTCCTCTATAGTATCTTGGTACTTAAAGAGGTTGTGGCCCTGTAGCGGCCACCTATCCACGTAGCAAGCCGCTAGCACCCTGAAACATTTAAGCCATTCTTCATATGTTTCAGGTCTGCGAACCTTTTTTGGCCCAGACCCATCCAGGGCCCTCTCTTTTGCTCGAAACGCATCGAGGGAGAGGTTGAAGATATTCACATATCGACCCTCCTGGATCTTTTTTACTACTTTTGTCTTCCGATGCGCATACAGTGAATGTACTAGGCATGGGTATGTGTCCCCTTGCGCGGCCACCTTCCGTGGCACAGGGACCCCTGGCCCACTGCCCCCAGGCCCGCTAGGCCCTTGCTCCTGGTCCGCAGGCCCTGGTCCCCCAGCCCTATCCTTCGCGTGCCCCGCTGCCATTTTCTTGATCCATCTAAACATCCTATGCTGCCCTTTCCCAACCAGCCCCAGGTCCTCTCCACTCTCTGAACCTGACCCACTAGTTGAAGACCCCGTGTCAGCGTGTAATGTTTGATGTGCATAGTACTCACGAGTTCCAGTTCCCTCAGCATCGACGGGTGCTTGTGCAGATGTTCCTGGATGAACAGCCTGTTCCCTGCTTGACCCCGCCACCACCAATGCACTGGAAGACTCAGAAGCCATTGTTGATGCAGACCTATTTTGCACCTGTGGAGACAAAGTAACTTGGGGAGTACTCTGGCCAACGGGAGGAGAGTCAAAAGAAACATTCCTACCCTCCACCCTCTGTTCCCCCACAGTATTCACCCCCAGGGCTGATGAAACAGCCCTTCTTATCATGGCTTCCTGACCAGGCCCCTCCAGGGCGTGGGCACGCAACCCTTGGGGGGGCCTGTTGCCTGGCCACTTCACGCAGCGCCGCCTCAACTGCCTTTCTTATAACTTCTTCCTGCACCAAGCCACTATGCCCTTGGGCATCATTCACAAAACACGCGGGCACAATCTCACACCGCCCTGCTCACGGTTCACAATCTCCACACCTCTGTGTCCTCCATGCATCACTTCACCACACCTGTCATGCAGTGCTCTGTCCTCAACGACATGCGTTATCCCTGCATGCGCCCCCCTTCTTTCACCGCAGTCAAGCCCGTAAAATCCCCTCTCGCTTCCATCCATGACTCCCCCTTGTGTCCTCACAGCGAGTCCGGTCATACCCCTGCTGCCGTTCGTGCCACCATGCAAGCTTGCTTGTGCCCCTGACCGGGGCACCACCATGCCTGACCCCACATCACTGCTCACTCTCTGCCCCCTTGCTCCAGCCACACTTGCTCCACTTGCCCAACCGCAAGCGCTCATACCCATGTGCGCATGCGTAGTAGTGCCAAGGCCTCTGACCGTCGCGCACGCTTGTACTGGGCCCTTCTCCTCCACTGTCTCTCGCCTCTGTCTCGCCTGTGGCCCTGGCCGCCCCAAGTACTTGCGCCCGCTGCCCTCCAGAGCCTCCGTTTGACCCACCACCCGCGACCGGAAGCCTCCCCAAGTTACCTGGGCCGCTCCGGTCACGCGTGGCGTCTCCTCCGCTTGCCCGCCCTCCAAGATGGCGGCCGCGCGCCTCCTCCTCTGAACTAGAGGAGTACATCTCGCGGGATCCGTCATCCGAGAGGGCGGGTGCCGCTGCGCAGCACAACAGCCCCACCACCGGCCGCCGGGGCTGCGGTCCGGTCCTGCCCATGCCCAGGGGGCAATTGAGACAAGGTTTGGGCCAAGGCCAGGACCGCTGCCACGGCCTCCGGCGTTAGCGCCGCCAAGTGACCTGCCACCTCGCCCCCTATTAGGCTACTGCTAGGCGTCCCTGATACCAGAGGGCCCTGCTGACCTACACTAGGCCCTGACCCATCCTCACTACGGCCTAAACCAGGCCTCACCTGGCCCTCCCCGGCATGGGCTATATTACCCACACCAGCCTTGGACCCTGATCCCCTTCTCCCGCCCTTGGCAGGCCCCTTCCCTTTATTAAAACTCCTCTGGGGCCTATCTTTCTGGGGGGTAGGGGGTACCACTTCATCAGACCCATGCTCCTTCATCTGTTTTGCAGGTCCTCTCTTCCTGGATATCATTTCCACGACCTCCCTGTATCTCTTAGGTGGCAGAGATTTCCTCCTGGATCTATCCATTTCCACTATTACTTCAGGAATACAGCAGAAACTTTCTCCTTGAAGTCTGGAACCGAAAAGAGGCCGGACACCCTGCTGCAGGAACCTATAAAGGTAAGCACAAAAGACCTCCTCCTCGCCTGCAACATTGTAACAAACACACTCCACAATCTTCCAGACTTCAAATTGGTAATCCCTTAATGCTGTTACAGGCCCACTAGAGGGCCCTCCACTCTCAGTAGAATCTGAGTAGATACATATAGAAATATGTATTTAAAATAAAAGTAACATTTCCTGTATCTGAAGAACATTGGAATGTGAAATATTTAAAGAAAATACACAGAAAAATACATTAAATATTATTATGGAATTATTATTTAGACACACACATATATTATATATATTATAGCCCTTTGCGTTCAAATACATACCATATACAGTACCTTTGAACCCTTAAAAATATTGTTTATGAATATTTATGATTAATTTTTATCAGATAGTATTTATATGAGTGTAACAGTTTATAGTGAAAAAAAGTGATGTGGAGCCACTGCTGTAGATAAAAATCCTTTATTCTTCAAACATTAAAATAGGGAAGCATCCCAAAGTGACAAAAGGCGAAGCACCAATGCTGACATGTTTCAGCCCTTCGGACGTAATCGTAGCATGTAACAGTTTATATAAGTGTATTTATGTTGTATTTGGTGCATCTTTTTTTAACTCACTACCCCTTACGTAAGGTTGTCAGTCGTGCTAACCAGACAAGCATAAATGCGCTCTCGCTTTTACATTCAACTTGTAATACGATCGCTATTTCATTCCGCACCAAAGGCAGAAAAAAGACTGATATTGCTTTAATAACTGAAGGATCCTAAATAAAATCTAGATCTAATGACAAGTGAGAATTTTGTATCTCTACCATGTTTTTAAAAAATCCTTTCTAAAGGAAACTGACTACATAAATATATAGTTGTAGAAACCATTCTATAGATGGGAGGTCATAAACACTTCCTAAAAAAACTGAGATTTAATTTGTTATTATTTAGTAAAGAATATTCTCATTATAAAAATAGGGTGTCAAATACATAAAACTTGCTGTAGGCTGTGGTTATCATACAGACTTGCATTTCCATGCTGCAGAAATAATTCTATCAGCAGAACAGTGAAAATGATTTTTATCCTTCCAGACACCAGTGTGCTTACTCAGTGCGTTTACCTTTTCAAGCTCCAGTGATATTTGTCCATCTCTACAGAGCAGCCTGACCTGGTATTATTGTATGCAGACATTTTAATAATTAATCATTATTTACACTGGATTAGGTTACCACCACTGTTCAGTTTTGTTTGTTTGGATAGCCCTATTTTACATTTAAATCACTTGTTTTGATAATAAAATGCATGTGAACAGCATGTGGAATTGAAAAGATCATCTCAGCATGAATTTAAAATTACATCAAACCTCCATCTCATTCTGTCTCCATTCTCTTTTCACTTACAGGTACTTACACTATCGTTCTTTCTATCCTTCATTGTCTTTCTTTCTTGCTATTTTTTATAATATATTGGGGGGTTTCACATTATCCCATTGAGTGAGAGACAACACATGGTCACTATCTGGACTATACTTTGAGTGTGAACAAATGTATTATTATGCTTGAGTTCCTTTCAAGTCGTGAAAGGAGGCTGCAATCTCCTTCTCCATCACCTAGTTCAGTGGCAAGTCCCCATAATGTCACTATTTGCTTTATGTCTATGATGGAGAACAAATATATACAGAAAGAGAAGCGATCTACCGGGAATGAACACTAGCTCAGTGCTTGCCCTGGTTACCACCCAGCAGTAGCCTTGTTTAGCCCAATTGTGCTTTTGCTTTTCACAGAGGAGAATTTTCTGTAGTATATCAGTCTGATCCTGCCTAACATGGTCAGTCCAGCCCTTGAAGCACCAGGCAATTCTCCTCCGAACAAGGAGGCAGAAATTATAGTCTTAGGTTGCCATTTCTCTTGTTCAGAGGAGAATTGCCTGGTATTTTGGGGCTGGACTGACCTTGTTAGGTGGTATCAGACTGATATACTTCAGAAAAGAAATGTTTTCCTCTGTGAAAAACACAATTGGGCTAAAAGAAGCTACTCCGAGTCCCAGATAGTAACCAGGCCATAAAACAAGACACTGAGCTGTTGTTCATTCCTGGCAGATTGCTTCACTTTCTGTTTGTACCTCGGAGAACAAGCCTGTGCCCTGATGTCCTTTTTTTTCATTCATGTTCAAACTGACTTCTGTTATCACATTTGATTCATTCTATTTGTATCCTTTGCTAAAGGAGCAGCAATGGCATGCATTAATAGAAGCTAGCTAAAAATATCTGTAAAGCCAATAACAAAAAGCATATATATGCAGCCACCAATCACCAGCTATCTCTAAGTATTGCATTGCTGCTTCTGAGCCTACCTAGGAATGCTTTTTAACAAAGCAAATTACATAATAGATGTACATTGCGACATTGTTTACAACTGAATGTTCTATCAGAATCAAAAACATTTAATCTTGGCAGCAAGTACCTCACCTTCACATTTTCCTGGATGGTTTAACATAACTTAAAGAAGGATGCAATAATAGGGCTACTACCTTCTATCCCACTTGCCAAATCCTTCCATAACTACCTGCACCACACCTTAAAAAGATGATGTCAAACAACATTCAAGCCTTGCAACCCTTTACTAATTGGTCTTCTATTTCCAATCTTTCTGACTCTACCTCTACAGCCCACTTTAAATACCTGTGCCAGACTCATCCATCTCATCCATCATTCTTTATTCATTGCTCTTCTCTGTACTCCATATTTATTCAGCAGAATAAAATCTAAAATACAGCTCCACATTTCATCTTAGTCTTGGGCTCTAAGTACTCACCAACCTGTCCACTAGGTTCCATGAATATCCACTTATTTTATTGTAATTTTTTATATATTTATAAAAAAAAAAGAATATCGCCTAGGCCCATAAAATAAAAGCAATTCCCTCCCATTAACCAAATAGATTATGAATAGGACCCTTCTGTAATCAGTATGCTAATTTATATCTGATTTTGATCCTATTGACATATTGTATAATAATAATAATAATAATAATAATAATAAACAGAAGAAGAACAGCCCTTATAGATGTCCTACTGTGAATAACTCATTTAACTATTATATTTGCATGCAAGCAAAAATGGATGCATCATTTTCTTTCCAATAAAAATTAGACATTGCATCCATTCAAGTATATTATTTAGACTTCAGTATATACATTTTTGAGAAATAGATAGCCTAAGAAATATACAATAATCTTGTAATCAAGTAGTCATTCTGAAATTATGTAAATAAATTGCAGCATATTAATTAAACTCTAGGGGGGGTGTCCGGGCAGCAGTTGTGAGAGGAAGCAATATTGGGAGCATTTGAAAGTAGCTGTTACATTCTTCATACACTTGGTTAACGCTGAGGTGCAGTGGCAGAACTTCCAGGATTGCAAAGGTTGTTGGTGCGATTGAGCCTTGGAGGTCCACCACTTGGCGGGGGAAGGGAGGCCCAAGAGGTTGCTTCTCCTTCTTCTGCCTCCACTACTGTTACTAACGATACTTACACCATGTGAACTACACGCTTGTGGACTGTTAAGGGGCTGAATTTGAAATAAGTTTCATTGACTGATTGCTCATGTCCCACCATTATTAAACATTAAAAGAATAGTCCAGGTAAGATTTAACTTTGTCTGACTGCTATAGACTTCACAGGCTTTTAGCTGTGCACTGATTGGTGTACAAGAGCTGGTGGGAGCTGTTGATGATTGGCTTTATATTCCCTGAGCTGTGTGGTGATTGGCGGAGGTGTACCCTGCTCTATATTGTAATTGGCTGAACCCAGCTCTGCTGGCAGTACACAGAGCGAGCCAGTCACATGTGCAGGCACTGGTGTGAGGAGATGGTTTTGGCTGCACACTCCAGTAACAGCATTTGGGCGCCATGTACAGTTCTGAGGAGATTTTCACTATTCTAGGGATTTGGGTAATGATGGTTGTAAACTTACAGATATAAGGATAGAGGCAGATCTGCAAACAGCCTGAGTGTGAAGCAGTGCTTACAATATCCACCTTCAATACAGATTCTCCTTCTATTGGAGAGATGACTCCACTAGTGAATGAGGTTGGATTCCTCGAAGACCCAAGTAGCTCTGGGCTGACGGAGGGGAGTATGAGGAGCCCAACCTTCTTTTTTGGGTCCTGAATTTGAGGAGGGGAGATACTTGAATACCTTGAGGGCTCATAAAGCTATTATTGCTAAAGTTATTTAGACAGCAGATCTAGGCCCTGGTGATCAAAGCATTGTGATAATGGCAATATTTTAAAATAGGATCTGTTGTGCAAATCTGTTGTAAAATTTTAAAAAGGGTTAAAATCAGTTTTTGAAAGCAATCTCATTTTATGTTACATCTCTGTGGGTGGTGATGCTTTTCTGATACTGAATCAAATTTTGGGTTTCTGGAGAATAGGCCTCTTACCAACTTTACAGCCAGCCATAGGTAAGACGCCTTGGGTCGAATAGCAGGAAATCCACTGGACAATGTTATAGAGAAAAGGGTTATCAAATAAAAAAACGATCATTCTACTCTGTGAAAAACTACTGTATCTTTTGCAGACAACTATGACTTTACAAAAAACAACAAAGAAACACAATACAGGTATGTGTAGAAGATGCAAAATCACTGAAAATAAATGAAAATATAATTGTAATAAATTTAGATGCATTATTTTCTAAATACAAAATAAATTAAATGCACAAACTGTAATGTAAACTCACTTCTTATGTTGTCGGCCTTTCGTACCTTCTCCAGAGCTTGCTGGATACTCCTAGGGTCCTCTCCCATAGAGACTACAATTCCTACTGGCAATCCATTGCCACGAAGAGCATTTGCTACTTTCCTGCCAGTGTCCCTCCAGATATCTTCATTTGATGAAATAACTCCAACATGTGCCCACTGGAAATACTTCATCACATTAAAAAGAACCCTTGTGGGAGAAGGGAGCGTCCTGGCAAAAGTGGGATAGCTCTTTACATTGTCCAACTCATAGTTGATGCATGCCCAAGAAAAGACAGCTTTGTTCCAGTTCTTGCCTAGTAGAGTAGCAGCATCACAGTATCCAGGGTTAGATGGGCCAATAAACCCTGATGCTACCCCAGAATAGGTAAGAAAAGTAGAAAGGGCTTTAGAGGTTTGGCAATCTTCTTCAAGTATTGCATAATTGAATATGAGTCCTAGATCTAGAGACACATCTTTATTGATGCGTTCAATGGCTAACTTGGCAGCAACATTTGGGAGTGCTTTAGAAAACAATGGGTCGCAAGTCCAAGGTCCAACAACTCCCACTTTGTATGGGAGGGAATGCACAAGATGTGGAAAACAGATAATTACCAGTACTGACCAGAAGAGGAGAATCTTGGATGAGACAGTGGAAAACTGAGGGAATTCAATATCAGTCCATCTCAGGTATCTGATACATTTCAATTTAAAGCTCTGAATACGCCAGGGCTCCTGTAGCATTGCACTCCTGCAAATAACAGTATTAGCTGATAAAGAGATACGCCAAGCTTCAATTCAGAGAGATGGGGAGAATTTATGACAGCATTTCCAGAGCACGCCTAGAAATGAAAAAGGAAAGAAAAAAAATTCAGATTCTGAGAACTTAATGTAACCATTTAATTCATAGACATTGATTAAAACAATTGTTTCCACTTACACCTATCTGTGAATTAAAACAATATGCATTTATAGAACCCAGATAAGTATACCATATAATTCTAAATATATTCTCTGACTACTAACTAAAGGGATTGCCAGCTCCATGATCCTACCAAATGTATCCAGATATTTTGTATTCTCCCTTCAATACAATTACGGCCTACTGAAATAGTATTGTGTGTAGAATCTAGGTCACCAAATAGCTGGTAATTTAGGCAATTCAGAAATCATGTAAATATGACATGCTATGCATTAAAACTTGTCAATTGCATGCCTAGCTAAACATTTACTACAAAGAAAAGCTGTTCAACTTGCATATTAAAAAATAAACATTTTCTACAAAGAAAAGCTGTTCAACTTGCATATTAAAAAATATTTTAAAAAAAATGAAAATTACGAGTTTATTGTTAGTCTATCAAAAAATAGATTTCTACCATTCTTTTTTGCCCTTTCAATCCTAGAATCTATTATTTTTCTACCGATTAACTTATATAACAGAGTAAATATGAGATATAGCCACAGAATAGACCCTATGTTCTAACTAATTTTTGTAGCTAAATGACAAGCTATTCAACTGGCATAAAACCTACCCAAGCTAATTTCTACACTGAATAGCCTCCATGCATATAATCTTATGCACTGTGGTCTCATTGGCATCAGTTGATGAGCAAAAAAAAACAACATATTTTAATGCCAGAGTTTAAATTCATAACCAGATGTTAAAAAGCCTGCAAGACATTTTTATGAGCTCTTCAATGAAACCACTAATTACATCACACATGACATTAGCATCAACATCCATAATGACATCACAAAATATGTGACATTAAATTAGATACCACCTACCATACATTGCAAAAACCATACATAATGCAACAATCGGTATCAATAACATTAATTAAAATACAATTTTCACTGCCTGTAAAAACAATTTCCTCTTTTTTAGTGGTTTTAGATTTCTAAATTATTTACTTTGTTATTATTCCTATAATATTTATATTCAAACCATATCATAAACATGTAATAATAAGACATATGTGCATGCCTTATATTAATCC
This sequence comes from Bombina bombina, assembly GCF_027579735.1. Taxonomy (NCBI): domain Eukaryota; kingdom Metazoa; phylum Chordata; class Amphibia; order Anura; family Bombinatoridae; genus Bombina; species Bombina bombina. The sequence continues at coordinate 670,335,590 of NC_069499.1, forward strand.
AATGAAATCTCAAATGATCAAATATTAAAAATCACAATAATTCCATGTAAAATTATTTGCAAATAATTATGACCCCGGGGAAGTCTCCCTAAGGTGGATAGGGGAAACCAGATGTGAACTCCCTGCCCAATGTGCTCAAAGGGATATGGCTGAGTGATGAGGGCCACAGAGAGCCAAAACAATCATCTTGGGTTCCCATGTTCCTCATTCAGGGGAGGATTGCTTGGTATTTTGGGGGTTGGACCTACCTTTTTAGACAGGATCAGAATGATATAATTCAGGAAACTTCTTATGTTTGAAAAGTACAATTGGACTTAAAGGGACATTCCGTTCAAAATGTAAATGCACATAGATGAATTACATCTTTGAATAGAAACATATTTACAGTATACATGTATTGGCAAATATGCTTCTTGTAAAGGTTAACACTGTTTAAGTGTTAACATTTTTCTCTGTAAGTGGATGGGAAGCATAGCTGGATATTCCCATTTTAAATACTACAGCTGCTCAGAGCACCAGTGGGGCCTGTGTCATGTCAGCAATTAACAAATTGAGTCATTACCAGATGGTACAAGCACCTTACGCTGTCTGAGCAAGTGCTGGTGCACGTGCATACTTAAATACACTTTTTAAACAGCTAAAGCTTTTATTAGAAGTATTTTTCCTAACGTGTATATTACAAAAATGCTTCAATTCAAAATTGAAATACACCGATTCCATTTTTGGCTGGAATTTCCCTATTAAAGTGGGCGCTCCCTGGTGCTAACGTGCCATAGAACAAGTTACTGAGAGGTTGTTAATTCCTGATTGAGTGTGTTTATTTCCTTTCTGTATGCATCTAATGATATTGGCCTAGATTACAAGTGGAGCGTTAATTTATCTCATTGTGGGTGCGCAATAAATAACCAGCCATTACAAGTGGCTGGTTATTGCTACCGCACGCTCGCAGTAGCAATTAGTGCTTATAAAATTAGTACAATCCCTACTCAAAACCTGATAACACTTTTTGTAAAGGCTATATACTTCTATTCTAGCAACATATATGGAGAAGTTAAGTAATTATGATGTTATATACACTTTGTGTACCAATACTGAAACTGTTCTTTGATGTCCATGTCTGGACCCTGAATTTCATGTAACTTTACTTTTTTTTTTTTTTGTTTATTCTAAATAAAAAGTTAAAAAAATTAATAATAATAAAAAAAAATTAGTACAATCCACAAGGGAAGATAGCACATGGGGCATGGAAAAGGGATTAGCCAGGTCCCAACAGCACTGTAATAATTCAGGGTTTTCCAGCCTCCAGGTAATATTTTTAAAAGACCTTTATTTTTTCAAGCAGGGTCCATGAGTACAAAAAAAAAAAAAACTTTTCAAACCTGCAATAGGTTCTTAGTCATGTCATCTGATATGACATAGAACCTATTGCAGGTTTGAAACTGTTGTTTTTTTTTGTACTCATGGACCCTGCTTGAAAAAATAAAGGTCTTTTAAAAATATTACCTGGAGGCTGGAAAACCCTGAATTATTACAGTGCTTATAAAATTAAATTAACCAATCAGGGCCGAGATTACATATACGGTGCAGGCTTCAGAGCTACTGCTGAAACCCACGCCGCCCGTAATTTCACCTCGCACATCGGGGTATTACATAAACCCCTCCAGCAGTTCATAAAGTGCCATAAATTGGATAAACTAGCGATGTCCATAAATGTGAGTAAATACAAATTTCGCTAATGACTTACGGTACTTTAGAAACTGCCGGCGCCTAAGAAAATAAAAAAAACATCAAATCTCTAGTAAAAGTCTAACCCGCCTCACAAAAATAAACCCGACACGTCAGAACCCCTATATCCGTCATCAAACACACATCGGAACTAATAATAAAAGTATTAACGCCTAAATCGACAACCCCCCACAACGCAATATGCTTAATTAAACTATTAACCCCTAATCCGCCATTCACACACATCGCAAACTACCTAATAAAAGTATTAACCCCTAAATCCGCCAACCCCAACATCGCAAACTACCTCTTAAAACTATTAACCCCTAATCCACCATTAAAAGGACACTTAACCAAAAAATTTTCTTTTGTGATTCAGATAGAGCAGTGCTTTTCAACCAGTGTGCCGTGGCACACTAGTGTGCCGTGAGAGATCCTCAGATGTGCCACTGCAGACTGACAACAGTGTGACATATTTTTTAAACTTTGCTTGTTTTTTACTCCCAGTGCAGGGGTAGTTTGTAGGAGACATGGCATAACAGCACAATACATACAGTATGTGTGTGTTTGTGTGCATGTGTATATATATATATATATGCTGTATTAGGCTACAATGTGTGATTTTTTTTAAATTTTGGGATGGTGGTGTGCCACAGGATTTTTTAATGTAAAAAAGTGTGCCACGGCAAAAAAAAGGTTAAAAATCACTGAGATAGAGCATGACATTTTATGTAACTTTCTAATATTATCCTTTTATCAATTTTTCTTCATTCTCTTGGTATCTTTATTTGAAATGCAAGAATGTAAGTTTAGATGCCGACCCATCTCTTCCAACAGGCATTCAGTCCGCTTATCTGACCTTCATAAACTTTTATGTCTTATGTTGGTATATTTGTAAAGTGCTTTGAGTCTCACAGGGAGAAAAGCGCTATATAAATTGCAATTTATTATTATTATTACAAATTATAAGAAAATTATAAACTTTTTTTAAATTGTATTCTCTATTTGAATTAAGAAAGAAGAGAATTTTCGGTTGCATGTCCCTTTAAATAAGAATATCTAAACTGTACAGCTCACAAAGGTTACTAAGAGCTGGCAATGTTTTCAGGCATTTTTAGACATTTAAGCATAATTTGAACATACATGTTCAGGTCATTTGAAGAATCTAGTGATAAATGTATACTATGGAGAATTAATCTATGGTATTTTAAATGAAAACAAATGTCATTGTTTAATTATTACTTTGAATAGTGTATGTGTTCTAAATGTGATTTTATTAAATATAGAGATGGTTTTTCATATGAAAAGATCTGTAATGTACACACAAATGCACACACAAACTTGCTTGAGCACACATACACACAACCACACTCAAATGCACACACACACACTTGCATGAGCACACTTACACACACAAATGCACACACTTGTATGAGCACACATATACACACAAATGCATACACACACTTGCATGAGCACACATGCACACACACACTTGTAAGAGCACACATACACACAACCACACACAAATGCATACACACACTTGCATGAGCACACATACACACAACCACACACACATACACACATACACACAAATGCACACACACACACTTGCATGAGCACACATACACACAACCACACACACATACACACATACACACAAATGCACACACACACACTTGCATGAGCACACATACATACAACCACACACACATACACACATTCACACACAAATGCACAAACACAAACACACTTGCATGAGCACACATACATACAATCACACACACATACACACACTTGCATGAGCACACATACACACAACCACACACACATACACACACTTGCATGAGCACACATACACACAAACACATACACACAAACACAAACACACTTGCATGAGCACACATACATACAACCACACACACATACACACATTCACACACAAATGCACAAACACAAACACACTTGCATGAGCACACATACATACAACCACACACACATACACACACTTGCATGAGCACACATACACACAACCACACACTCATACACACACTTGCATGAGCACACATACACACAACCACACACACATACACACACTTGCATGAGCACACATACACACAACCACACACACATACACACACTTGCATGAGCACACATACACACAAACACATACACACAAACACAAACACACTTGCATGAGCACACATACATACAACCACACACACATACACACATTCACACACAAATGCACAAACACAAACACACTTGCATGAGCACACATACACACAACCACACACACATACACACATACACACAAATGCACACACACACACTTGCATGAGCACACATACACACAACCACACACACATACACACATACACACAAATGCACACACACACACTTGCATGAGCACACATACACACAACCACACACACATACATACAATCACACACACATACACACATTCACACACAAATGCACAAACACACACACACTTGCATGAGCACACATACATACAATCACACACACATACATACATTCACACACAAATGCACAAACACAAACACACTTGCATGAGCACACATACATACAACCACACACACATACACACACTTGCATGAGCACACATACACACAACCACACACACATACACACACTTGCATGAGCACACATACACACAAACACATACACACAAACACAAACACACTTGCATGAGCACACATACATACAACCACACACACATACACACATTCACACACAAATGCACAAACACAAACACACTTGCATGAGCACACATACACACAACCACACACACATACACACATACACACAAATGCACACACACACACTTGCATGAGCACACATACACACAACCACACACACATACACACATTCACACACAAATGCACAAACACACACACACTTGCATGAGCACACATACATACAATCACACACACATACATACATTCACACACAAATGCACAAACACAAACACACTTGCATGAGCACACATACATACAACCACACACAAAACGCACCAGTTTCAATGTTCAAGATGTATTATTTTCCTTCCTAATTGTTTTAAGTAGGTTTCCTGTGAAGTGCTCATATTGTTGATGTATGTATCATTTTAAATAGCCCCAATGATTACATTTTATTTTTAATAATTAATATACATTTTTCCCCCCATTAAATATATGTATGTAATGTATGTTCAGTTATCAAGCTTGAGATAAGACCTATCTCAATCACTGAAGCTCTGACTTTTAATGGGAAAAAAACAAACAAAGCTGAAATTATTTTTTTTTTCATGCTTAACCTTGTAATCTGTATACTGCTGCATACAAGGGTTGCTACAATATTTGTAAAAGGACAAACAAATATATTTACGAGTATATTTAGCAGGAAGGGGGACATCATTTATAATCATTCATTATAAGTCCAGTTACACTGAAAATATATATTTTTTTAATTAAGATAATTATTTATATGACAGTGCAATTGTTCCTGTAATCAGATATCATATAGCCACATTATACCAAACCATAATGTATAGGAAATAACAAAATTTATGCTTACCTGATAAATTTCTTTCTTTCTGGACATAGAGAGTGCACAACGTCATTCCAATTACTAGTGGGATATTCAACTCCTGGCCAGCAGGAGGAGGCAAAGAGCACCCCAGCAAAGCTGTTAAGTGTAACTTCCCTTACCCATAATCCCCAGTCATTCAGCCAAAGGAAAATGGAAAAAGAAGAAACACAAGGGTGAAAAGGTGCCTGAGGTTTACTAAAAAAAACTGCCAAATTATAATTAAAAAGAGGGTGGGGTCGTGGACTCTCTATGTCCGGAAAGAAAGAAATTTATCAGGTAAGCATAAATTTTGTTTTCTTTCTTATGACATGGAGAGTCCACAACGTCATTCCAATTACTAGTGGGAACCAATACCCAAGCTAGAGGACACGGAATGAACAGGGAGGGAGAAAAAGGCAGGAGTACCTAAACAGAAGGCACCACCGCTTGAAGAACCTTTCTCCCAAAAGAAGCCTCAGCCGAGGCAAAAGTATCAAATTTGTAGAATTTTGAAAAAGTATGCAGAGAGGACCATGTTGCCGCCTTGCAAATCTGTTCCACAGAAGCTTTATTTTTAAAATCTTAAGAAGAGGAGACAGCCCTAGTGGATTGAGCCGTAACTCTCTCAGGAGGCTGCTGTCCAGCAGTCTCATAAGCCAAACAAATCAAACTTCAAGTCCGCACAACATCCAAGTTATGCAAAAGACATTCCTTTTGAGAAGAAGGATTAGGACAAAAAGAATGAACAACAATTTCCTGATTAATGTTTCGATCCGACACCACCTTAGGGAGAAACCCCAATTTAGTACAAAGGACCGCCTTATCAGAATGAAAAATAAGGTAGGAGGAATCACACTACAGATCATAAAGCTCAGACACTCTGCGAGTGGAAGAAATAGCAACAAGAAACAAAACCTTCAAGGATAACAATTGTATATCAACCACATGCATTAGCTCAAACTGAGCCTGATGCAAAACTTTAAGAACTAAATTAAGGCTCCACGGGGGAGCAACACGCTTAAACACAGGCATGATTCTAACCAGGGCCTGCACGAAGGCTTGAACATCTGGTGAGTCTGCCAGACATTTGTGTAAAAGGATAGACAAAGCAGAGATTTAACCCTTTAGGGTACTGACCAACAAACACTTCTCCAGGCCATCCTGAAGAAAAGACAAAATCTGGGTAATCCTTACCGGCTCCAGGAAAACCCCTTAGATTCACACCAATAAAGATATTTACGCCTTATCTTATGGTAAATCTTACGAGTAACAGGTTTCCTAACCTGAATCATAGTTTCAATGACTGCTTCAGGAAAACCACGTCTAGACAGAATTAGGCATTCAATCTCCAAGCAGTCAGAGAATCTAGACTTGGATGGAGGAAAGGACCTTGAAGTTGAAGGTCCTTCCTCTGAGGTAACCTCCAAGGAGATAGAGACGACATTCTTACTAGATCCATCCTGCGAGGCCATGCAGGAGCTATTAGGATCACTGATGCTCTCTCCTGCTTTCTTTCTGGACATGGAGAGTCCACAACATCATTCCAATTACTAGTGGGAAAGCTGTTAAGTGTAACTTCCCTTACCCATAATCCCCAGTCATTCAGCCGAAGGAAAATGGAAAAAGAAGAAACACAAGGATGAAAAGGTGCCTGAGGTTTACTCAAAAAAACTGCCAAATTATAATTAAAAAGAGAGCGGGGTCATGGACTCTATCTCTATGTCCGGAAAGAAAGAAATTTATCAGGTAAGTATAAATTTTGTTTTCTTTCCTATGACATGGAGAGTCCACAACGTCATTCCAATTACTAGTAGGAACCAATACCCAAGCTAGAGGACATGGAATGAGCTGGGAGGGAGAAAAAAGGCAGGATTACCTAAACAGAAGGCACCACCACTTGAAGAACCTTTCTCTTAAAAGAAGCCTCAGTCGAGGCAAAAGTATCAAATTTGTAGAATTTTGAAAAAGTATGCAGAGAGGAGCATAATCCCCAGTCATTCAGCCAAAGGAAAATGGAAAAATAAGAAACACAAGGGTGAAAAGGTGCCTGAGGTTTACTCAAAAAAACTGCCAAATTATAATTAAAAAGAGGGCAGGGATGTGGACTCTCTATGTCCGGAAAGAAAGAAATTTATCAGGTAAGCATAAATTTTGTTTTCTTTCCTATGACATGGAGAGTCCATGACGTCATTCCAATTACTAGTGGGAACCAATACCCAAGCTAGAGGACACGGAATGAACAGGGAGGGAGAAAAAGGCAGGAGTACCTAAACAGGAGGCACCACCGCTTGAAGAACCTTTCTCCCAAAAGAAGCCTCAGTCGAGGCAAAAGTATCAAATTTGTAGAATTTTTAAAAAGTATGCAGAGAGGACCATGTTGCCGCCTTGCAAATCTGTTCCACAGAAGCTTCATTTTTAAAAGCTTAAGAAGAGGAGACAGCCCTAGTGGAATGAGCCGTAAGTCTCTCAGGAGGCTGCTGTCCAGCAGTCTCATAAGACAAACAATTAAAACTTCCAGTCCGCACAACATCTAAGTTATGCAAAAGACATTCCTTTTGAGAAGAAGGATTAGAACAAAAAGAAGGAACAACAATTTCCTGATTAATGTTTCTATCCAACACCACCTTAGGTAGAAACCCCAATTTAGTACAAAGGACCGCCTTATCAGAATGAAAAATAAGGTAGGAGGAATCACACTACAGAGCAGAAAGCTCAGACACTCTGCGAGCGGAAGAAATAGCAACAAGAAACAAAACCTTCCAGGATAACAATTGTATATAACCACATGCATCGGCTCAAATGGAGCGTGCTGCAAAACTTTAAGAACTAAATTAAGGCTCCACGGGGGAGCAACAGGCTTAAACACAGGCCTGATTCTAACCAGGGTCTGCACAAAAGCTTGAACATCTGGTGAGTCTGCCAGGCGTTTGTGTAAAAGGATAGACAAAGCAGAGATTTTACCCTTTAGGGTACTGACCGACAAACCCTTCTCCAGGCCATCCTGAAGAAAAGACAAAATCTGTGTAATCCTTACCAGCTCCAGGAAAACTCCTTAGATTCACCCCAATAAAGATATTTACGCCTTATCTTATGGTAAATCTTACGAGTAACAGGTTTCCTAGCCTGAATCATAGTTTCAATGACTGATTCAGGAAAACCACGTCTAGACAGAATTAGGCATTCAATCTCCAAGCAGTCAGCTTCAGAGAATCTAGGTTTGGATGGAGGAAAGGACCTTGAAGTAGAAGGTCCTTCCTCTAAGTTAACCTCCAAGGAGATAGAAACGACATTCTTACTAGATCTGTGAACCAGATCCTGCAAGGCCATGCAGGAGCTATTAGGATTACTGATGCTCTCTCCTGCTTGATACAAGCTATGACTCATGGAAGTAGAGCAAACGGAGGAAACAGATATGCCAGAGAAAACCTCCAAGGAACCGCTAGAGCATCTATCAGAACGGCCTGAGGATCTCTTGACCTTGAGTCGTACTTTGAAACCTTGGCATTTTGGCGGGACACCATCAGATCTAACTCTGGAACCCCCCACTGGAGGGTTATCTGAAAGAACACTTTCGGATGGAGAGTCCACTCCCCTGGATGAAAGGATTGTCTGCTCAGGTCTCCCCTCCTAGAATGTGGATGGCAGATAGGAGACAATCGTGGACTTCCGCCCACTGCAGAATGCGAGTCTCCTCCTTCATGGCTATGGAACTCAGCATCCCTCCCTGGTGGTTGATGTAAGCCACTGAGGTGATGTTGTCTGACTGGAATCTGATAAACCGGACCAAAGACAGTTGCGGCCACGCTGATAGGGCATTAAAGATAGCTCTCAACTCCAAGATGTTTATGGGAAGAGAGGACTCTTCCCGAGACCACAGGCCCGGAGCCTTTAAAAAAAAAAAACAGCACCCCAGGCTTACAGGCTGGCGTCTGTAGTCACAATTTCCCAGGAAGGTCTCAGGAAGCAAGTACCCAGAGACAGATGTTCCTGTTACACCCACCATGAGAGAGAGTCTCTTGTTAGACGATGGTCCAGATTTATCCTCTGTTCCATTGACGGAGCATACAAAGTTGCAGTGGATGTAGATGGAACCGAGCAAAAGGAATGATGTCCATGGGTGCAACCATCAGACCAATCACTTCCATGCATTGTGCCACAGATGGACGGAAGGCAGACTGGAGAGAAAGACAGGAAGCAAGAATTTTGTCTTTTCTGACCTCTGTCAGGAAAATCTTCATTGAAAGGGAATCTATTATAGTCCCTTGAAAACACACCTTGGTAGGTAGAAGGAACTAGAGAACTCTTTTCCAAATTCACCTTCCACCCGTGGGAACGTAGAAAAGACAACAGCATCTCTTTATGAGACTGGGCTAGTTGAAAAGATGACACTTGTACTAAGATGTCATCTAGGTAAGGCGCCACAGCAATTCCCTGTGATCTGATCACTGCCAAAAGAACCCCCAGAACCTTTGTGAATATTCTGGGGGCCGTAACCAGACCGAATAGAAGAGCAACAAATTGGAAGTGCTTGTCCAGAAAGGAAAACTTTAGATACTGATGGTGTTCCCTGTGAATGGGGACATGAAGGTATGTGTCCTTTAGGTCTATGGTCGTCATAAACTGACCTTCCTGTACCAAAGGACGAATGGCATGAAAAGTTTCCATCTTGAAGGACAGAACCCTGAGCAATTTGTTAAGACACTTGAGGTCTAGAATGGGATAAAAAGTTCCCTCCTTTTTGGGAACCACAAAAAGATTTCAATAAAATCCTAGACCCTGTTCTCTTAGGGGGACTGGAACAATAACCCACAGGGAGTATAGGTCCTTTACACAGCTTAAGAAGGCCTCCTTCTTTATGTGGTTTGAGGATAGTCTTGACAGAAGAAATCTGCCCCTTGGAGGGCAAGACTTGAATCCCATTCTGTAGCCCTGGGTTACTATGTCCACCACCCATGGATCTGGGACATTGTGTATCCAGGCTTGACGAAAAAGAGAAAGCCTGCCCTCACCTGATCCACACTGGAATCAGGGGTGGAACCTTCATGCTGATTTAGAGTCAGCAGAAGGCTTCTTGTTCTGTTTTCCCTTGTTCCAGGGCTGGTTAGATTTCAAAGTTGGTCCGGTTTGGAAGAGGAGGATGAAGACTTTTGTCCCTTAAAGTGACAAAAGGAACGGAAATTAGAAGTCTGGCGACATCTAGGTCTATTCTTCTTGTCCTGAGGTAGGAAAGATCCCTTTCCACCTGTAATCTCTGAAATAATCTCCGCCAGACCAGTTCCGAACAGAGTCTTTCCCTTATAAGGTAAAGCCAAAAGCTTGGCCTTAGAAGAGACGTCAGATGACCAGGATTTTAACCACAGAGCTCTGCGTGCTAGTATAGTGAAACTAGACAAATTATCTGCATGTTGGCATTGCAGATAAAGGTATTGGACAAATTAAGAGCCTTGATCCTACCCTGGATCTCCTCTACTGTAGTTTCCTCAGTAATAAGGTCCGAGAAGGCATCACACCAATAAGATGCAGCGCCCACCACCGTGGCAATACTCAATGCAGGTTGCCACTGCAATCCTTGATGGATGTACATCTTTTTTAAGTAAGCTTCTAGCTTCTTATCTATTGGATCCTTAAAAGTGCAAGTATCCTCTATAGGAATAGTAGTTCTCTTGGCAAGAGTAGAAATAGCTCCTTCAACTTTAGGAACCGGGCACCATGAGTCACGAATAGAGTCGGCAACAGGAAACATCTTCTTAAAAACAGGGGAAGGGGAAAAAGGAACCCCTGGTCCATCCCATTCCTCTGTTTTTGACCCCTCTGGACTATGACCTCTTCAGATTCTGGAGATTTATCTGCTAAAGTGTCAGAGTCTGAGATCTCACCTTCAAAAGCTACTGAAGTATTCTCCTTGTCAGACAGCTGAGAAAAATTGGCTAACGCAGTCCTAGAGTCAAAAGCCTTAGTATCAGGCACATGTTTAAATTTTCTCTTACGCTTCCCTGATGAAACGAAAGCTGACAAAGCTGTAGTTACTGCAGAAGAAATCTGCGCTGCAAAATCCCCAGGTAAATAAACACCCCCAGGTGGATGAGAGGACACAGAAGGCACAGTATGAGAAAACATTAAAGCTTGGGACGTTTGAGGAGAAAGCTGAGTCATGTCACGCACAGCATCATCCTGAGAGACATTAGGCTCATAAGGGAGTAATTTGTCCTTAAATTTCAAAGTCTTTGCTAAGCATTTGGAGGACAATCTGAGCCTCTAAACATAGGAGGCATTTATCCACAGGCATGGACTGCTCTAATTCTGGTTCCATCGATAACAGAATAAACCCCAAAAAAATAAAAAAATAAAAAAACGTTTATACTTTGAGTTGTATAACAGTTCAAAAATAATAGTAAAGTCAAAAACACTCTCTAGTTTCCTTAGAAATATCGCCTAACTTCCAACCGGACAGATTGATCCCCACAGATCCCCCCTAGCAGTTGGGAGCGATACTCTCCAGAAGCAGTCTCTTCAAACCTGCAAGCCGACACAGACCCGCTCTGCAGATTTCCTAAGCTTCGTTCCGATAAACCAGAAGTGTGAAGCATCACGTGAGTGGGTCTGAATAACTGCGACACCAAACAAACACCTAGATTACGAGTTTTGCGTTAGAGGCTGTGCGGTGCTAATGAGCAGTTTTGTCTCACCGCTCACTTACATGCAGCGCTGGTATTACGAGTTTTCAGAAACCCGTCGTTAAAAGACAAGAAGTGAGCGTTGAGCAAAATTTTGCTCATTACCACACTCCAATACCAGCGCTGCTTAAGTCAGCGGTGAGCTGGTCTAACGTGCTCGTGCACGCTTTCCCCATAGGAATCAACAGGGAGAGCCGGCTGAAAAAAAGTCTAACACCTGCAAAAAAGCAGCGTAAAGCTCCCTAACGCAGCCCCATTGATTCCTATGGGGAAATAAAATTTATATCTACACCTAACACCCTAACATGAACCCCGAGTCTAAACACCCCAAATCTTACACTTATTAACCCTAATCTGCCGCCCCCGACATCGCCGACACCTGCATTATATTATTAACCCCTAATCTGCGGCTCCGGACACCGCCGCCACCTACATTATACTTATGAACCCCTAATCTGCTGCCCCCAACATTGCCGACACCTACATTATATTTATTAACCCCTAATCTGCCCCCTCAATGTCGCCAACACCTACCTACACTTATTAACCCCTAATCTGCCGTCCCCAACGCCGCCGCCACTATAATAAACATATTAACCCCTAAACCACCGCACTCCCGCCTCACAAACATTAGTTAAATATTATTAACCCCTAATCTGTTGGCCCTAACATCACCGCCACCTATCTACATTTATTAACCCCTAATCTGCCGCCCCCAACGTCGCCATCACTATATTAAAGTTATTAACCCCTAAACCTAAGTCTAACCCTAAACCTAACACCCCCTAAATTAAATATAATTTAAAGAAATCTAAATAAATATTCCTATCATTAAATTATTCCTATTTAAAACTAAATACTTACCTATAAAATAAACCCTAAGCTAGCTATAATATAACTAATAGTTATTAACTATTTAATAACTGCCTAGCTAAAATAAATACAAATTTACCTGTAAAATAAAACCTAACCTAAGTTACACTAACACCTAACACTACACTACAATTAAATAAATTCCCTACATTAAATACAATTACCTAAATTAAATTAAATTAAATTAGCTAAAGTACAAAAACAAACAAACACTAAATTACAGAAAATAATAAACAAATTACAGAAATTTAAACTAATTAAACCTAATCTAATAGTCCTATTAAAATAAAAAAGCCCCCCCAAAATAAAAAAACCCTAGCCTTAAGAGGGCCTTTTGCGGGGCATTGCCCCAAAGTAATCAGCTCTTTTACCTGTAAAAAAAAATACAAACAACCCCCCAACAGTAAAACCCACCACCCACACAACCAACCACCCAAATAAAATACTATCTAAAAAATCTAAGCTCCCCATTGGGCATTGCCCTTAAAAGGGCAGTTAGCTCTTTTTCCGCCCAAACCCTAATCTGAAAAATAAAACCCACCCAATACACCCTTAAAAAAACCTAACACTAACCCCCTGAAAATCGACTTACCGGAAGACGTCTTCATCCAAGCCGGGTAAAGTGGTCCTCCAGACGGGCAGAAGTCTTCATCCAAGCCGGGCAGAAGTGGTCCTCCAGACGGGCAGAAGTCTTCATCCAGACGGCATCTTCTATCTTCATCCATCTGGCGCGGAGCGGGTCCATCTTCAAGACATCCGACGCGGAGCATCCTCTTCATCCGACGACTAAAACAGAAGGTTTTATTTTTTAGATTAGGGTTTGGGCGGCAAAAGAGCTAACTGCCCTTTTAAGGGCAATGCCCATCCAAATGCCCTTTCAGGGCAATGGGGAGCTTAGGTTTTTTTAGATAGTATTTTATTTGGGGGGTTGGTTGTGTGGGTGGTGGGTTTTAATGTTGGGGGGTTGTTTGTATTTTTTTTACAGGTAAAAGAGTTGATTACTTTGGGGCAATGCCCCGCAAAATGCCCTTTTAAGGGCAATTGGTAGTTTAGTTTAGGCTAGGGATTTTTTTATTTTGGGGGGCTTTTTTATTTTAATAGGGCTATTAGATTAGGTGTAATTAGTTTAAATTTCTGTAATTTGTTTATTATTTTCTGTAATTTAGTGGGGGGGTTTTTGTACTTTAGCTAATTTAATTTAGGTAATTATATTTAATTTATTTAATTATAGTGTAGTGTTAGGTGTTATTGTAACTTAGGTTAGGTTTTATTTTACAGGTACTTTTTTATTTATTTTAGCTAGGTAGTTATTAAATAGTTAATAACTATTTAATAACTATTCTACCTAGTTAAAATAAATATAAACTTGCCTGTAAAATAAAAACAAAACATAAGCTAGCTACAATGTAACAATTAGTTATATTGTAGCTAGCTTAGGGTTTATTTTATAGGTATTTAGTTTTAAATAGGAATAATTTAGTTAATGATAGGAATATTTATTTAGATTTATTTAAATTATATTTAAGTTAGGGGGTGTTAGGTTTAGGGTTAGACTTAGGTTTAGGGGTTAATAACTTTAATATAGTGGCGGCGACGTTAGGGGCGGCAGATTAGGGGTTAATAAATGTAGGTAGGTGGCGGTGATGTTAGGGACGGCAGATTAGGGGTTAATAAAATTGAACTAATGTTTGCGAGGTGGGAGTGCGTCAGTTTAGGGGTTAATATGTTTATTATAGTGGCAGCGACGTTGGGGGCGGCAGATTAGGGGTCAGTAAGTGTAGGTAGGTGGCGGCGACATTGGGGGGGCAGATTAGAGGTTAATAAATATAATGTAGGTGTCGGCGATGTTGGGGTCAGCAGATTAGGGGTTCATACATATAATGTAGGTGGCGGCGGTGTCCGGAGTGGCAGATTAGGGGTTAAAATTTATATTTTAGTATTTGCGATGCAGGAGGGCCTCGGTTTAGGGGTTAATAGGTAGTTTATGGATGTTATTGTACTTTTTAGCACTTTAGTTATGAGTTTTATGTTACCATAAAACTCATAACTACTGACTTTTAAATGCGTTAGGACTCTTGACAGGGTAGGGTGTACCACTCACTTTTTGGCCTCCCAGGACAGACTCGTAATATTAGCGCTATGGAAGTCCCATAGAAAAAAGACTTTACGAAGTTTACGTAAGTCGTTTAGCAGTAAGGCCAAAAAAGTGTGCGGTGCCCCTAAACCTGCAAGACTCGTAATAGCAGTGGGCGTAAAAAAGCAGCGTTAGGACCTTTTAACGCTGCTTTTTTACCCTAATGCACAACTCGTAATCTAGCCGATTGTGCGCAAACATAAGGAAACCGCTATGAGTAACGGCTGATGAAATCTGATATTTCAACGGTCCTCTGCACTCCTCGGTCATCTATAAACCGCAGTCCAATGTGCATAAAGTAAAGGAATTCCCTTTCCTCTGAAGCCCTAGCCCAGTCTCTCTCTCTCATACTGTGTCCCACATAAACACTTTTATCAATGACTGCTTTATATCCCATAAAAAGTGCAAACACATCTGTCCATTATTGATGCTTAAGATGAAAGGATTACTATGTTCCCATTTTTAAGGATCTACTTGAGGATTAACCTCTTAAGTGCGCTGTCCTCCAGTACCTAGAAGGCAAAGGCACTTACCTTATATTCTGTAGGACAGATGCTGCTCCTTAGGAGTGGCAGGTACTTTACTCCTTGTCATGGACCTGTAGGAAAATAAAGAACAGAGTAACCAACTCTGGCTTATTTCAAAGGGGAAGCAAAGTGTTCAAATAAAAGCAAGGACTACCTTGCCACCTTTTAACTGCTTAAAAACCACCACTATTACTGAAGAGGATTTACGTGGACACAGCTAGACCCCAATCCTTGCTTGCAGGGAAAAGTAGTCATAAAAGGATTAAAATCTTCAGACACCAACTTCACACAACCTCCATTGTCAGAGGCAAAGAGAATGACTGGGGATTATGGGTAAGGGGGGTTACACTTAACAGCTTTGCTGGTGTGCTCTTTGTCTCCTCCTGTTGGCCAGGAGTTGAATATCCCACTAGTAATCGGAATGACGTCGTGGACTCTCCATGTCTTAGGAAAGAAATTGTATTTTTGCTGAAGGTATACAATACTGGGTTAGATTTGCTTCCATTAATCACAATTATGTTCTACAAAAATCACCACAGATAATTTTGGGAGAACGCTTTGATAAGAATCTCAGCTGTAAAAAAAATCTGTTTATAAATAACATGTAAGGCATTTATTTTCCATTCCTATGACACACCTTTAGAAAAGCATTAAACATCAATGGCACTACATTAATACAAACCATAACAATAAAGGTAGTGAATGAATGTCAAGGCTTGCTGTGCTGTATAGTGATAATACTGAATTGACCAGTGATGCAAGACCAAGAGATAAAAACAGACTACAAGGACAAACTATTGTAATAATTCTCATGAAAAAGGGAATGCTTTGAGTTACTTTCTACCCATAATTCTTTGCATTCCTTCCAGCTTTTTGTATTCTCCTTGCTTCTCTTGCTGCTACAGATCTAGTTATCATGAAATGTCAGTTCTAATCAGGGTTAATATGATTGTGTTTGTTATCCTTTCACTTTAGTATAAGCAACATATCAGTTGTAAGAAAAATCAAATAACACCTCATTATATGCTGCTATAACAAACTGATTTAAAATGTAGGAGCCATAAATGTGTTTAGTCTTTTGAGCCTCCAACATACTGTATTATATTTATATAAAGGATATATCAGCAGTTAATTGCTGCACACAAAATAAATGTTTCAAAAGCATTTAAAACTGTAATTTTGTTAGTAAAATTTGTTTTACTTTAAAGTCCATCTTCTTTTGCGTTGTTTCTAGAACCTTTTTTGCTAAGGCCAGTATAATCAGTGAAGAAATCACTGTGTAGAATGTTTAGCGTAAGAGTTTAGAATCCTGCAGGATCCACTCCAGTCAGGCAAATTTTCAGCAAAAGCAGGTACAATAAATAACAAACCTGACAACTTTTTTTTATAACTGTGTTATTAACCATTTTATGTTGAATTACTTTTTTATTTATATTTGAATCATATATAAGAGGCAATTACAAACGGTTTTTTTTTTTGCATTACATTTTGTATTAAAACTGATTAAATAAATTACATTTTCCGATCAGTACATTTTAAACAACTTCTATTATCTAATTTGATTGGTTCTCTTGGTATCCTTTGCACATGTCTGCAGCACTACATGGCAGGGGTTTTGCAACAATGTTATACATTGGCAAGACCACTAGATGGCAGCACTGTTTCCTGTCATGTAGTGCCTTAGGTATGAGCATGCTACCTACCTAGATAGCTTTTCAACAAAGAATAACATGAGAATGAAGCAAATTTGATAATAGAAGAAAATTGAAATCTTTATTTAACCCCTTAAAGGGACACTGTACCCAAAAATTTTCTTTCGTGATTCAGATGAAGCATGAAATTTTAAGCAACTTTCTAATTTACTCCCATTATCACATTTTCTTCATTCTCTTGGTATCTTTATTTGAAATGCAAGAATCTAAGTTTAGATGTCGGCCCATTTTTGGTGAACAACCTGGGTTGTCCTTGCTGATTGGTGAATAAATTCATCCACCAATAAAAAATTTCTGTCCAGAGTACTGAAACCAAAAAAAAGCTTAGATGCCTTCTTTTTCAAATAATGATAGCAAGAGAACGAAGAAAAAATGATAATAGGAGTAAATTAGAATGTTGCTTAAAATTGCATGCTCTTTCGGAATTACAAAAGAAAAAAATTGGGTACAGTGTCCCTTTAAGGACAAGGCCATTTTTCAATTTCCAGGGCTATTTTTACATTTTTGCGGTGTTTGTGTTTAGCTGTAATTTTCCTCTTACTCATTTACTTTACCCACACATATTATATACTGTTTTTCTCGCCATTAAATGGACTTTCTAAAGATACCATTATTTTCATCATATTTTATAATTTACTAAAAAAAAATGATAAAATATGAGGAAAAAATGGAAAAAAACACACTTTTTCTAACTTTGACCCCCAAAATCTGTTACACTTCTACAACCACCAAAAAACACCCATGCTAAGGGTTAATTAGAGAGCATGTAGGGAGCTTCTAGGGTTAATTTGAGCTTTAGTGTAGTGTAGTAGACAACCCCAAGTATTGATCTAGGCCCATCTTGGTATATTTCATGCCACCATTTCACCGCCAAATGCGATCAAATAAAAAAAAGTTAAAGTTTTTACAATTTTAGGTTTCTCACTGAAATTATTTACAAACAACTTGTGCAATTATGGCACAAATGGTTGTAAATGCTTCTCTGGGATCCCCTTTGTTCAGAAATAACAGACATATATGGCTTTGGCGTTGCTTTTTGGTAATTAGAATGCCGCTACACATCACACATGTATTATGCCCAGCAGTGCAGGGGTTAATTAGGTAGCTTGTAGGGAGCTTGCAGGGTTAATTTTAGCTTTGATGTTGAGATCAGCCTCCCACCTGACACATCACACCCCCTGATCCCTCCAAAACACCTCTCTTCCCTCCCCCACCCCACAATTGTCCCCGCCATCTTAAGTACTGACAGAAAGTCTGCCAGTACTAAAATAAAAAAGGTATCTTTTTTTTTTTTTTTTTTAAATAGCATATTTACATATGCTGCTGTGTAGGGTCCCCCCTTAGCCCACAACCTCGCTGACCCCCCCATCCAAACAGCTCTCTAACCCTCCCCCTCTACCTTATTTGGTGCCATATTGGGTACTGGCAGCTGTCTGCCAGTACCCAGTTTATACAAAATTATATATATTGTTTTATTTTTTTATTTTTTTTCTGTAGTGTAGCTTCCCCCCCCCAAGACCATCCTCCCAGATCCCTTAGCAATTAACCTATTCCCTCCCCCCTTTCTCCCACTTAGAAGTATAATTTTCTGTAGTGCAGGGGTTCCCACCCGATCCCGCCCCCCTCTTAATCATAAAAGCCATCGATGGCCGCCCACCCGCCTCCCACTTTGGCTCCCACCCACCAACGATTTTCGGCCATCGATGTCCGGTGCAGGAGGGGGAAGAAGGGTTATTGCAGGATGCCTCGATGTCGAGGCATCACTGCAATAACCGCAAAGTGGTATGTCGCTGGTCTTTAAGGACCAGCTTGTGCAAGACGTACCCTGTACGACGTGAGTCGTTAAGGGGTTAAATTGTATTCTCTATCTGAATCATGAAAGAAAAAAAATTGGGTTTCTTGTCCCTTTAAAGCTGACAAACACTGAAAAAGAAAATGTTTTCCCTTGTCTACAAACAATAATATATGTGATGAGTATAGTTGCCAACTTTCTTGGAAAAAAAATATGGGCTGTGTTCATTAGCATAAATGTGCATAAATAATTATACAGCATAACTCAGAAACTAAAGCTGCTAGGACTGATTTTCAAATGAGTTTGTTCATAATTAGATTCCAACACACCATGATATGACCTTTATTTTTATATTTATTCTTAATTTTATATATTGAACTGATGCTTAAAAATACCGTCTTGGTGGCAACCCTAAAATCTGCCTTGACAATATGACATGATACACAATTGAAACATACACTGTAGAGACAGAGGTCCAGACTAACCAATCAAAATTAACTTGCAAAGTGCATTGTATAGCTTTTCATGTGATTTTCTGATTTAAACTCATTCTAGGTCATTTGAGAACGTCATGAAAACCCATTTAACTTCCCTAATGTTAATGTTTTTGCAGTGAGAAGAACTTATAGTTAGGATACAAAAGGGCTATCTCTGCTATGAGAGCAGGATAGTCCAAAAAGAATGCTTGTTTGCACTTGAATTAAATTATTTAGTTTAGTTCGGTCGGTTACTGGAACTTGAGACAAAAAAATATGCCCAATTTTAAAATATAACCTTTATTAGTTGATTTCATAAAAAAGACAGCATGAAGTATGTGTGTATGCTGCCCTTCGAAATGTTAAAAACACTCTCTCTGTTGCAATTATTTAATGCTTAGCCATCACAGTATCTAATATATAGGATACTTAGTAATTCAATTATAAGACCTTGGTAGTGTTACGGGTGTAAATAACGGTTAATCTTCCCTGTGGCTATATAGCCTTATATATGGCCAATCTATTAGATTACCACAAAAGGATATTGGTATTTTATATACCCAATACAATTGAATACTGAGGTCTTAGTAGGTAAATTTGCTCTCAAGTTATGACAAATTGAAATATGTGTATCACAACTCAGGAATTTGGATTATTTATTGCTTAAATCAAGGTTCTAGTAAGATGTGTCTAAACAAGAAAACTGAACCCACTACTCATGAGTTTAAGCTTCACATAACTGAATATTGATCTATGTATATATCACTTATTCATATGAGTTATCACTTAGTGGGTTACTGCAGTATACAACTAAAACTATGTTACTTAGTTGTCTTGTAATTCGGTCAAGTTTGTATTAGTTTCTATGTAATAATCCGTCTACAATTATGAGGGGGGTCACCCAGCATGTACTAGTTTTGATTGGCTATAGTCTGCATTTACTGATACTGTACGCTAAAGTATTTAGTAATAGTCATTCAACATTATAATAAAATATGTAAAGTTCAACAAGCTCACAAAATCTGTGCCAAATATATACTTGTATTATTCTTAATTAATCAAGCTATTATTCCAGTGTGAAATATTGTATCTTGTCACACTGCCTGTGTTTAAGTTTTGCTGCAGCGTTACAGACTGTCAGCTTCTAGTAGCAAACCCAAAATATCTAGTATAATGCCATATACTAAGTACAAAGTATCAGAATTCAAGTATATTGCTATTCTCTCCCCCTCTGTAATATATATTTCGTGTTGCTGCCCAATTATTAGCTAGAAACTTAATAAATCTTATTTAAGCTGTTATACCAAAGTTAGCATTAAGCTCCAAAGACCTGAAAGTTACCCAATTATTTACGCTAAAGAGAGCACCAGGATGTACCTGCTTGTGACTATAAACAGCCACAAATTACTAAGTATGGTTTTTTAAGTAATAATTTTTAAGCTAAAGTAACATATATAGTTTTCCAACAGAGAGGCAATTAAAAAACGAGGACCCCTGACGCAGCGTTTCACTTAACGCATCCTCAGAGGGGTAACCCGGGCCGGCATACTTCCGGAAATATATAGGCTTCGTATGTCCCACCTTTCACCTCTGATAGGTTGGGGATTGCTATTTTCATTGGTAGAGCCTACGTCAATCACTGGATAGTTGACGTCATTTTCGTTACTACGGAGACAACGTGTAAACAACACGGTTGTTATGTTACATATGAATAACTACGGAATGTAAAGTAAAGCATGATAAAATTACTGAATAGTTTTTCACTTGCTTATATTTTAAGAATTTGTTACCTTGTATATTCATTTTTACAGGCGCACATAGTTGTAAATGCGAGGAGGAAATAAAAAATTATTTCCGTAAGGTTATAGGAATAATGTACAAATAAATTCCATATGTTTAAAATTTGACAATATACACAATATATGAAGTGGAATCATAAGTGTATTATGATGTGACATGGAAATAAGGTGAATGCTAACAAAGTGTTGAACCCGCTATTGTTGGATGAAAAGGAAAAAATATTTTAAATGAATATTCGCTCATGTGAAATAAATTGTAGTGGCAGGTTATGTGATTCAAGAGCCATCAAGACATTGGCTGAAAACTGTGTATGGTAAATAAATTGTGATGCTTAATAATGTGAAGAGGTGCTATAATATACGCATATGTTGAACATTATACTTTATAAACTAAAAAGGGATTGAGATGCTTAAAGTGAAGCTAAATAGAAACTTGTACTACATAAAAAAAGGGGGAACAATTGCAAAAAGGGGGTGAGTGAAACTAGGAGAGTGATGAAGTGATATTATCTAGTCATTGTGAGCATTGTACTTATTACTTACAAGAAATTATAATGCTTAAAGTGGAACTATATTGACTCTACTTAAAAGAGGGAATGGGTGCAAGAGGGGTATGTGAAAGAAAATAAAAAAATGGTGAGGTTATAATTAGTTATATGATATTTGAATATGTGTTAAGTATATTATACCATAAATGTTTGACTATATGGTATGTAAATCTGTATTAAGTAATTTATTCCAAATATACATGATAGTTATTGTTATCATTAAGTCCATGGGGTTTGACACTATTCAGTAGGTGTATCCATTTACACTCCATTTTGAGTAGTGTTTGTTCTAAGTTGCCTCCTCTAATGCCTAAAGTTGCCTTTTGTAGTACTGAAAATTTCAGCAATGAATCATTGCTGTTGTGTTTATGATAGAAGTGCCTAGCGACACTAGTTATCTGTTTATCTTTCTCAATGTCTTTACGGGCGTTTCTAATATTTCTGCTATGTTCCATGATTCGTGTCCTTATTTGTCGTGTCGTCATTCCGACATAGAACAGCTTACATGGACACTGGAGGACATAGACAACACCTGTTGTAGTACAGGAGAAATGATCAGATAATATATGTTTGTTTGCATATTTATCATCAATGTCCTTAATTTTCCACACCTTGGGACATGTATTACACGTTCCACATGGGAACATCCCTTTCGATTGGCAGGCTCTTTTAGGCTTATGGATGTAGTGACTAGTGACCAGTGTGTCTTTAAGATTTTTTGGTCTTTTATATCCAATTGAGACTCTATCCCCGATCTGGGTTGCAAGTAGGGGATCATTTTTTAAGATATGCCAGTGGTCATTTATTATAGTTGTTATCTGTTTTATTTGAGGGTTGTATGTTGTAATTAGTCTTGGTTTATTGTCCTGCTTTTTCTGACGTGGTTGAAGGAGTTTTTGTCTATCTTGCTGTAAGGCCTGTATTCTGGCTTTTTTAATTGACCTTTTACTATAGCCTCTGTCTTGAAGCCTGTTGGAGAGTTTGGATGCTTCCTGTTTGAATACATTTAAATCAGAGCAATTCCTTCTCAACCTAGTAAATTCTCCTTTTGGGATGGCCTTAAGAGTACAGGGGGCATGGGCACTAGTATGATACAGCAGAGTGTTAGTGGCTGTTTTTTTTCGATATATAGTAGTGCTTACTCTTCCTTCTGGATCAACTTGTATTTGTAAGTCTAAGAAGTTGACCTGTTCTTGACTGTATTCATATGTGAGTTTAATGTTAAGTTTGTTATTATTTAAAACATTCATAAATTCACATAGTATTGATTCAGGGCCATCCCAAATAAACAGTATATCATCTATATACCGAATCCAACAAGGGATAAACTGTGTATATCTATCGTTGTCACTAGTGAAGACTGTTAGGTTCTCCCACCATCCTAGGAATAGGTTTGCGTACGTGGGTGCACAGGCTGTACCCATTGCGGTACCCTGTGTTTGTAAGAAAAAGCGATCTTTAAATGTAAAGTAATTGTGGTGTAGTACAAAATGTAATAATTCTTTAATAAACTGATTGTGTTCTTGATTGTCATTCACATTTGTGCTTAAGTAATAGGAAATTGCTTGTTCACCCAGATGATGTTTGATATTGGTGTACAATGATTCCACATCGGCTGTTATGATAAAGGAGTTAGGAGATAGTATCATGTTGTTTAATTTTTGCAATACCTCCATAGTGTCCTTAACATATGAAGGTAGTGTGTATAAATACTCTCTCAGTCGTTGGTCGATGTATTGACTCGGTTTTTCAGTGAGACTGCCGTTGCCTGACACTATGGGTCGGCCTGGTGGTTTGTGGATATTTTTATGTATCTTGGGGATCATGTAGAATGTGGCCGTAGTTGGATATTGTTGAGATAGAAATTGTTTCTCAGTATTGTTAATGATTTTATCCTTATAAGCCTTATCTATGATCTTATTGTATTTTTCACTGTACATATCAGTAGGATTGCCAAAAAGTTTTTTATAGCAGAGTTTATTATCCAGTTGTTTAGTGGCTTCTTCAAGATACATGTTCTTCTCCCATAGAACTATATTACCACCTTTATCAGATTGCTTTATGATGGTATCATGCCATGTGTGGATTTCTTTTAATGCTTTTTGTTCTTGTTTTGTAAGATTAGGGTTTATCTTGAGATCAGGCAATTTTTCTATTTTATCACAAACCATTTCATTGAACACTTGGATCTGTGGAGATAGATTGCCAGGAGGAATATACTTTGATTTATTTTTTATTTGTTTTCTCCAATCAGTTTCTGGGGTAGTGATTTCTGAATTGTCATTTAACAAGTCTTGTAAGTCTTGCAACGCTAATTGATCTGTCATAGTCCAATCATCTCCAAGTTCTTTTTTGGCATATAGTTTTTTCAACAGTAGCTTCCTAGTATATAGATTAATATCTTTAACAACTTCAAATTTGTTTAATTTATTTGTTGGACAAAAACTAAGACCTTTAGACAGGACAGAGATGTGGGTTTGATCTAGAACGTGGTCAGTTAAGTTTATTATTTTTAAGTGCCCATCCTGATCTTTGAGAATGGGCTTGGTTGTCTCCTTCTTGTCTCTCTTTGAGGGGTGGTTGATGGTTTGCGCTTGTTGGGTCTTGAATCTGGTACCCTGTTGCTGCCTGGTATTGTGCGCTGCCTGTCCGTTGTAATTCCTAAAAAAGAGGAGGGGCTAGTAGATGTTGAAGGAGCTGATGGGTCATTAGGGGTTAAGGCCTGTGTTTGTAACCTGGTGTATACCCTTGGCTGAATGTTCATTTCACTATTAATGCTTTCTATAGATGTGTCAGAGTCAGATATATCAGTTTCACTGTCGTTTTGTAATGTTGTATTTTGATACTGATTGTTATTTCTTGAGCGAGTGTTGTATCTTTTCTGCCATTTGTACACTCTTTTATTTAGATAATCTGTTTGATCTCTTTGATATTTCTGTTTTTTTGTTTGGATGAGTTCATTTTCCAATTTGTCCAGTTCAGATTGGTATTGAGTGTAGAGATTTGTGAATTTTTCTAAATTTTCAAAGTTTTTTAGATTATCATTGGAAGTTTTTATTTCTGCTTCTAAGGAAGCAACTTCATCTTCGTCTGCTTCTATTAGTATTTGTATTAGTGTGAATGAACAGGTTGTCAGTGCCTTTTCCCATCTTTCTATGTGTTCTGGTTTTTTTAAATCAAACCCAGGAAACATCTTTATACGTAATCCTCTAGGGATCATTTTATCTTGTAGGTATTTTTGAAAAAAATGTAAGTTCCACCATCTCTTTGTATGTTTGTATAGTGTTTTGTGTGACTGGCATAAAATGTCATTGATCTGATCCTCCCCTACATTTTGAGGTGGTTCATTTGATGTGTTGAAAATAGAATTAAGATCTTGCAATCTTTTTTGTTGTCTTAGTAGTAAGTCATTCTGTAAACTCATAGTGATAGTTCTCAGTAATAGGTTCTTAAGAAAACCTAGTATAAACACTAGGTATACGTACTAACGTGATAAGGAAAAGTTTGAACCTTTATTTGTGAGGTTTCAAAGAGTATTCTGCCTAAGTGTTTTGTTTCTTAACTTTTAATTTTTGCTTTCAGTAATGCAGTTTTAGATTAATATCTGAACACTTAGGAAGCAGTGCATAAGCATAGGGAAAACTTTATTTACAACAAAAGGGCTATCTCTGCTATGAGAGCAGGATAGTCCAAAAAGAATGCTTGTTTGCACTTGAATTAAATTATTTAGTTTAGTTCGGTCGGTTACTGGAACTTGAGACAAAAAAATATGCCCAATTTTAAAATATAACCTTTATTAGTTGATTTCATAAAAAAGACAGCATGAAGTATGTGTGTATGCTGCCCTTCGAAATGTTAAAAACACTCTCTCTGTTGCAATTATTTAATGCTTAGCCATCACAGTATCTAATATATAGGATACTTAGTAATTCAATTATAAGACCTTGGTAGTGTTACGGGTGTAAATAACGGTTAATCTTCCCTGTGGCTATATAGCCTTATATATGGCCAATCTATTAGATTACCACAAAAGGATATTGGTATTTTATATACCCAATACAATTGAATACTGAGGTCTTAGTAGGTAAATTTGCTCTCAAGTTATGACAAATTGAAATATGTGTATCACAACTCAGGAATTTGGATTATTTATTGCTTAAATCAAGGTTCTAGTAAGATGTGTCTAAACAAGAAAACTGAACCCACTACTCATGAGTTTAAGCTTCACATAACTGAATATTGATCTATGTATATATCACTTATTCATATGAGTTATCACTTAGTGGGTTACTGCAGTATACAACTAAAACTATGTTACTTAGTTGTCTTGTAATTCGGTCAAGTTTGTATTAGTTTCTATGTAATAATCCGTCTACAATTATGAGGGGGGTCACCCAGCATGTACTAGTTTTGATTGGCTATAGTCTGCATTTACTGATACTGTACGCTAAAGTATTTAGTAATAGTCATTCAACATTATAATAAAATATGTAAAGTTCAACAAGCTCACAAAATCTGTGCCAAATATATACTTGTATTATTCTTAATTAATCAAGCTATTATTCCAGTGTGAAATATTGTATCTTGTCACACTGCCTGTGTTTAAGTTTTGCTGCAGCGTTACAGACTGTCAGCTTCTAGTAGCAAACCCAAAATATCTAGTATAATGCCATATACTAAGTACAAAGTATCAGAATTCAAGTATATTGCTATTCTCTCCCCCTCTGTAATATATATTTCGTGTTGCTGCCCAATTATTAGCTAGAAACTTAATAAATCTTATTTAAGCTGTTATACCAAAGTTAGCATTAAGCTCCAAAGACCTGAAAGTTACCCAATTATTTACGCTAAAGAGAGCACCAGGATGTACCTGCTTGTGACTATAAACAGCCACAAATTACTAAGTATGGTTTTTTAAGTAATAATTTTTAAGCTAAAGTAACATATATAGTTTTCCAACAGAGAGGCAATTAAAAAACGAGGACCCCTGACGCAGCGTTTCACTTAACGCATCCTCAGAGGGGTAACCCGGGCCGGCATACTTCCGGAAATATATAGGCTTCGTATGTCCCACCTTTCACCTCTGATAGGTTGGGGATTGCTATTTTCATTGGTAGAGCCTACGTCAATCACTGGATAGTTGACGTCATTTTCGTTACTACGGAGACAACGTGTAAACAACACGGTTGTTATGTTACATATGAATAACTACGGAATGTAAAGTAAAGCATGATAAAATTACTGAATAGTTTTTCACTTGCTTATATTTTAAGAATTTGTTACCTTGTATATTCATTTTTACAGGCGCACATAGTTGTAAATGCGAGGAGGAAATAAAAAATTATTTCCGTAAGGTTATAGGAATAATGTACAAATAAATTCCATATGTTTAAAATTTGACAATATACACAATATATGAAGTGGAATCATAAGTGTATTATGATGTGACATGGAAATAAGGTGAATGCTAACAAAGTGTTGAACCCGCTATTGTTGGATGAAAAGGAAAAAATATTTTAAATGAATATTCGCTCATGTGAAATAAATTGTAGTGGCAGGTTATGTGATTCAAGAGCCATCAAGACATTGGCTGAAAACTGTGTATGGTAAATAAATTGTGATGCTTAATAATGTGAAGAGGTGCTATAATATACGCATATGTTGAACATTATACTTTATAAACTAAAAAGGGATTGAGATGCTTAAAGTGAAGCTAAATAGAAACTTGTACTACATAAAAAAAGGGGGAACAATTGCAAAAAGGGGGTGAGTGAAACTAGGAGAGTGATGAAGTGATATTATCTAGTCATTGTGAGCATTGTACTTATTACTTACAAGAAATTATAATGCTTAAAGTGGAACTATATTGACTCTACTTAAAAGAGGGAATGGGTGCAAGAGGGGTATGTGAAAGAAAATAAAAAAATGGTGAGGTTATAATTAGTTATATGATATTTGAATATGTGTTAAGTATATTATACCATAAATGTTTGACTATATGGTATGTAAATCTGTATTAAGTAATTTATTCCAAATATACATGATAGTTATTGTTATCATTAAGTCCATGGGGTTTGACACTATTCAGTAGGTGTATCCATTTACACTCCATTTTGAGTAGTGTTTGTTCTAAGTTGCCTCCTCTAATGCCTAAAGTTGCCTTTTGCAGTACTGAAAATTTCAGCAATGAATCATTGCTGTTGTGTTTATGATAGAAGTGCCTAGCAACACTAGTTATCTGTTTATCTTTCTCAATGTCTTTACGGGCGTTTCTAATATTTCTGCTATGTTCCATGATTCGTGTCCTTATTTGTCGTGTCGTCATTCCGACATAGAACAGCTTACATGGACACTGGAGGACATAGACAACACCTGTTGTAGTACAGGAGAAATGATCAGATAATATATGTTTGTTTGCATATTTATCATCAATGTCCTTAATTTTCCACACCTTGGGACATGTATTACACGTTCCACATGGGAACATCCCTTTCGATTGGCAGGCTCTTTTAGGCTTATGGATGTAGTGACTAGTGACCAGTGTGTCTTTAAGATTTTTTGGTCTTTTATATCCAATTGAGACTCTATCCCCGATCTGGGTTGCAAGTAGGGGATCATTTTTTAAGATATGCCAGTGGTCATTTATTATAGTTGTTATCTGTTTTATTTGAGGGTTGTATGTTGTAATTAGTCTTGGTTTATTGTCCTGCTTTTTCTGACGTGGTTGAAGGAGTTTTTGTCTATCTTGCTGTAAGGCCTGTATTCTGGCTTTTTTAATTGACCTTTTACTATAGCCTCTGTCTTGAAGCCTGTTGGAGAGTTTGGATGCTTCCTGTTTGAATACATTTAAATCAGAGCAATTCCTTCTCAACCTAGTAAATTCTCCTTTTGGGATGGCCTTAAGAGTACAGGGGGCATGGGCACTAGTATGATACAGCAGAGTGTTAGTGGCTGTTTTTTTTCGATATATAGTAGTGCTTACTCTTCCTTCTGGATCAACTTGTATTTGTAAGTCTAAGAAGTTGACCTGTTCTTGACTGTATTCATATGTGAGTTTAATGTTAAGTTTGTTATTATTTAAAACATTCATAAATTCACATAGTATTGATTCAGGGCCATCCCAAATAAACAGTATATCATCTATATACCGAATCCAACAAGGGATAAACTGTGTATATCTATCGTTGTCACTAGTGAAGACTGTTAGGTTCTCCCACCATCCTAGGAATAGGTTTGCGTACGTGGGTGCACAGGCTGTACCCATTGCGGTACCCTGTGTTTGTAAGAAAAAGCGATCTTTAAATGTAAAGTAATTGTGGTGTAGTACAAAATGTAATAATTCTTTAATAAACTGATTGTGTTCTTGATTGTCATTCACATTTGTGCTTAAGTAATAGGAAATTGCTTGTTCACCCAGATGATGTTTGATATTGGTGTACAATGATTCCACATCGGCTGTTATGATAAAGGAGTTAGGAGATAGTATCATGTTGTTTAATTTTTGCAATACCTCCATAGTGTCCTTAACATATGAAGGTAGTGTGTATAAATACTCTCTCAGTCGTTGGTCGATGTATTGACTCGGTTTTTCAGTGAGACTGCCGTTGCCTGACACTATGGGTCGGCCTGGTGGTTTGTGGATATTTTTATGTATCTTGGGGATCATGTAGAATGTGGCCGTAGTTGGATATTGTTGAGATAGAAATTGTTTCTCAGTATTGTTAATGATTTTATCCTTATAAGCCTTATCTATGATCTTATTGTATTTTTCACTGTACATATCAGTAGGATTGCCAAAAAGTTTTTTATAGCAGAGTTTATTATCCAGTTGTTTAGTGGCTTCTTCAAGATACATGTTCTTCTCCCATAGAACTATATTACCACCTTTATCAGATTGCTTTATGATGGTATCATGCCATGTGTGGATTTCTTTTAATGCTTTTTGTTCTTGTTTTGTAAGATTAGGGTTTATCTTGAGATCAGGCAATTTTTCTATTTTATCACAAACCATTTCATTGAACACTTGGATCTGTGGAGATAGATTGCCAGGAGGAATATACTTTGATTTATTTTTTATTTGTTTTCTCCAATCAGTTTCTGGGGTAGTGATTTCTGAATTGTCATTTAACAAGTCTTGTAAGTCTTGCAACGCTAATTGATCTGTCATAGTCCAATCATCTCCAAGTTCTTTTTTGGCATATAGTTTTTTCAACAGTAGCTTCCTAGTATATAGATTAATATCTTTAACAACTTCAAATTTGTTTAATTTATTTGTTGGACAAAAACTAAGACCTTTAGACAGGACAGAGATGTGGGTTTGATCTAGAACGTGGTCAGTTAAGTTTATTATTTTTAAGTGCCCATCCTGATCTTTGAGAATGGGCTTGGTTGTCTCCTTCTTGTCTCTCTTTGAGGGGTGGTTGATGGTTTGCGCTTGTTGGGTCTTGAATCTGGTACCCTGTTGCTGCCTGGTATTGTGCGCTGCCTGTCCGTTGTAATTCCTAAAAAAGAGGAGGGGCTAGTAGATGTTGAAGGAGCTGATGGGTCATTAGGGGTTAAGGCCTGTGTTTGTAACCTGGTGTATACCCTTGGCTGAATGTTCATTTCACTATTAATGCTTTCTATAGATGTGTCAGAGTCAGATATATCAGTTTCACTGTCGTTTTGTAATGTTGTATTTTGATACTGATTGTTATTTCTTGAGCGAGTGTTGTATCTTTTCTGCCATTTGTACACTCTTTTATTTAGATAATCTGTTTGATCTCTTTGATATTTCTGTTTTTTTGTTTGGATGAGTTCATTTTCCAATTTGTCCAGTTCAGATTGGTATTGAGTGTAGAGATTTGTGAATTTTTCTAAATTTTCAAAGTTTTTTAGATTATCATTGGAAGTTTTTATTTCTGCTTCTAAGGAAGCAACTTCATCTTCGTCTGCTTCTATTAGTATTTGTATTAGTGTGAATGAACAGGTTGTCAGTGCCTTTTCCCATCTTTCTATGTGTTCTGGTTTTTTTAAATCAAACCCAGGAAACATCTTTATACGTAATCCTCTAGGGATCATTTTATCTTGTAGGTATTTTTGAAAAAAATGTAAGTTCCACCATCTCTTTGTATGTTTGTATAGTGTTTTGTGTGACTGGCATAAAATGTCATTGATCTGATCCTCCCCTACATTTTGAGGTGGTTCATTTGATGTGTTGAAAATAGAATTAAGATCTTGCAATCTTTTTTGTTGTCTTAGTAGTAAGTCATTCTGTAAACTCATAGTGATAGTTCTCAGTAATAGGTTCTTAAGAAAACCTAGTATAAACACTAGGTATACGTACTAACGTGATAAGGAAAAGTTTGAACCTTTATTTGTGAGGTTTCAAAGAGTATTCTGCCTAAGTGTTTTGTTTCTTAACTTTTAATTTTTGCTTTCAGTAATGCAGTTTTAGATTAATATCTGAACACTTAGGAAGCAGTGCATAAGCATAGGGAAAACTTTATTTACAACAAAAGGGCTATCTCTGCTATGAGAGCAGGATAGTCCAAAAAGAATGCTTGTTTGCACTTGAATTAAATTATTTAGTTTAGTTCGGTCGGTTACTGGAACTTGAGACAAAAAAATATGCCCAATTTTAAAATATAACCTTTATTAGTTGATTTCATAAAAAAGACAGCATGAAGTATGTGTGTATGCTGCCCTTCGAAATGTTAAAAACACTCTCTCTGTTGCAATTATTTAATGCTTAGCCATCACAGTATCTAATATATAGGATACTTAGTAATTCAATTATAAGACCTTGGTAGTGTTACGGGTGTAAATAACGGTTAATCTTCCCTGTGGCTATATAGCCTTATATATGGCCAATCTATTAGATTACCACAAAAGGATATTGGTATTTTATATACCCAATACAATTGAATACTGAGGTCTTAGTAGGTAAATTTGCTCTCAAGTTATGACAAATTGAAATATGTGTATCACAACTCAGGAATTTGGATTATTTATTGCTTAAATCAAGGTTCTAGTAAGATGTGTCTAAACAAGAAAACTGAACCCACTACTCATGAGTTTAAGCTTCACATAACTGAATATTGATCTATGTATATATCACTTATTCATATGAGTTATCACTTAGTGGGTTACTGCAGTATACAACTAAAACTATGTTACTTAGTTGTCTTGTAATTCGGTCAAGTTTGTATTAGTTTCTATGTAATAATCCGTCTACAATTATGAGGGGGGTCACCCAGCATGTACTAGTTTTGATTGGCTATAGTCTGCATTTACTGATACTGTACGCTAAAGTATTTAGTAATAGTCATTCAACATTATAATAAAATATGTAAAGTTCAACAAGCTCACAAAATCTGTGCCAAATATATACTTGTATTATTCTTAATTAATCAAGCTATTATTCCAGTGTGAAATATTGTATCTTGTCACACTGCCTGTGTTTAAGTTTTGCTGCAGCGTTACAGACTGTCAGCTTCTAGTAGCAAACCCAAAATATCTAGTATAATGCCATATACTAAGTACAAAGTATCAGAATTCAAGTATATTGCTATTCTCTCCCCCTCTGTAATATATATTTCGTGTTGCTGCCCAATTATTAGCTAGAAACTTAATAAATCTTATTTAAGCTGTTATACCAAAGTTAGCATTAAGCTCCAAAGACCTGAAAGTTACCCAATTATTTACGCTAAAGAGAGCACCAGGATGTACCTGCTTGTGACTATAAACAGCCACAAATTACTAAGTATGGTTTTTTAAGTAATAATTTTTAAGCTAAAGTAACATATATAGTTTTCCAACAGAGAGGCAATTAAAAAACGAGGACCCCTGACGCAGCGTTTCACTTAACGCATCCTCAGAGGGGTAACCCGGGCCGGCATACTTCCGGAAATATATAGGCTTCGTATGTCCCACCTTTCACCTCTGATAGGTTGGGGATTGCTATTTTCATTGGTAGAGCCTACGTCAATCACTGGATAGTTGACGTCATTTTCGTTACTACGGAGACAACGTGTAAACAACACGGTTGTTATGTTACATATGAATAACTACGGAATGTAAAGTAAAGCATGATAAAATTACTGAATAGTTTTTCACTTGCTTATATTTTAAGAATTTGTTACCTTGTATATTCATTTTTACAGGCGCACATAGTTGTAAATGCGAGGAGGAAATAAAAAATTATTTCCGTAAGGTTATAGGAATAATGTACAAATAAATTCCATATGTTTAAAATTTGACAATATACACAATATATGAAGTGGAATCATAAGTGTATTATGATGTGACATGGAAATAAGGTGAATGCTAACAAAGTGTTGAACCCGCTATTGTTGGATGAAAAGGAAAAAATATTTTAAATGAATATTCGCTCATGTGAAATAAATTGTAGTGGCAGGTTATGTGATTCAAGAGCCATCAAGACATTGGCTGAAAACTGTGTATGGTAAATAAATTGTGATGCTTAATAATGTGAAGAGGTGCTATAATATACGCATATGTTGAACATTATACTTTATAAACTAAAAAGGGATTGAGATGCTTAAAGTGAAGCTAAATAGAAACTTGTACTACATAAAAAAAGGGGGAACAATTGCAAAAAGGGGGTGAGTGAAACTAGGAGAGTGATGAAGTGATATTATCTAGTCATTGTGAGCATTGTACTTATTACTTACAAGAAATTATAATGCTTAAAGTGGAACTATATTGACTCTACTTAAAAGAGGGAATGGGTGCAAGAGGGGTATGTGAAAGAAAATAAAAAAATGGTGAGGTTATAATTAGTTATATGATATTTGAATATGTGTTAAGTATATTATACCATAAATGTTTGACTATATGGTATGTAAATCTGTATTAAGTAATTTATTCCAAATATACATGATAGTTATTGTTATCATTAAGTCCATGGGGTTTGACACTATTCAGTAGGTGTATCCATTTACACTCCATTTTGAGTAGTGTTTGTTCTAAGTTGCCTCCTCTAATGCCTAAAGTTGCCTTTTGCAGTACTGAAAATTTCAGCAATGAATCATTGCTGTTGTGTTTATGATAGAAGTGCCTAGCAACACTAGTTATCTGTTTATCTTTCTCAATGTCTTTACGGGCGTTTCTAATATTTCTGCTATGTTCCATGATTCGTGTCCTTATTTGTCGTGTCGTCATTCCGACATAGAACAGCTTACATGGACACTGGAGGACATAGACAACACCTGTTGTAGTACAGGAGAAATGATCAGATAATATATGTTTGTTTGCATATTTATCATCAATGTCCTTAATTTTCCACACCTTGGGACATGTATTACACGTTCCACATGGGAACATCCCTTTCGATTGGCAGGCTCTTTTAGGCTTATGGATGTAGTGACTAGTGACCAGTGTGTCTTTAAGATTTTTTGGTCTTTTATATCCAATTGAGACTCTATCCCCGATCTGGGTTGCAAGTAGGGGATCATTTTTTAAGATATGCCAGTGGTCATTTATTATAGTTGTTATCTGTTTTATTTGAGGGTTGTATGTTGTAATTAGTCTTGGTTTATTGTCCTGCTTTTTCTGACGTGGTTGAAGGAGTTTTTGTCTATCTTGCTGTAAGGCCTGTATTCTGGCTTTTTTAATTGACCTTTTACTATAGCCTCTGTCTTGAAGCCTGTTGGAGAGTTTGGATGCTTCCTGTTTGAATACATTTAAATCAGAGCAATTCCTTCTCAACCTAGTAAATTCTCCTTTTGGGATGGCCTTAAGAGTACAGGGGGCATGGGCACTAGTATGATACAGCAGAGTGTTAGTGGCTGTTTTTTTTCGATATATAGTAGTGCTTACTCTTCCTTCTGGATCAACTTGTATTTGTAAGTCTAAGAAGTTGACCTGTTCTTGACTGTATTCATATGTGAGTTTAATGTTAAGTTTGTTATTATTTAAAACATTCATAAATTCACATAGTATTGATTCAGGGCCATCCCAAATAAACAGTATATCATCTATATACCGAATCCAACAAGGGATAAACTGTGTATATCTATCGTTGTCACTAGTGAAGACTGTTAGGTTCTCCCACCATCCTAGGAATAGGTTTGCGTATGTGGGTGCACAGGCTGTACCCATTGCGGTACCCTGTGTTTGTAAGAAAAAGCGATCTTTAAATGTAAAGTAATTGTGGTGTAGTACAAAATGTAATAATTCTTTAATAAACTGATTGTGTTCTTGATTGTCATTCACATTTGTGCTTAAGTAATAGGAAATTGCTTGTTCACCCAGATGATGTTTGATATTGGTGTACAATGATTCCACATCGGCTGTTATGATAAAGGAGTTAGGAGATAGTATCATGTTGTTTAATTTTTGCAATACCTCCATAGTGTCCTTAACATATGAAGGTAGTGTGTATAAATACTCTCTCAGTCGTTGGTCGATGTATTGACTCGGTTTTTCAGTGAGACTGCCGTTGCCTGACACTATGGGTCGGCCTGGTGGTTTGTGGATATTTTTATGTATCTTGGGGATCATGTAGAATGTGGCCGTAGTTGGATATTGTTGAGATAGAAATTGTTTCTCAGTATTGTTAATGATTTTATCCTTATAAGCCTTATCTATGATCTTATTGTATTTTTCACTGTACATATCAGTAGGATTGCCAAAAAGTTTTTTATAGCAGAGTTTATTATCCAGTTGTTTAGTGGCTTCTTCAAGATACATGTTCTTCTCCCATAGAACTATATTACCACCTTTATCAGATTGCTTTATGATGGTATCATGCCATGTGTGGATTTCTTTTAATGCTTTTTGTTCTTGTTTTGTAAGATTAGGGTTTATCTTGAGATCAGGCAATTTTTCTATTTTATCACAAACCATTTCATTGAACACTTGGATCTGTGGAGATAGATTGCCAGGAGGAATATACTTTGATTTATTTTTTATTTGTTTTCTCCAATCAGTTTCTGGGGTAGTGATTTCTGAATTGTCATTTAACAAGTCTTGTAAGTCTTGCAACGCTAATTGATCTGTCATAGTCCAATCATCTCCAAGTTCTTTTTTGGCATATAGTTTTTTCAACAGTAGCTTCCTAGTATATAGATTAATATCTTTAACAACTTCAAATTTGTTTAATTTATTTGTTGGACAAAAACTAAGACCTTTAGACAGGACAGAGATGTGGGTTTGATCTAGAACGTGGTCAGTTAAGTTTATTATTTTTAAGTGCCCATCCTGATCTTTGAGAATGGGCTTGGTTGTCTCCTTCTTGTCTCTCTTTGAGGGGTGGTTGATGGTTTGCGCTTGTTGGGTCTTGAATCTGGTACCCTGTTGCTGCCTGGTATTGTGCGCTGCCTGTCCGTTGTAATTCCTAAAAAAGAGGAGGGGCTAGTAGATGTTGAAGGAGCTGATGGGTCATTAGGGGTTAAGGCCTGTGTTTGTAACCTGGTGTATACCCTTGGCTGAATGTTCATTTCACTATTAATGCTTTCTATAGATGTGTCAGAGTCAGATATATCAGTTTCACTGTCGTTTTGTAATGTTGTATTTTGATACTGATTGTTATTTCTTGAGCGAGTGTTGTATCTTTTCTGCCATTTGTACACTCTTTTATTTAGATAATCTGTTTGATCTCTTTGATATTTCTGTTTTTTTGTTTGGATGAGTTCATTTTCCAATTTGTCCAGTTCAGATTGGTATTGAGTGTAGAGATTTGTGAATTTTTCTAAATTTTCAAAGTTTTTTAGATTATCATTGTAAGTTTTTATTTCTGCTTCTAAGGAAGCAACTTCATCTTCGTCTGCTTCTATTAGTATTTGTATTAGTGTGAATGAACAGGTTGTCAGTGCCTTTTCCCATCTTTCTATGTGTTCTGGTTTTTTTAAATCAAACCCAGGAAACATCTTTATACGTAATCCTCTAGGGATCATTTTATCTTGTAGGTATTTTTGAAAAAAATGTAAGTTCCACCATCTCTTTGTATGTTTGTATAGTGTTTTGTGTGACTGGCATAAAATGTCATTGATCTGATCCTCCCCTACATTTTGAGGTGGTTCATTTGATGTGTTGAAAATAGAATTAAGATCTTGCAATCTTTTTTGTTGTCTTAGTAGTAAGTCATTCTGTAAACTCATAGTGATAGTTCTCAGTAATAGGTTCTTAAGAAAACCTAGTATAAACACTAGGTATACGTACTAACGTGATAAGGAAAAGTTTGAACCTTTATTTGTGAGGTTTCAAAGAGTATTCTGCCTAAGTGTTTTGTTTCTTAACTTTTAATTTTTGCTTTATACACAGTTTATCCCTTGTTGGATTCGGTATATAGATGATATACTGTTTATTTGGGATGGCCCTGAATCAATACTATGTGAATTTATGAATGTTTTAAATAATAACAAACTTAACATTAAACTCACATATGAATACAGTCAAGAACAGGTCAACTTCTTAGACTTACAAATACAAGTTGATCCAGAAGGAAGAGTAAGCACTACTATATATCGAAAAAAAACAGCCACTAACACTCTGCTGTATCATACTAGTGCCCATGCCCCCTGTACTCTTAAGGCCATCCCAAAAGGAGAATTTACTAGGTTGAGAAGGAATTGCTCTGATTTAAATGTATTCAAACAGGAAGCATCCAAACTCTCCAACAGGCTTCAAGACAGAGGCTATAGTAAAAGGTCAATTAAAAAAGCCAGAATACAGGCCTTACAGCAAGATAGACAAAAACTCCTTCAACCACGTCAGAAAAAGCAGGACAATAAACCAAGACTAATTACAACATACAACCCTCAAATAAAACAGATAACAACTATAATAAATGACCACTGGCATATCTTAAAAAATGATCCCCTACTTGCAACCCAGATCGGGGATAGAGTCTCAATTGGATATAAAAGACCAAAAAATCTTAAAGACACACTGGTCACTAGTCACTACATCCATAAGCCTAAAAGAGCCTGCCAATCGAAAGGGATGTTCCCATGTGGAACGTGTAATACATGTCCCAAGGTGTGGAAAATTAAAGACATTGATGATAAATATGCAAACAAACATATATTATCTGATCATTTCTCCTGTACTACAACAGGTGTTGTCTATGTCCTCCAGTGTCCATGTAAGCTGTTCTATGTCGGAATGACGACACGACAAATAAGGACACGAATCATGGAACATAGCAGAAATATTAGAAACGCCCGTAAAGACATTGAGAAAGATAAACAGATAACTAGTGTTGCTAGGCACTTCTATCATAAACACAACAGCAATGATTCATTGCTGAAATTTTCAGTACTGCAAAAGGCAACTTTAGGCATTAGAGGAGGCAACTTAGAACAAACACTACTCAAAATGGAGTGTAAATGGATACACCTACTGAATAGTGTCAAACCCCATGGACTTAATGATAACAATAACTATCATGTATATTTGGAATAAATTACTTAATACAGATTTACATACCATATAGTCAAACATTTATGGTATAATATACTTAACACATATTCAAATATCATATAACTAATTATAACCTCACCATTTTTTTATTTTCTTTCACATACCCCTCTTGCACCCATTCCCTCTTTTAAGTAGAGTCAATATAGTTCCACTTTAAGCATTATAATTTCTTGTAAGTAATAAGTACAATGCTCACAATGACTAGATAATATCACTTCATCACTCTCCTAGTTTCACTCACCCCCTTTTTGCAATTGTTCCCCCTTTTTTTATGTAGTACAAGTTTCTATTTAGCTTCACTTTAAGCATCTCAATCCCTTTTTAGTTTATAAAGTATAATGTTCAACATATGCGTATATTATAGCACCTCTTCACATTATTAAGCATCACAATTTATTTACCATACACAGTTTTCAGCCAATGTCTTGATGGCTCTTGAATCACATAACCTGCCACTACAATTTATTTCACATGAGCGAATATTCATTTAAAATATTTTTTCCTTTTCATCCAACAATAGCGGGTTCAACACTTTGTTAGCATTCACCTTATTTCCATGTCACATCATAATACACTTATGATTCCACTTCATATATTGTGTATATTGTCAAATTTTAAACATATGGAATTTATTTGTACATTATTCCTATAACCTTACGGAAATAATTTTTTATTTCCTCCTCGCATTTACAACTATGTGCGCCTGTAAAAATGAATATACAAGGTAACAAATTCTTAAAATATAAGCAAGTGAAAAACTATTCAGTAATTTTATCATGCTTTACTTTACATTCCGTAGTTATTCATATGTAACATAACAACCGTGTTGTTTACACGTTGTCTCCGTAGTAACGAAAATGACGTCAACTATCCAGTGATTGACGTAGGCTCTACCAATGAAAATAGCAATCCCCAACCTATCAGAGGTGAAAGGTGGGACATACGAAGCCTATATATTTCCGGAAGTATGCCGGCCCGGGTTACCCCTCTGAGGATGCGTTAAGTGAAACGCTGCGTCAGGGGTCCTCGTTTTTTAATTGCCTCTCTGTTGGAAAACTATATATGTTACTTTAGCTTAAAAATTATTACTTAAAAAACCATACTTAGTAATTTGTGGCTGTTTATAGTCACAAGCAGGTACATCCTGGTGCTCTCTTTAGCGTAAATAATTGGGTAACTTTCAGGTCTTTGGAGCTTAATGCTAACTTTGGTATAACAGCTTAAATAAGATTTATTAAGTTTCTAGCTAATAATTGGGCAGCAACACGAAATATATATTACAGAGGGGGAGAGAATAGCAATATACTTGAATTCTGATACTTTGTACTTAGTATATGGCATTATACTAGATATTTTGGGTTTGCTACTAGAAGCTGACAGTCTGTAACGCTGCAGCAAAACTTAAACACAGGCAGTGTGACAAGATACAATATTTCACACTGGAATAATAGCTTGATTAATTAAGAATAATACAAGTATATATTTGGCACAGATTTTGTGAGCTTGTTGAACTTTACATATTTTATTATAATGTTGAATGACTATTACTAAATACTTTAGCGTACAGTATCAGTAAATGCAGACTATAGCCAATCAAAACTAGTACATGCTGGGTGACCCCCCTCATAATTGTAGACGGATTATTACATAGAAACTAATACAAACTTGACCGAATTACAAGACAACTAAGTAACATAGTTTTAGTTGTATACTGCAGTAACCCACTAAGTGATAACTCATATGAATAAGTGATATATACATAGATCAATATTCAGTTATGTGAAGCTTAAACTCATGAGTAGTGGGTTCAGTTTTCTTGTTTAGACACATCTTACTAGAACCTTGATTTAAGCAATAAATAATCCAAATTCCTGAGTTGTGATACACATATTTCAATTTGTCATAACTTGAGAGCAAATTTACCTACTAAGACCTCAGTATTCAATTGTATTGGGTATATAAAATACCAATATCCTTTTGTGGTAATCTAATAGATTGGCCATATATAAGGCTATATAGCCACAGGGAAGATTAACCATTATTTACACCCGTAACACTACCAAGGTCTTATAATTGAATTACTAAGTATCCTATATATTAGATACTGTGATGGCTAAGCATTAAATAATTGCAACAGAGAGAGTGTTTTTAACATTTCGAAGGGCAGCATACACACATACTTCATGCTGTCTTTTTTATGAAATCAACTAATAAAGGTTATATTTTAAAATTGGGCATATTTTTTTGTCTCAAGTTCCAGTAACCGACCGAACTAAACTAAATAATTTAATTCAAGTGCAAACAAGCATTCTTTTTGGACTATCCTGCTCTCATAGCAGAGATAGCCCTTTTGTTGTAAATAAAGTTTTCCCTATGCTTATGCACTGCTTCCTAAGTGTTCAGATATTAATCTAAAACTGCATTACTGAAAGCAAAAATTAAAAGTTAAGAAACAAAACACTTAGGCAGAATACTCTTTGAAACCTCACAAATAAAGGTTCAAACTTTTCCTTATCACGTTAGTACGTATACCTAGTGTTTATACTAGGTTTTCTTAAGAACCTATTACTGAGAACTATCACTATGAGTTTACAGAATGACTTACTACTAAGACAACAAAAAAGATTGCAAGATCTTAATTCTATTTTCAACACATCAAATGAACCACCTCAAAATGTAGGGGAGGATCAGATCAATGACATTTTATGCCAGTCACACAAAACACTATACAAACATACAAAGAGATGGTGGAACTTACATTTTTTTCAAAAATACCTACAAGATAAAATGATCCCTAGAGGATTACGTATAAAGATGTTTCCTGGGTTTGATTTAAAAAAACCAGAACACATAGAAAGATGGGAAAAGGCACTGACAACCTGTTCATTCACACTAATACAAATACTAATAGAAGCAGACGAAGATGAAGTTGCTTCCTTAGAAGCAGAAATAAAAACTTACAATGATAATCTAAAAAACTTTGAAAATTTAGAAAAATTCACAAATCTCTACACTCAATACCAATCTGAACTGGACAAATTGGAAAATGAACTCATCCAAACAAAAAAACAGAAATATCAAAGAGATCAAACAGATTATCTAAATAAAAGAGTGTACAAATGGCAGAAAAGATACAACACTCGCTCAAGAAATAACAATCAGTATCAAAATACAACATTACAAAACGACAGTGAAACTGATATATCTGACTCTGACACATCTATAGAAAGCATTAATAGTGAAATGAACATTCAGCCAAGGGTATACACCAGGTTACAAACACAGGCCTTAACCCCTAATGACCCATCAGCTCCTTCAACATCTACTAGCCCCTCCTCTTTTTTAGGAATTACAACGGACAGGCAGCGCACAATACCAGGCAGCAACAGGGTACCAGATTCAAGACCCAACAAGCGCAAACCATCAACCACCCCTCAAAGAGAGACAAGAAGGAGACAACCAAGCCCATTCTCAAAGATCAGGATGGGCACTTAAAAATAATAAACTTAACTGACCACGTTCTAGATCAAACCCACA
The DNA here is from genome assembly GCF_027579735.1 of Bombina bombina. NCBI lineage: Eukaryota > Metazoa > Chordata > Amphibia > Anura > Bombinatoridae > Bombina > Bombina bombina. The sequence goes on from NC_069499.1 coordinate 670,377,388, forward strand.
TCTCTGTCCTGTCTAAAGGTCTTAGTTTTTGTCCAACAAATAAATTAAACAAATTTGAAGTTGTTAAAGATATTAATCTATATACTAGGAAGCTACTGTTGAAAAAACTATATGCCAAAAAAGAACTTGGAGATGATTGGACTATGACAGATCAATTAGCGTTGCAAGACTTACAAGACTTGTTAAATGACAATTCAGAAATCACTACCCCAGAAACTGATTGGAGAAAACAAATAAAAAATAAATCAAAGTATATTCCTCCTGGCAATCTATCTCCACAGATCCAAGTGTTCAATGAAATGGTTTGTGATAAAATAGAAAAATTGCCTGATCTCAAGATAAACCCTAATCTTACAAAACAAGAACAAAAAGCATTAAAAGAAATCCACACATGGCATGATACCATCATAAAGCAATCTGATAAAGGTGGTAATATAGTTCTATGGGAGAAGAACATGTATCTTGAAGAAGCCACTAAACAACTGGATAATAAACTCTGCTATAAAAAACTTTTTGGCAATCCTACTGATATGTACAGTGAAAAATACAATAAGATCATAGATAAGGCTTATAAGGATAAAATCATTAACAATACTGAGAAACAATTTCTATCTCAACAATATCCAACTACGGCCACATTCTACATGATCCCCAAGATACATAAAAATATCCACAAACCACCAGGCCGACCCATAGTGTCAGGCAACGGCAGTCTCACTGAAAAACCGAGTCAATACATCGACCAACGACTGAGAGAGTATTTATACACACTACCTTCATATGTTAAGGACACTATGGAGGTATTGCAAAAATTAAACAACATGATACTATCTCCTAACTCCTTTATCATAACAGCCGATGTGGAATCATTGTACACCAATATCAAACATCATCTGGGTGAACAAGCAATTTCCTATTACTTAAGCACAAATGTGAATGACAATCAAGAACACAATCAGTTTATTAAAGAATTATTACATTTTGTACTACACCACAATTACTTTACATTTAAAGATCGCTTTTTCTTACAAACACAGGGTACCGCAATGGGTACAGCCTGTGCACCCACGTACGCAAACCTATTCCTAGGATGGTGGGAGAACCTAACAGTCTTCACTAGTGACAACGATAGATATACACAGTTTATCCCTTGTTGGATTCGGTATATAGATGATATACTGTTTATTTGGGATGGCCCTGAATCAATACTATGTGAATTTATGAATGTTTTAAATAATAACAAACTTAACATTAAACTCACATATGAATACAGTCAAGAACAGTTCAACTTCTTAGACTTACAAATACAAGTTGATCCAGAAGGAAGAGTAAGCACTACTATATATCGAAAAAAAACAGCCACTAACACTCTGCTGTATCATACTAGTGCCCATGCCCCCTGTACTCTTAAGGCCATCCCAAAAGGAGAATTTACTAGGTTGAGAAGGAATTGCTCTGATTTAAATGTATTCAAACAGGAAGCATCCAAACTCTCCAACAGGCTTCAAGACAGAGGCTATAGTAAAAGGTCAATTAAAAAAGCCAGAATACAGGCCTTACAGCAAGATAGACAAAAACTCCTTCAACCACGTCAGAAAAAGCAGGACAATAAACCAAGACTAATTACAACATACAACCCTCAAATAAAACAGATAACAACTATAATAAATGACCACTGGCATATCTTAAAAAATGATCCCCTACTTGCAACCCAGATCGGGGATAGAGTCTCAATTGGATATAAAAGACCAAAAAATCTTAAAGACACACTGGTCACTAGTCACTACATCCATAAGCCTAAAAGAGCCTGCCAATCGAAAGGGATGTTCCCATGTGGAACGTGTAATACATGTCCCAAGGTGTGGAAAATTAAGGACATTGATGATAAATATGCAAACAAACATATATTATCTGATCATTTCTCCTGTACTACAACAGGTGTTGTCTATGTCCTCCAGTGTCCATGTAAGCTGTTCTATGTCGGAATGACGACACGACAAATAAGGACACGAATCATGGAACATAGCAGAAATATTAGAAACGCCCGTAAAGACATTGAGAAAGATAAACAGATAACTAGTGTTGCTAGGCACTTCTATCATAAACACAACAGCAATGATTCATTGCTGAAATTTTCAGTACTGCAAAAGGCAACTTTAGGCATTAGAGGAGGCAACTTAGAACAAACACTACTCAAAATGGAGTGTAAATGGATACACCTACTGAATAGTGTCAAACCCCATGGACTTAATGATAACAATAACTATCATGTATATTTGGAATAAATTACTTAATACAGATTTACATACCATATAGTCAAACATTTATGGTATAATATACTTAACACATATTCAAATATCATATAACTAATTATAACCTCACCATTTTTTTATTTTCTTTCACATACCCCTCTTGCACCCATTCCCTCTTTTAAGTAGAGTCAATATAGTTCCACTTTAAGCATTATAATTTCTTGTAAGTAATAAGTACAATGCTCACAATGACTAGATAATATCACTTCATCACTCTCCTAGTTTCACTCACCCCCTTTTTGCAATTGTTCCCCCTTTTTTTATGTAGTACAAGTTTCTATTTAGCTTCACTTTAAGCATCTCAATCCCTTTTTAGTTTATAAAGTATAATGTTCAACATATGCGTATATTATAGCACCTCTTCACATTATTAAGCATCACAATTTATTTACCATACACAGTTTTCAGCCAATGTCTTGATGGCTCTTGAATCACATAACCTGCCACTACAATTTATTTCACATGAGCGAATATTCATTTAAAATATTTTTTCCTTTTCATCCAACAATAGCGGGTTCAACACTTTGTTAGCATTCACCTTATTTCCATGTCACATCATAATACACTTATGATTCCACTTCATATATTGTGTATATTGTCAAATTTTAAACATATGGAATTTATTTGTACATTATTCCTATAACCTTACGGAAATAATTTTTTATTTCCTCCTCGCATTTACAACTATGTGCGCCTGTAAAAATGAATATACAAGGTAACAAATTCTTAAAATATAAGCAAGTGAAAAACTATTCAGTAATTTTATCATGCTTTACTTTACATTCCGTAGTTATTCATATGTAACATAACAACCGTGTTGTTTACACGTTGTCTCCGTAGTAACGAAAATGACGTCAACTATCCAGTGATTGACGTAGGCTCTACCAATGAAAATAGCAATCCCCAACCTATCAGAGGTGAAAGGTGGGACATACGAAGCCTATATATTTCCGGAAGTATGCCGGCCCGGGTTACCCCTCTGAGGATGCGTTAAGTGAAACGCTGCGTCAGGGGTCCTCGTTTTTTAATTGCCTCTCTGTTGGAAAACTATATATGTTACTTTAGCTTAAAAATTATTACTTAAAAAACCATACTTAGTAATTTGTGGCTGTTTATAGTCACAAGCAGGTACATCCTGGTGCTCTCTTTAGCGTAAATAATTGGGTAACTTTCAGGTCTTTGGAGCTTAATGCTAACTTTGGTATAACAGCTTAAATAAGATTTATTAAGTTTCTAGCTAATAATTGGGCAGCAACACGAAATATATATTACAGAGGGGGAGAGAATAGCAATATACTTGAATTCTGATACTTTGTACTTAGTATATGGCATTATACTAGATATTTTGGGTTTGCTACTAGAAGCTGACAGTCTGTAACGCTGCAGCAAAACTTAAACACAGGCAGTGTGACAAGATACAATATTTCACACTGGAATAATAGCTTGATTAATTAAGAATAATACAAGTATATATTTGGCACAGATTTTGTGAGCTTGTTGAACTTTACATATTTTATTATAATGTTGAATGACTATTACTAAATACTTTAGCGTACAGTATCAGTAAATGCAGACTATAGCCAATCAAAACTAGTACATGCTGGGTGACCCCCCTCATAATTGTAGACGGATTATTACATAGAAACTAATACAAACTTGACCGAATTACAAGACAACTAAGTAACATAGTTTTAGTTGTATACTGCAGTAACCCACTAAGTGATAACTCATATGAATAAGTGATATATACATAGATCAATATTCAGTTATGTGAAGCTTAAACTCATGAGTAGTGGGTTCAGTTTTCTTGTTTAGACACATCTTACTAGAACCTTGATTTAAGCAATAAATAATCCAAATTCCTGAGTTGTGATACACATATTTCAATTTGTCATAACTTGAGAGCAAATTTACCTACTAAGACCTCAGTATTCAATTGTATTGGGTATATAAAATACCAATATCCTTTTGTGGTAATCTAATAGATTGGCCATATATAAGGCTATATAGCCACAGGGAAGATTAACCGTTATTTACACCCGTAACACTACCAAGGTCTTATAATTGAATTACTAAGTATCCTATATATTAGATACTGTGATGGCTAAGCATTAAATAATTGCAACAGAGAGAGTGTTTTTAACATTTCGAAGGGCAGCATACACACATACTTCATGCTGTCTTTTTTATGAAATCAACTAATAAAGGTTATATTTTAAAATTGGGCATATTTTTTTGTCTCAAGTTCCAGTAACCGACCGAACTAAACTAAATAATTTAATTCAAGTGCAAACAAGCATTCTTTTTGGACTATCCTGCTCTCATAGCAGAGATAGCCCTTTTGTTGTAAATAAAGTTTTCCCTATGCTTATGCACTGCTTCCTAAGTGTTCAGATATTAATCTAAAACTGCATTACTGAAAGCAAAAATTAAAAGTTAAGAAACAAAACACTTAGGCAGAATACTCTTTGAAACCTCACAAATAAAGGTTCAAACTTTTCCTTATCATTATAGTTAGGATAGTAGGGGGAGCATCCATCAGGTTTAATTGCAGTTAAAGGGACATGAAACCCAAAATGTTTCTTAATTGATTCAGATAGAACAAGCAATTTTAAACAACTTTCCAATTTACTTCTATTATCTAATTTGCATAATTTTCTTGGTATTCTTTGTTGAAAAAGCAGCAATGCACTACTGGGAGATAGTTAACACATTGGGCGATCCAATAACAGTAAGCATATATGTACAGCTGCCAATCATCAGCCCCTTAGCCTACCTAGGTATCCTTTTCAACAAGGGATATCAAGACAAAGAAACAAATTAGATAATAGAAGTAAATTGAAAACGTGTTTAAAATCACATGCTCTATCTGAACCATGAAAGGAAAAATATGGGTTTCATATCACTTTAAGGTATTAATGTTAGGAGTCTACTCAGCTATTAGGATTACTGGTGGTAGGAGGAGGAAACAAGGTTAATTCGTTTTTGCTACTTATTTGTGTAGCATCTCAGTTTATGTGTTGAAATTTTCAGCTTGGGATACAATAGCCAAAAACTGCTATCTCAAATGACAAAATAAATCTAAAGAAGATATTTGTCATAAATTTAATAGACTCCAGCAGGTAGAATAGATACTTGGTAAAACATTAAAGGGGTGAAAAAATTTACAGTACACTGCAACTTTAACTTTGAGAATATATCACCTACAATCAAGTTATTAGGATTAGTAAATAAATGTTTCAATTACAGAAGATACTATAGGTAAATAACCAAAAAAATGAGGATTTTGTAGAAGTCAACAGCTCAAAACAATTTTCAACCAGACATCTATAAAATGACATTTCCTGTTACTGCAGAGAATCAAATGTAAACAAGTTAACAGAATGCGTCTATTTATTAATTTGTGAAAAGAAAGCAAAGCATAATTCCACTCCCTGGAAAAGTGACTCACACTATGCTTCATCATAATAAAACAATGTATGCGCTCTGTTTTGAAATAATAAAACAACTATTCATTGTTTGGTAATGATAAGACAACATACACTCATTGTTTTGAATCACTGCAACAACCAATACTTATACTTCATGAAAACAAGGTGGAATATTATAATTATTATTATTATTATTATTAAATTGGTTACAAATGGCAGTTGAGATACTAATGAGTAAAGGCGCTAATCATGTATTTACAATAAGACATTTAATAACAAAACTCACCCTTGTATATCCAGATTGCTCGTCACTTGATGGATTCAAAGAATGTTTGTATATTAACCATTACAGTCTATGTAGAGAAAGTACCAAAGGCCAGACCCCCATGATACAGCAGTCAGCATTAATGTATCCTGTGAAGTCATACAGAATGGAACTTACATTTTCTGCAAAATGTCCTGGGACTTTCTTACATTAATTGCAAACTAATGTCACTTGGTCAGAATAATTGAGATGTGTCATAAACCTTTCAAATCACTGTGCAGCATGTTGAACAGAGGCAGGGATTAAGATTTGCAGTGAAATGATAATGTAAAGCCTTTAAACTGATCATTCCCTTCAGTGCTAAACAATGACCTATATGTGACCTGTAGTAAGATAAACATCCGTAGTCGCCACATATAAAATAATCCACTTACTTTTTCAAACATTCTATTTCTTGCTGTAATTATACAAGCATATGCTATTATAGTGTAATATCATAGTATGATGTAATATGTCCTATTTTATTAAATGCTATGCAATGCATTACATGACTGGCATTTAAAGGATTAATAGCAGAATAATCTCCTTAATGAACAAAGGTACATGAATTAATCTCTACATTTTGATCAGTCGGAAAATCTTTTCAAATGGTTTATTAACTGGCTGACAGCTCTAAACTAGGTTCAGAGAAGCACAACTTTATTCAAGCATCAAACCCTTGTGAACTAATTGTACAACAATATATTTGATTTGATAAAAGGTTTTTAATTTTGTCTAGTTAAACAGTGATTGTACCAGTGGATTGAAGGCAGCTGGATAAACTAAACCCCTTTATAAAGCACTATTAGAGAGTTGTAGTGGCCCTGCAGGGTCAAATGTATGTTTACTGGAGCTCAGATTACTTACTGTAAATGCCAAGAAACATCTGCAGTACTTGCAACATCCTTTTTAAAGGGATACTAAACCCATTTTGTTCCCCCTTTGATGATTCGTATAGAGCCTGCAATTTTATGGAACTTTCTAATTTACTCCTATTTTCAAATTGTCTTCGTTCTCTTTGTATCTTTATTTGAAAAAGCAGGAATGAAAGCTAAGGAGACGGACATTTAGCCACAAATCAGCAAGCGGTACCTCGGTGCTGGACTTAAAATGGGTCGGATCCTAAGCTCTAATCCCTGCTTTTCAAATAAAGATACCAAGAGAATGAATACAGGTGACAATGTAGAGACCCTGTGGGTTAAAATAAAGAGTGGAGGGAAAAAAAATATTACTTGGAACATGCTACAAGCCCCCCAACATTAGTGACCTGGAAGAAACTCAACTACTAATACAAATAGGTAAGGCTGCTAATAACAGTGCTGTAATTATGGGATATTTTAGCTACCCTGATATAAACTGCACCAATGAAACTAGTAATTCAGCTAAGGGGGATAGATTTTTAAATGTTCTCAGGGATAACTTCTTGTCACAATTAATAGAGGAGCCAACTAGGAATAAAGCTATTTTGGATTTAGTGCTATCAAACAATACAGATATAAAATCAAACATAGAAGTCAAAAAACATTTGGGTAACAATGATCATAACATGGTCACATTTGGAAATCACTTTTCATAAGCAGTGTCTTAAAGGTTTAACTTATACTTTTAATTTTAAGAAAGCAAAATTCAATGATTTAAGGAAATCATTAAATAACATAAATTGGGACAAAGCATTCTCTAATAAAAATACAGAGGATAAATGGATAACATTTAAAACAAACATATCAACAAATACCATATGGTTATAAAAACAAGAAATTAGGAAAAAATGTAGGGCATTTTAATTATTTAAAGAAAATAGTACAGACTCAACATACCATATTTATAAGGAATATAACAAAGCATGCAAAAAAAGCAATCAAATTAGCCAAAATTGAAAATGAAAAATTAATTGCAAAAGAACCTTAAAGGTTCTTTAAGTACATAAATAGCAAAAAATCTAAGAAGGACAATATATGTACATTAAAATGCATGGAGGGTATGATGGTTAACAGTGACAGGGAGAAGGCTGAGGTACTAAACCAGTTTTTTTCTTCAGTATACACAAGAGTGGAACCAATGGATGATATTTTGGAACAAACTAGAACATGCCAGCCCATACCTTTAACTGAGTTATGTATAGAGGATATCAGGAAAAAACTGGATATTAAGGTAAATAAAACTCCAGGCCCAGATGGAATACACCCAAGGGTGTTAGGGGAATTTAGCGCTGTTATAGACAAAATCTACTCTTAATTTTTCAAGACTCATTATCCTCAGGCATGGTACCCCAGGATTGGCATAAAGCTGATGTGGTGCCACTCTTCAGAAAGGGAAGCAGGGATGATCCAGGTACCTATAGACCAGTTAGTCTGACATCAATAGTGGGGAAGATATTAGAAGGGATTATATTGATGAGCACATTTGTGTAAACAAGATTATGAGTTCAAATCAGCATGGTTTTATGAGAAATAGATCATGTCAAACTAATCTAATTAGATTCTATGAGGAAGTAATTAAAAATATAGATACATGGGAATCAGTTGATCTGACATACTTAGATTTTGCAAAGGTGTTTGATACAGTGCCACCTGAGAGATTAAAAATAAAATAAAGGGACTGGGAATAGCTGAAAATGTTAGCTCATTGATAAATAACTTGATAAAAGATAGGGAGCAATGAGTAGTAGTAAATGGATCATACTCTGACTGGACAAAAGTAATCAGTGGAGTCCCCCAGGGATCTTTTTAATATTTTTATAAATGACTTGGAGCAAGGAATAAATAGTGACATCTCTATTTTTGCAGATGATACTAAGTTAAGTAAGGTCATTAGGTCAGAGCAGGATGAACTTTCGTTATAAAGGGATCTGCAAAAATTAGAAGTATGGGCAGTTAAATGGAAAATGAGATTTAATATGGGAAAATGAAAGGTTCGACATTTTGGAAGTAAAAATAAGCAGGCAACGTATTATTTAAATGGGACAAGACTTAGCCAAACAGAGGAGGAAAGGGGAGTAGTAATAGATAACAAGCTAAAGATGGGTGCACAATTCAGGGCAGTGGCTACAAAGGCTAATAAGATATTAGCATGTATTAAAAGAGGCATTGATTCAAGGGAGGAAAGCATAATTTTGTCACTATATAAATCCCTGGTAAGACCTCACCTTGAGTATGGAGTGCAGTTCTGGGGACCGATCGCAAAAAAAGAGATTGCAGAACTAGAAAAAGTTGAGAGAAGGGCCACAAAGCTAATAAGGGGAATGGAGAATTAAAGCTACGAGGAGAGACTAGCCAAACTGGGTCTGTTTTCTTTAGAAAAAAAGGCGCTTGAGAGGTGACATGATTACTTTATATAAATATATTCAAGGCCTATATACAGAGATGGCAGAAGCTCTGTTTATTCCAAGAAAATTGTTTCTGACAAGAGGTCACAATTTAAAGTTGGAGGAAAGGAGATTTAATCTCCTGCAACGGAAATGTTTTTTCACAGTAAGAGCAATAAAATTGTGGAACTCATTACCAAAGGAGATAGTGAAGGTCAATACCCTAGATACATTTAAAAATTGTTTGGATACATTTCTGTCTAGAAACAAAATTCATGGATATGATTGCTAGTATTAAATGGATCACCTTTTAGTGGGATTATTTAAGTTTAACTGGAGCTTTTTGTAAGTATTTTAGATTTGTATAGGTTGAACTCGATGGACTTTGGTCTGTTTTCAACCTCATCTACCATGTTACTATGCTAATACCTGATAATAATAATAAAACAAAGAAAATTTGATAATTGGAATAAATTAGAAACTTGCTTAAAGGGCCACTAAACCCAAAATCTTTCTTTCATGATTCAGATAGAACATACAAATTTAAACAACATTACAATTTACTTCTATTATTTATTTTGCTTAATTTTTTAAATATCCTTATTTGAAGAAAAAGCAATGCACATGGGTGAGCCAATCACATGAGGCTTCTATGTGCAGCAACCAATCAGCAGCTACTGAGCATATCTAGATATGCTTTTCAGCAAAGAATCTCAAGAGAATAAAACAAATTAGATAATAGAAGTAAATTAGAAGGATGTTTAAAAATGCATTATCTTTCTAAATCACGAAAGAAAAAATGTGGGTATCATCATGGCCCTTTAAAATTGCGTGCTCTATCTAAATCATGGAAGAAAAAAATGTGGGTTTAGTGTCCCTTTAAATAGCAAATGGTTGCTAAAAAATAATAAGAAAAAAATTAAAAAAGGTACAATTTTTATTAAAATATAATGGCAAAAATGAGGCACCTCATTATAAAGCTGTTTCCATTGCAGCACTAAAGATGTCATTCTAATTTTACCTGTAAAAATAACAAGAGTATTGCATTGAGCAATGATACTTTTTTATTGGACTAACTATACATTTAGTCAACTTATAAATGTATAGTTAGTCCAATAAAAAAATATCATTGCTCAATGCAATACTCTTGTTACTTTGATATCTAAATCTCTGGACTAACACGGCTACTCCAATCAACGTAATTGTACCTGTAAATATTTATTGCACATAATATGTAGCTTAGCACTCAAAGGGTTACGCTTAAAATTTAAAGGGACATAAAAACCCATTTTTTGTCTTTCGTGATTCAGATAGAGAATGCAATTTTAAACAACTTTCTAATTTACTTCTATTATTTAATTTGCTTTCTTCTCTTGTTATCATTTGCTTAAAGGTTTATCTAGGCAAGCTCAGGAGCAGCAGAAAACCTAGGTTCTAGCTGTTGATTGGTGGCTGCATATATATATATATATCGATTGTGATTGGCTCAACCATGTGTTCAGTTATAAACGATTAGTGCATTGCTGCTCCTTCAACAAATTATACCAAGAGAATGAAACAGATTAGATAAAAGAAGTAAATTAGAAAGTTGCTTAAAATTGTATCGTCTATCTGACTCATGAAAGAAATTTTTTGGGTTTCATGTCCCTTTAATTTCCTATAAAATGTTTATTTATGCATAAGCAAACTTTGCAGTGCACTTTTATTATTTATTTTGCCATTTCACAGTAATTTAACTCTGAAATGTGCAGTGTTTTCAGTGTCCCCCTCCCTTTAAGAGACTGAAGTGCATTCCGTGGAATGCAGAACCCTGACACTCCTACATATTGCAAAGTGACTGGTTGATATGTTCAAGAGCTTGTTCTTATCTTTCCGTAACTGGCCACCACAAAGGAACTAAATAACATTTAAGAGGATTTTCGGGGGGCTTTCAAATGACAAATTTTAAATTATTTTATTTTGCCTGCAGATTTTTTGCAATGCAGTAAATCATTTCTGATGCGTTAATAAAAAAAATTACTTTAATGTCCCTTTAAATGGTCAGTAAAGTCAAAATTCAAGTTTCATAATTCAGAAAAAACATGCAATTTTAAAAACGTCTAATTTTCTTCTATGATCTAATTTACTTTTTTCTTTTTGTATTCTTTGTTGAAAAGTATAGGTAGGTAGGCTCAGGAGAAGCAATGCACTTCTGGGAACTAGCTGTGGATTGGTGTTTGCATGTTCAGTTAGTTCCCAATAGCATATTGCCTAGAAAGTTGTTTAAAATTGAAAGTTCTATCTGAACTATGGGTGTTTAATATCCTTAAGCATGATCCCATATTGCAAACCAGATCTCAAAGTGCCCGCTCAATAACAGGTTAATACCAGAATCAGTGATACCATACACAAATTGTGCTAGCAGCTATTAACCAATAAGTATAGCAATATATGAAAAAAAGAGTGGGCAGCACTTAGAACAATATATTATAAATGTAATGATATCCACAAACACGTATGCTCTATAAACACATGACCTTTACTAACTTATATATTAAACAATATAGTCCCAATGGACTATTATTTAATTAAAAGCACACTTGTTGTATTAAGTCACTCACTAATACATAAAAGAAATGGGAGATTCATCTTGAAATATTGAAACAGCCTATTAGTAGAGTTGCAACATTAAAAAGATATATGTTTCACAAAAGTGCATGAATTTCAAATAAAATATATGAAAGAATGCACAAACTTGCACATAAATAAAGACAAACCACCATATTGAATGTAAATACTAGATTTGCAGCAATAACTGGAGACAACACTGCTACAGGGAGTGCAGAATTATTAGGCAAGTTGTATTTTTGAGGATTAATTTTATTATTGAACAACAACCATGTTCTCAATGAACCCAAAAAACTCATTAATATCAAAGCTGAATATTTTTGGAAGTAGTTTTTAGTTTGTTTTTAGTTTTAGCTATTTTAGGGGGATATCTGTGTGTGCAGGTGACTATTACTGTGCATAATTATTAGGCAACTTAACAAAAAAGAAATATATACCCATTTCAATTATTTATTTTTACCAGTGAAACCAATATAACATCTTAACATTCACAAATATACATTTCTGACATTCAAAAACAAAACAAAAACAAATCAGTGACCAATATAGCCACCTTTCTTTGCAAGGACACTCAAAAGCCTGCCATCCATGGATTCTGTCAGTGTTTTGATCTGTTCACCATCAACATTGCGTGCAGCAGCAACCACAGCCTCCCAGACACTGTTCAGAGAGGTGTACTGTTTTCCCTCCTTGTAAATCTCACATTTGATTATGGACCACAGGTTCTCAATGGGGTTCAGATCAGGTGAACAAGGAGTCCATGTCATTAGATTTTCTTCTTTTATACCCTTTCTTGCCAGCCACGCTGTGGAGTACTTGGACGCGTGTGATGGAGCATTGTCCTGCATGAAAATCATGTTTTTCTTGAAGGATGCAGACTTCTTCCTGTACCACTGCTTGAAGAAGGTGTCTTCCAGAAACTGGCAGTAGGACTGGGATTTGAGCTTGACTTCATCCTCAACCCGAAAAGGCCCCACAATCTCATCTTTGATGATACCAGCCCAAACCTCCACCTTGCTGGCGTCTGAGTCGGACTGGAGCTCTCTGCCCTTTACCAATCAAGCCACGGGCCCATCCATCTGGCCCATCAAGACTCACTCTCATTTCATCAGTCCATAAAACCTTAGAAAAATCAGTCTTGAGATATTTCTTGGCCCAGTCTTGACGTTTCAGCTTGTGTGTCTTGTTCAGTGGTGGTCGTCTTTCAGCCTTTCTTACCTTGGCCATGTCTCTGAGTATTGCACACCTTGTGCTTTTGGGCACTCCAGTGATGTTGCAGCTCTGAAATACGGCCAAACTGGTGGCAAGTGGCATCTTGGCAGCTGCACGCTTGACTTTTCTCAGTTCATGGGCAGTTATTTTGGGCCTTGGTTTTTCCACACGCTTCTTGCGACCCTGTTGACTATTTTGAATGAAACGCTTGATTGTTCGATGATCACGCTTCCGAAGCTTTGCAATTTTAAGAGTGCTGCATCCCTCTGCAAGATATCTCACTATTTTTTACTTTTCTGAGCCGGTCAAGTCCTTCTTTTGACCCATTTTGCCAAAGGAAAGGAAGTTGCCTAATAATTATGCACACCTGATATAGGGTGTTGATGTCATTAGACCACAACCCTTCTCATTACAGAGATGCACATCACCTAATATGCTTAATTGGTAGTAGGCTTTCGAGCCTATACAGCTTGGAGTAAGACAACATGCATAAAGAGGATGATGTGGTCAAAATACTAATTTGCCTAATAATTCTGCACTCCCTGTAGTCTGGTCAGACTATCCCTCACACTTTAGTTGATGTTTGTAGAGGACATTTGTGTTTGTGTATATCATTACATTTATAATCCCCAGCGTCTTCAGTCAAGCCAAGAGTGAGTGGCCTTCTAAGAATGGAATATGTTGTACAAGGCTGCATGGGAGTATCAGAGTGGTACTTCATAAAGCTGAACGAGCACTGTGCACGTGTGGAGGGGGTTATATAAAAATGCGGTGAGGAGTCCTAAAGAGTAAAATTGTCTAATAAGAATGCTTTGTTCACTTTTTGGATAAGATTTATTTTTTAAGGAAAGACTGAGCTCTTAACCTATGATGGAACATGTTACACATCAGACTGAAGCATTATCATATCACAGGGACAGAGTACTGTTTTACATATTAAACTCCTCAGTTTGGTAGGTTGTAAGTGGTTGTACTTTGCTTTACTTGCACAGTGTGGAGAACAACTCCCATGTCCTCTTCAATTTTCTATTGCTAATTGCATTATGAGCATAATGTATGTCACTGGGTATCTGCCACATACAATGACGTCACGTGGTTATGCTTATGCTGTAGGGGAAGATGGGATCTTATGGAGGCTATAATTTGGCCAACATCATATTATTTTTGTGAAACGCGCATCAGGGGTCCTTTGAAGATGCTCTGTCTCTCCTTTTTTTAATCAGCCAGCTTATATATTTCAGCCTGCAGTTAGCTTAAAATTGTAAAGATAATTTAATAATAGCCTTTGGATTGTAAGGGCTTAGCCGATATTGATTTTTTCTTCTGCTGGCTCCTATACTTTAACTTTATCTACTGAGATTTAAATAACCAATATGGGAGGTTTACAATCCACCTTGGTTTAAGTGTTTTTAACCTGAGCTCAAGCTAGTTGTATGTGTGAATTTTTTTCTTTTGTTTGACATTTTCTAATAAAGGCTCTAGTGTGAATGAATTTGACCTATTATTTATACCGTTACCTTGACCATTCTAATTTAGCAGAGTTACTATTCGTTACACAGATTAGAGCTATATATACACAATTGTACTGTATACCCTATTACAATTACTTTGTTAATTGTTTCCTGTTCCTTGCTCTGAATCTGTGGCAGGAAATCTATACTTATATTTAGTAAGATTTATCTTATAATATTTTAAAAATTATATAGGTTTCCTGTTTATCGATACGCTGTTTCCCCCCACCCCTTATTGTTGTCCAATTATATGAAATAGGATTAGGTTAGGCTTCAAACTACTTGTCGTCAAATAAAGAAATCCTATATTCTATGATCTGATTAAAGTGCATATAAACATGCAGCTTATTTGTATAGTAGATATAAAAAGGAGAAGGATGCAGGAGATATATGCATATTAAAACTATGAAATATATATAGCCAGTATAGAGGATAACAAATATAACAAATATTGGAGGTTGTAGCAGTTAGCAGCCAAACAAAAGGATCTCCCTAGTCTATATATTTGCGACTACTTGTGCCAGTTTCAGGGGGGAATTGGTCACTTTTCCAGATACCAAAGCACCAGGATAAAGGTATTAGCAAGCAAATAAGGTGCTAGAAAAGATATTAGCATGCAAATAAGGTGCTAGATTAAAGGGAGCCTCGTTCCTAGGGTCTTTTAAGCAGTATTTCTGTACCAGCGGTAACATGTATTATAGGTCCTGTCACATAGGAAGCTAAGCATGTCTTTGCTATCTCAGCCGCAGACAGCTAGACATATACACATTATAGGGTTGAAAGAGTGACGTTAGATAATTCGTAGAGAGAGTTAAATATTGTACTGCTGTTCAGACAATTATGAAAAAATAAGGTTGAAGCTAAGAAAACAAATAAGGGATATATAAACTATATAAACTCAGAGCTTCACTAAGTTAGAATTGACTGAGAAGTTCTGTAGGAAGTCACTGCTGTACAAATACAAACTGTTGTGGTTCTGCTATTCTCTAGAATTTACACCATTTAAGTAAACAGGTTTCTCCCTAAATAAAGCTAAGAACATTAATAACATAATTAATTATATATTAGCACGTCTACGTATCCGCTCCACAAACCTCCAATCATAAGTAACATTGTGTAACATACAGGTATTGTCTATATTCAAACTAGATCATACAGTGCAAATTTTGTAAATAAAAAATACTTATGTCCCGCTCATATGCAATCAAGGAATTCAGCACTATCCATACTGTGTCGGGAGTACAGAGTTTTAGCCTATAAGCTAGAGAAAACCACCAGGATCCCAATCCCCTAAGGGATGATAATAAGGTCTCCCATGTTCAGTGACCGCTTGACTGCAAAACTCTCCTGTAGCACCTAGGGAGGCAAAGTGTGGCATTAGGTACAGCAAGCCGGGTGTCTCTACAAGTATGGCCCACTGTGTGGCTGTAAAGGAGCTCTCAGCTTGCAGAAGTGGTGACAAATGTTGTTGAGGAAGAAGTCTCCGGAGCTTTGCATGTAACTGTGTCAGTTCTTTCGTGCGCTCCAGCTATTGGGCTCTATAGAGGTGTTGAGCACTGTCCAAAAGTCCAGCCGCCTTGACCGCTGCCAAAGCCGGTCTCCGCTCAACCTCACCAGTTGGCAGTTCAGCGTGAACAAGTTGTGGCAGGAATATTAAGTCAGAGAATTTCTGGTCTTGAATCGAAACAGGGGAAACTTTGGCATCCGCCGTTGGAGGAATGAGATAAATGCTCTCCTTTTCTACATATTGAGAGGTGTGCTGGGATTGAAATGCATCATCCAGTATAGTGGAAAACTTTTGATCAAAGTCCAGCAGGATTTGTTGTAGTGCGTATTGTATCTCCTGCATTGTCCCATGAGGTAGGAGTATAACCAGCATTACAAATCTGGTTTGGCAACCCAGAATCAGAAACTCCAGGGGGGGGGGGGTATATGTGCAGGCAGACGAAACCGCAGAAGTAATCAAGCACACTATATAAACCTTGTGTCCCGACTCTGTGCAGTTAAACTGAAGAACATAGGTAGGTCTGCCTTTATGTTGTGAATTCCCAGACTTCTCTAGAGTTCTTCCAGTCTGAACAACTTGAAAAAACAGAGTATTGAGTTAAATTCAGTAAATAACCTTTAAATTTCTATTAAAATCCAGGAGCTCTCCACAAACACGTCCTGTCATGACAGCTATAGGCTCCACCACCACTGTGTCAGGGTTTTTTCCTTGCTTTGTTTGCCATGTGCTGCTGGCAGCCATTTTACTCACTTTTCTTGCTGAATCTGCTTCAGAGTGTGTGATGCTGCTCATTTCCTGCACGCCCTCTTATGGCCAGACTGTTGTACATCATCCGTGTGTGACAGGTTGCAGTCTCAGATTTGTGATGTCATCACTTATTATTTAAAGGGCCTCTGTTCAGTATGGTTGCGTTGTCTCAGACCTGTTTGTGAGTTCCTGTGTATTACCTGGCTAGTCTGACGTCTCTTCTGGTTCCTGATCCCTGGCTTGTTCCTGACTTTGCTGTTCTCCTTGTTCTTGATTCCGGCTCGTCTGACTATTCGCTTTGGCTCCTGACTCGGCTCATCTGAGTACCAGCTCTGGTTTTGACTCCTGGCTTGTTATTTGACTTATGGACTTTTTATTATTTTTGTTATTAATAAAGGTGTGATTATTTTTGCACTTCTTGTCTCAGTCTGATTCCTGGCACCCTGACACACTGTGATTTATTTTTATTACTGCCTACTTCATTTTATGATTGTTATGTGGTCATATATTTTTTTATTTACAAAAACAGCACTGTTTATGTCCCTTTAAGGGAGTATGATCTACCCGATTAAGGGGTAGATTACAAGTGGCGTGCTAACTGCTGAACGCAAGCAATATTGGGTTTTTGCGTGTATCAGAAATAGCAAGTGTATTAAAAGTTGAAAGTGATCGTGAGAGCACAATCGCATTTTACAGTCGTTGGTTAGCACAACTGAAACCCTCACATAGAGGGTAGTGCGTTAACAAAATTTGCATAAAAAAAACAACATGAATACATTGTTACACTCAAATAAACACTATCTGATAAAAATGATTCATACAAATATTAAAAATTTATAAGGGTTAAGATTTATGTGGTATATAACAAGATGTTTAACTGCAAAGGGCTATAATGTATATGTATACATACATATACATATCTAAATATATGTATGTATGTATGTACTGTATATAGATATCTATTTTACATTATCAGATATAGCTATAGAAATATATATATAATAATAATAAAAAATCTATGTAAAGAACATAGGAATGTAAAATATGTGTAACGCGCATTGGGGCCCGCAATTTAGGTCTAACGTGGTGTCGGGTTAGCCCACATGAAGAACTCCTAAACTCAATGTGCATTATTGAAATATTACATTTAAAATATTAACAAATATTAATAAAAAATATTTAAAAAGTATTATACATGCTGTAAAAAAAATCTAAATAATCCATAGAATATATATATATTTTTAATTATTATTATTTTTACAGTATATCTAATAATATTTAATAATTTTTATTAATATTTTTAAATATTTTAGATTTAATATTTCAATAATGCGCATTGAGGTTAGCACTTCTCCATGTGCGCTAACCTGATACCGTGTTAAACCTAAATTTCAAACCTTGATGCGCGTTATGCATATTTTACATTAATACCTATGTATCTATAGGAATAAATATACTGTACAGGTATAGGTATATACAGATATATATATCTGAAGACAGCATATTTGCAGTGCAGCCTCACTATACAACAAAAGGGTTTCATGTCGCTGCAGCTGCCATGTGATCATTATAAAGATAATGGTCGCCTGCTAACTAGCAGATTAAAAGTCTATTTAAAGGAACAGTCAAGTCCAAAAAAAACGTTCATGATTTGAATAGGGGATGTAAGTTTAAACAACTTTCCAATTTACTATTATCACCAATTTTGCTTTGTTTTCTTGGTATTCTTAGTTATGCAAAACTGGGAATGGGTAATAAAGGTATTATCTGTCTTTTTAAACAAAAAAATCTGGTGTTGCCTGTCCCTTTAACCTCTTAGTTAGCCCTTTTCCATTTTCTGACAATTTGGGACTTGGGCTATTTTTACATTTCTGCGGTGTTTGTGTTTAGCTGTAATTTTCTTCTTACTCATTTACTGTACCCACACATATTATATACTGTTTTTCTCACCATTAAATGGACTTTCTAAAGATACCATTATTTTCATCATATCTTATAATTTGCTATAAAGCAAAATATAAAATATGAAGAAAAAAAATGAAAAAAACACACTTTTTCTACCTTTGACTCCCAAAATCTGTTACACTTCTACAACTACCAAAAACTCCCATGCTAAATAGTTTCTAAACTTTGTCCTAAGTCTAGAAATACCCAATGTTTACATGTCCTTTGCTTTTTTTTGCAAGTTATAGGGCAATAAGTACAAGTACCACTTTGCTATTTGAAAACCATTTTTTTTTCTCCAAAATTAGCGATAGTTACATTGGAACACTGATATCTCTCCGGAATCCCTGAATAACCCTTCACATGTATATATTTTTAAAAAGAAGACAACCTAAGGTATTAAACTTGGGGTATTTTGACCCTTTTCATGCAACCATTTTACCACCAATCTATGCCAAAGTTTGAAAGAAAAAAATAATTGTGATTTTTTTTTTACAAAATAGCAATTTAAGAATACATTTACTGAGAATGTTAAGGGTTACTGCCAAATAACAACCCAATATGTGTTCAGCAACATCTTCTGAGTACAGTGATACCAACCATGTATAGGTGTGTTGGGGGCTAAAAGGCTTTATTTTTAGGGGGCGCATTCCAGTTTTTCAACTTGGAATTTTCACGTCATCATGCACCCATGTCCTATTTGGATCATTTCTGAAGCCGGCCAATGTAATTTACCCCCATCAAACCATATATTTTTGAAAAGTAGACACCCTAGAGTATTTCAAATGCTGGTATTTTAACACTTTCCATACACTAATTAAACCACCAGTCTTTGTCAAACTTTTGGGTAGTCATTTTTTTGTGTTATTTTTTCACACACGTTGTACTTTAGGCATGAATTCTTAGTTCCTGTTATGTGTTACTGCAAACAAAACACCTCAATATGTGTTCAACAACATCTCCTGAGTACAGTGATACCACCCATGAATAGGTTTGTTGGGTTCTCAAGGGGCTAATGTTTAGGGGACAAATTCCAGTTTTCCAACTTGGAATTTTCACATTTGTCATCATGCACCCATGTCCTATTTAGGCCATTTCTGAAGCCGGCCAATATAATTTACCCCCATCAAACCAAATATTTTGGAAAATTAGACACCTTAGGGTATTTCAGATGCAGGTATTTTAACACTTTCCATGCACTAATTCAACCACTAGTCTTTGTCAAACTTTTAGGTAGTCATTTTATTGTGTTATTTTTCACACAAATTGTACTTTAGGCATGGATTCTCAGTTCCTGTTATGTGTTACTGTCAAATAATACCCAGATATTTGTTTAGCAAGATCTCCTGAATACATTGATACCACCTATGCATAGGTTTGTTGGGTTGGTTGGGGCTTGCAATGCCAAACTTCTGATATATGTTTGTGATTTTTTCAAATTTAACATATCTTCTTTGACTATCTTCTTTTGGGGGGCTTTTGTACATACCCCAATTTATTTGCTTGCCATAAACGTGCATATATTTCAGAAGATGAGACCCCAAGGTATTGTATATGGGGTGTTTTGATGCCTTTGATGCAACTGTATTAGCCAAAACAAAATGGAGAAAGTGTGTGGTGGTATTTATTTTCATTTTTACACACATGTTGCTTTTTGGCTATGATTTAGGAAAGCCTGTTGTAAGTTATTGCAAAAAAACATTCCAGGTTGTTTTCTGCAAGAACTCCTGAGTACACCTATGCTCCCCATGCATAGGTTTCCCAGATTTCGGAAAGGTTCTGTTTCAATTTTATGACTTGTAAATTTAGTTAAAAGTGAGAGTATTTCTTCTGATAGGCCTATCTTTAGTTTGGGGCCTATCACATACCCCATTTTTTATTTATTGCCATGATAGTGTATATTTTTGAAATGTTGACACACCAAGGTATTGTATATGGTGTGCTTTGATGCCTTTGATGCAACCGTTTTAACCCAATAAAATTGAGAAAGTGTTTTGTTTTCTGCAAGACCTCCTGAGTACACCTATGCCCCCCATGCATAGGTTTGCCAGGATTTCGGGAGGGTTCTGTTACAATTTTATGACTTGTAATTTTAGTTATTAAAAGTTAGAGTATTTCTTCTGATAGGCCTATTTTAAGTTTGGGGCCTATCACATACCCCAGTTTTATTTAATGCCATGAAAGTGTATATTTTTGAAATGTTGACACCCCAAGGTATTGTTTATGGTGTGCTTTGATGCCTTTGAAGCAACCGTTTTAGCAAAAAAAAAAATGGAGAAAGTGTATGGTGGTAATTTTTCAATTTTCATTTTTACACACACATTGCTTTTGACTATGATTTAGGAGAGACTGTTGTCAGTTTTTGCAAAAAACACTCCAGGTTGTTTTTCTGCAAGGCACCCTGAGAACACCTATGTCCCCCATGCATAGGTTTGACAGGGGTTTTGGTCTCACCCCTTCGTAGCCCGGTGCGTGCAAGTTGTCCTGGGAAACCTGTGCGGTTCTTTTTAAATTGTACCGCAAGCTAGTGTATCAAAGCAATACAGTAGCTTGAACAAAAGGACACTTGTATAAAAATTGTCTAAGTACAAGTGATACCCTTTGTTTATTAAGGGTAATATCAGGTCCCAGACAATCTTGTCAGTGGTTTCCATATGTTCTGGGCAACCTGGAGGGTAAAGGTGGCTATCGTTTCCCTCATACACCCGGAAGGCCTGAGTATACCCAGTCTCACTCTCACAGAGCTTATACACCTTTACCCCATACCCGGAGCACTTGGAATAAATATACTGCTTGAATCCCAGCCTTTCCTTATACTTCATCAGGGATTCATCAACGCATATATTCCTTCCAGGTGTATAAGCCTCTGCAAACCTGGCAGAAAAGTGGGTAATCAGGGGGCGGATTTTATACAGCTTGTCAAATTAAGGATGCTCCCTAGGGGGGCACAGGCTGTTGTCGCTGAAGTGCATGAAATGCAGAATCATTTCATACCTCTTCCTCGACATACTCTGTGAGAAAATGGGGGTAGAGCAGATAGGGCTACTGCTCCAATAGGAGCGAATAGAGGGTTTCTTTATGATGCCCATCAGCATAGTCAATGCCCAGAATTTTTTACATTCTGGCACATTTATGGGGGCCCATTGCTGCTTTGCCAAATATGTTTCAGGCTTTGCAGCATGGAACTGATGGGCATATAAATTAGTTTGGGCGACAATGTTCCCCAATACATCATCGCCCAGAAACACCTCCAGAAACTGTTGGGGCCTAAAACCTGCAACATCTATATTTATGCCAGGATTTGCTGTGAAGGGTGGGATATCTGGCCTCTGGAGATGAGGCGTTACCCACTCTTCAGCGGAAATGGCAGCAACACGCCTCCTTCTGGCAGGGGGGCTAGCAGGGGGGCTGGCAGGGGGCTAGTAGTCACAGATACATAACTATCAATTGAGACTGCATCTCATGATGTATCTGAGCATATGGTCAAAATTGGGGTCTGAGTCAGACATAGAGGCATCTGACTCTGATGCAAGGATGGCATACGCCTCCTCAGCACTATATGTTTTCTGTGACATTATTGTATCTGTCACAGAAAAAAAATTAATAAAAAAAACAATACACACAAAATTTAAAATTAAAATATAGCTGCAAGCAGCAATAGAGATGGCCACGTGCATCGCCTTTGCAATGGCATACAAGCTGTTAAGTCACAACATATAGCTATACAGCAAATTTCAAAGATTTAACATAAGCGGTTGCAAAGAAATCACATTTTCGAAATTTTCGCGAAAACCAATATGGCTGCTATAGCTTGTGACCAATTCCTTCAACATGAACAAATTTGACTCTATGTCACAATATAAGGTTATACAGCAAGTTTCACAGTTCTAACATAAGCAGTTGCAGAGAAAATAAATTTTCGAAATGTTCGCATAAAACAAAATGGCTGCCAGATCATATGATATACAGCTTCCATATTATGCACAATAATTCTCACCATAGATGTCAATAAACATGGCAAAAATAAAGCATTTTTGTAAAACGGTTGTTGTTTTATTATTAATTTAAAAATATTGTTAAGCGTTTTTGAACAATTCAAAATGGCTGCCAAACCACATGACCTATCAACTTCTCTTGAACAAATCTGAATGTTAGACAAAAGATAACTCTGTAAACAAAATTTCAAGTCTGTCCCATAAGCGGTTTCAGAGAAGAAGATTTTTGTAGCTTTTAAAAACAGTGCATACGAAACAAAATGGCCGCCAAGCTATGCAATGTATGGCTTTCAAATTGCACATACTAATGCTCACTATAGACCTCTACAATTTTCAGAAGTTTTATGAAAATTTGCAAATGTTTTATTTCACGAAGGCGACTGCGCAATGCAAATTTTAACTGCAATATTGTCTTTAAGGGTTATGACTATGTGTAATCATGTGTCTATTACACTGTAATATTGTTAAATATTGTAAAACTAATATATAAAGTGCAAAATTACTTAATTAAATGGCGATAAAAAGGTTAATGTCTCACAGCAGCCATGTTGATTATGGAAAAATCGCAATTTTAACAAACTTGGTAGAGGACCTTGCAAGGAGCATATATGCAAAATTACGCTTTATTGCACTAAGCGGTTTAAGAGAAGAAGATGTTTAAAGATTTTCACAAAATGCAAGATGGCTGCTACATCATGTGACCAAGGCACTTCTGTTGAGCAATGGCAAATCTAGGTCATAGCAGCACTAAGCACAGCAAGTTTCAAAGTTGCAACATAAGCAGTTCCAGAGGTAAAGATTATTAAGCAGTTCTCGAAATTTGTCGCAAAAAACAATATGGCTGCGTAACCTTATGACCTATGAGTTCAATACAGGGAGTGCAGAATTATTAGACAAATTAGTATTTTGACCACATCATCCTCTTTATGCATGTTGTCTTACTCCAAGCTGTATAGGCTCGAAAGCCTACTAACAATTAAGCATATTAGGTGATGTGCATCTCTGTAATGAGAAGGGGTGTGGTCTAATGACATCAACACCCTATATCAGGTGTGCATAATTATTAGGCAACTTCCTTTCCTTTGGCAAAATGGGTCAAAAGAAGGACTTGACAGGCTCAGAAAAGTCAAAAATAGTGAGATATCTTGCAGAGGGATGCAGCACTCTTAAAATTGCAAAGCTTCTGAAGCGTGATCATCGAACAATCAAGTGTTTCATTCAAAATAGTCAACAGGGTCGCAAGAAGCGTGTGGAAAAACCAAGGCGCAAAATAACTGCCCATGAACTGAGAAAAGTCAAGCGTGCAGCTTCCAAGATGCCACTTGCCACCAGTTTGGCCATATTTCAGAGCTGCAACATCACTGGAGTGCTCAAAAGCACAAGGTGTGCAATACTCAGAGACATGGCCAAGGTAAGAAAGGCTGAAAGACGACCACCACTGAACAAGACACACAAGCTGAAACGTCAAGACTGGGCCAAGAAATATCTCAAGACTGATTTTTCTAAGGTTTTATGGACTGATGAAATGAGAGTGAGTCTTGATGGGCCAGATGGATGGGCCCGTGGCTGGATTGGTAAAGGGCAGAGAGCTCCAGTCCGACTCAGACGCCAGCAAGGTGGAGGTGGAGTACTGGTTTGGGCTGGTATCATCAAAGATGAGCTTGTGGGGCCTTTTCGGGTTGAGGATGGAGTCAAGCTCAACTCCCAGTCCTACTGCCAGTTTCTGGAAGACACCTTCTTGAAGCAGTGGTACAGGAAGAAGTCTGCATCCTTCAAGAAAAACATGATTTTCATGCAGGACAATGCTCCATCACACGCGTCCAAGTACTCCACAGCGTGGCTGGCAAGAAAGGGTATAAAAGAAGAAAATCTAATGACATGGCCTCCTTGTTCACCTGATCTGAACCCCATTGAGAACCTGTGGTCCATCATCAAATGTGAGATTTACAAGGAGGGAAAACAGTACACCTCTCTGAACAGTGTCTGGGAGGCTGTGGTTGCTGCTGCACGCAATGTTGATGGTGAACAGATCAAAACACTGACAGAATCCATGGATGGCAGGCTTTTGAGTGTCCTTGCAAAGAAAGGTGGCTATATTGGTCACTGATTTGTTTTTGTTTTGTTTTTGAATGTCAGAAATGTATATTTGTGAATGTTGAGATGTTATATTGGTTTCACTGGTAAAAATAAATAATTGAAATGGGTATATATTTGTTTTTTGTTAAGTTGCCTAATAATTATGCACAGTAATAGTCACCTGCACACACAGATATCCCCCTAAAATAGCTATAACTAAAAACAAACTAAAAACTACTTCCAAAACTATTCAGCTTTGATATTAATGAGTTTTTTGGGTTCATTGAGAACATGGTTGTTGTTCAATAATAAAATTAATCCTCAAAAATACAACTTGCCTAATAATTCTGCACTCCCTGTATTGCATGAGATGTAGCAGAGCAATAGGCTGTACCAGCATACCTGATTTCAAGAGTTTAGCATAAGTAATTTGTGTTCTGTGAGCAATTTACTCAAAAGAGGCAGTTTTGAATTACAAATAATTATGATTAACATAAAACCGATATTGCTGCCGCATCATGTGACTGATTATCTCCTAATGAGCAATTGTGAATCTAGGTCACCATATAAGTTTATACAGCAAATTTCACAGTTCTTACATAAGCGGTTGCAGAGATAATAGACTTTCGAAAGTTTCGCGTAAACCAAGATGGCTGCCCGATCGTAAGATATACAGCCTCCATATTACGCACAATAGTGCTCACCATAGATGTCAATAAACATGGTAACAATAAAGCATTTTTGTAAAACGTTTTTTGTTTTATTATTAGTTTAAAAATATCGTTAAGCGTTTTTGAACAATTCAAAATGGCTGCCAAACCACATGACCTATCAACCTCTCTTGAACAAATCTGAATGTTAGTCATAAGATAACTCTGTAAACAAAATTTCAAGTCTGTGCCATAAACGGTTTCGGAGAAGAAGACTTTTGTAGTTTTTAAAAACAGCGCATACGAAACAAAATGGCCACCAAGCTATGCATTGTATGGCTTTCAAATTGCACATACTAATGCTCACTATAGACCTCTACAATTTACAGAAGTTTTATGAAAATTTGCAAATGTTTTATTTCACGGGCGACTGCTCAGTGCGAATTTTTACTGCAATATTGCCTTTAGGGGTCATGTCTATGTGTACTCATGTGTCTGCTACACTGTAATATAGTTAAATAGTGTAAACATAATGCATAAAGTGCAAATTTACGCAATTAAACAGCGATAAAAAGGCGAATGGCTCATAGCAGCCATGTTGATTATGGAAAATTTGCAATTTGAAGAAACTTGGTAGAGGACCGTGCAAGGAGCACATGTGCAAAATTGCGCTTCACTGCACTTAGTGGTTGCAGAGAAGAAGATGTTTGAAGATTTTCGCACATTTCAAAATGGCAACTAGATCATGTGACTAAATCACTTCTCTTGAACAAACTTTATTCTAGGTCAGTACAGCAGTACACACAGCAAGTTTCACAGCTGTAACATAAGCGGTTCTGGAGAAGAAGATTTTCAAGCGGTTGTCGAAATTTGTCGCAAAAAGCAATATGGCTGCTAGATCAGTATCACATGACCTATAAGATTTATGTTGCAAAGGATTATGCACAGCATAGATCTTTAGCATAGTGCCAAGTTTCATGAGTTTTTGAGTTATGCTGTTGTTTTTATAAGCATTTGAATAAGTGGCGGAATAATAATAAAATAAAAAAAATAATAATCATAACAATAACAATAGGTTGTCCTGCAACTTTGTTTCATGGCCACCTAATTAAATTAATTAACTAAATGGCTCTGAAAAGAGCCTTTGGGTCTCTCAAAAAATTACAACAAAAAAATTAACCCCTAAAAAAATGCAAAGACAGCAAAAAAGTACAGCTATGCTACTGCCAGTGATTTATAGCGATCACTGGCAAGCTAGGGGTTAATGGCTCTGAAAAATAAATTAGCTAAATGGCTCTGAAAAGAGCCTTTGGGTCTCTCAAAAAATGACAGCAACAAAAATGAACCCCTAAAAAAATGCACAGGCAGGAAAAAAGTGCATCTATGCTACTGCCAGTGATTTATAGTGATCACTGGCAAGCTAGGGTTAATGGCTCTTTGGGCTTCTCAAGTTTTAACAAATAAATAAAATAAAATTCTCTCTCCTAAACACAGGTCTCTCTCTCTCCTACAAAAACGCAAGTGAGGAGAGGGAGGGAGATCCACACAAATGGGATATTTTATTATATTTTATTTGTGTGGAAGGCTCAGATTGGGTGACCCTAGCTTGTCCCTATGATGAGGCAGGCTAGGGACACCCCCAGAGGCCCCATGATGCACTGGGCATCGCCATCTTGGAAGCCTCATGGGGGTGGGGGTGGGGGGCTATATGAAACTTTTTATTTTATATAAAAAAACGTTTTATTTTTTATTTTTATTTTAACACTAAGTGCCTCGACCCACCAAGGAACTTAGCACACAAGCAGAGCATTGGAAGCCTGTCCAATCGCTTCCGATGCTCTGCTACACTGCCGGGCTCCACGTGGAGCGAAACCGGAAGTGATCACTTGTGGGGGAGTGATCAATCCGGTCCCGGCACTCGGGAACAGTATTGCAGGATGCCTCAACATCAATTACTAAAAAAAAAAAATTAGCTCAGTACAAAGAGGGAAATAACTGGTCACAGAAGCTGGGTATGAGGGCAGTA
Organism: Bombina bombina; assembly: GCF_027579735.1. Taxonomy (NCBI): domain Eukaryota; kingdom Metazoa; phylum Chordata; class Amphibia; order Anura; family Bombinatoridae; genus Bombina; species Bombina bombina. Next base: position 670,405,014 of record NC_069499.1, read on the forward strand.
TAACTAAAAAGGATTATATTAACCAGTAAAAGTACAGTAAAAATGCATTAAATAAATACATATATATTTATATCAGTGAAGAGGACAGAAAATAAGTAACAATGATTTTATCTATCACTTTGTCAGTGAAGGGGTTAATATAATCATTTGCAGTTATACTGCCCTCATACCCAGCTTCTGATGTGACCAGTTATTTCCCTTATTGTACTGATCAAATTTTTTTTAGTAATTACAGGTTATACACGTTTGTTGGGAAGTTTTATATTTTTCAACATTTAGTGTCCAACATGTGGCCCGCGGGCCGATTTATGTCGGTGGTTCGTTTTTTTTCTTTCCATACTACCTGGTTGTAGATGGCTAGCAGAAAATGTGAGATAAGGAAGAGGTAAGTGGGTGCCAAGGCATCTGGAGGAAGTGGCAAGAGGCTGTTCCATGCAGTTAGCAAAGTAGAGAGGTGTGACATATGACAGTACTTGGTGTAAAAGTTTAAATAACTAGCGGTGCCTGTGAATCATTACAAGTGTGAAAATGTGGGTTCAAAATTACCTTGCACAGAGGGCTTAGCAACTGGCTGCCACTCCACGCTGAGCTCCCACACCTTACCTCAATAAAGCACTGCAGGAACAAATGGTCCACCACAGTGCACACGCACCTCAATGATGTCACCTAGAGCCGGCACAGGACAACTAATTTTGAGCTTTGCGACATGAGAAACTGAATAACAATAATCACTGAGCACTGACAAGCTGGTCCTCTCACACAGCTGTTATTCAATGAAAACGGCTGCAATTGAAACTAAATCTATGAAGCTCGTTCACAAAGTTTATGAGAACGAGCTTCATAGAAGCGGCAAAGACTTTACTTTGTATGCGCATGCGCGGAAGTGAAGAAGGGAGTACACATCGAGTCTCTATGTTATCGCATACAACGTGCGTTACAACATGGCGGCTACCACCGCATTCAGTAGGCGGTGGTTTAGGAGTAACATTGAGAATACAAAATAATTGAACAGAGGCTAGATAAAAACATGAAGAAACAAATAACGTTTAAAACTAAAAAAAAAAGATAAAAAAAAATGATAATTACATGAAAACAGAAGGTGTTTAGGGTCCCTTTAACTGTATTTTTTGGAGGACGTATCTCATACGTCGTCGGTCGTTAAGGGGTTAAAGTAGATAAATTGCCCATTTTACATTTAGAATTTTACAATAAAAATCTCTTTAAGCATTCAAAAATCTATAACAAACTTAGGCCTAGATTTAGAGTTGGGCGGTAGCCGTCAAAACCAGCGTTAGAGGCTCCTAACGCTGGTTTTTACCACCCTCTGGTATTTGGAGTCAGTCATTAAAGGGTCTAACGCTCACTTTCCAGCCGCGACTTTTCCATACCGCAGATCCCCTTACGTCAATTGCGTATCCTATCTTTTCAATGGGATCTTTCTAACTCCGGTATTTAGAGTCGTGGCTGAAGTGAGCGTTAGAAATCTAACGACAAAACTCCAGCCGCAGAAAAAAGTCAGTAGTTAAGAGCTTTCTTGGCTAACGCCGGTTTATAAAGCTCTTAACTACTGTGCTCTAAAGTACACTAACACCCATAAACTACCTATGTACCCCTAAACCGAGGTCCCCCCACATCGCCGCCACTCGATTACATTTTTTTAACCCCTAATTTGCCGACCGCCACCTACGTTATACTTATGTACCCCTAATCTGCTGCCCCTAACACCGCTGACCCCTATATTATATTTATTAACCCCTAACCTGCCCCCCACAACGTCGCCACCAGCTACCTACAATAATTAACCCCTAATCTGTCGACCGCAAAGCGCCGCCACCTACATTATAGCTATGTACCCCTAATCTGCTGCCCCTAACACCGCCGACCCCTATATTATATTTATTAACCCCTAATCTGCCCCCCTCAACGTCGCCTCCACCTGCCTACACTTATTAACCCCTAATCTGCCGAGCGGATCTCACCGCTACTATAATAAAGTTATTAACCCCTAATCCGCCTCACTCCCGCCTCAATAACCCTATAATAAATAGTATTAACCCCTAATCTGCCCTCCCTAACATAGCCGACACCTAACTTCAATTATTAACCCCTAATCTGCCGACCGAATCTCGCCGCTACTGTAATAAATGGATTAACCCCTAAAGCTAAGTCTAACCCTAACACTAACACCCCCCTAAGTTAAATATAATTTAAATCTAACAAAATAAATTAACTCTTATTAAATAAATTACTCCTATTTAAAGCTAAATACTTACCTGTAAAATAAACCCTAATATAGCTACAATATAAATTATAATTATATTATAGCTATTTTAGGATTTATATTTATTTTACAGACAACTTTGTATTTATTTTAACCAGGTACAATAGCTATTAAATAGTTAAGAACTATTTAATAGCTAAAATAATTACAAAATTACCTGTAAAATAAATCCTAACCTAAGTTACAATTAAGCCTAACACTACACTATCAATAAATAAATTAAATAAAATACCTACAATTATCTACAATTAAACCTAACACTACACTATCAATAAATAAATTAAATACAATTCCTACAAATAAATACAATTAAATAAACTAACTAAAGCACAAAAAATAAAAAAGAACTAAGTTACAAAAAATAAAAAAATATTTACAAACATTTGAAAAAAATTACAACAATTTTAAACTAATTACACCTAATTACACCTATTAATGTATTGATAGTGTAGTGTTAGGTTTAATTGTAGGTAATTGTAGGTATTTTATTTAATTAATTTATTGATAGTGTAGTGTTAGGTTTAATTGTAACTTAAAAGTGTAAGCAGGGATAGAGGCGCCAATGGTGCAGGTAAATGGTGGTACAGATGGCAATAATAGCCCAAATATACACAGAGTACTCACATTTATTGAAGGCACTCACTTGTACCTATAGAGACGGGCTGGATTTTAACAGCAATCCAGCTGGCTGATCCAGGGTGAAATGGCTAGTTCGTGGGTGTCAGAGTGCAGATACTCTAAAGTAGCATAGCAAGGTAGTACCAAACATAACACTGAGAGTGGATTTATATAAAAAAATGGATTTATTTAAAACATATAAAAAGGTTTACCACTCATCACAGTGTTAAAAAAATAATTGGTACATCAGGAATACATGCGACGCGTTTCTCAGTTAAAGCAGTAAGGTTATCTATACATATTATAAGTAACTATATCCTTATCTAAGTATTTATATGATTATACAACCACAGGGGTGGATCTATTTCGAATGAGGGGTACTGATTGGTCTGTGTCATACCAATTGTTGGGGGTGGGGTGTGGGTGTGTTTCAGTAGCATAGCCCTATATAAGGAGTAAAGATTTGTTTAGAAACATGCCTGAGGAAACAGTTTTAACTGAGAAACGCGTCGCATGTATTCCTGATGTACCAATTATTTTTCTAACACTGTGATGAGTGGTAAACCTTTTTATATGTTTTAAATAAATCCATTTTTTTATATAAATCCACTCTCAGTGTTATGTTTGGTACTACCTTGCTATGCTACTTTAGAGTATCTGCACTCTGACACCCACGAACCAGCCATTTCACCCTGGATCAGCCAGCTGGATTGCTGTTAAAATCCAGCCCGTCTCTATAGGTACAAGTGAGTGCCTTCAATAAATGTGAGTACTCTGTGTATATTTGGGCTATTATTGCCATCTGTACCACCATTTACCTGCACCATTGGCGCCTCTATCCCTGCTTACACTTTTTAGATTCCCTCCTTTTGGATGCTAATAGAGAGCTGCTTCCTTGTTCAGCCAGCTGGATTGCTGTTAAAACCCAGCCTGTGTCTACCGGCACAACTGAGTGCCTCCTCTTATTGTGAGTACCTAGTGTTCACATACGTTTGATATACCAAAAGCTCCATTGATCTGCACCATTGGCGCCTCTTTCTTGTTGCTTTTTCTTAATTGTAACTTAGGCTAGGATTTATTTTACAGGTAATTTTGTAATTATTTTAACTATTTTAGCTATTAAATAGTTCTTAACTATTTAATAGCTATTGTACCTGGTTAAAATAAATACAAAGTTACCTGTAAAATAAATATAAATCCTAAAATAGCTATATTAGGATTTATTTTACAGGTAAGTATTTAGCTTTAAATAGGAATAATTTATTTAATAAGAGTTAATTTATTTCGTTAGATTTAAATTATATTTAACTTAGGGGGGTGTTAGGGTTAGACTTAGCTTTAGGGGTTAATACATTTATTAGAATAGCGGGGAGCTCCAGTCGGCAGATTAGGGGTTAATGTTTGAAGTTAGGTGTTGGCGATGTTAGGGAGGGCAGATTAGGGGTCAATACTATTTATTATAGGGTTAGTGAGGCGGATTAGGGGTTAATAACTTTATTATTATAGCGATGCGGTCCGCTCGGCAGATTAGGGGTTAATAAGTGTAGGCAGGTGGAGGCGACGTTGTGGGGGGCAGATTAGGGGTTAATAAATATAATATAGGGGTCGGCGGTGTTAGGGACAGCAGATTAGGGGTACATAGGGATAATGTAAGTAGTGGCGGTTTATGGAGCGGCAGATTAGGGGTTAATAATAATATGCAGGGGTCAGCGATAGCGGGGGCGGCAGAATAGGGGTTAATAAGTGTAAGGTTAGGGGTGTTTAGACTCGGGGTACATGTTAGAGTGTTAGGTGCAGACGTAGGAAGTGTTTCCCCATAGCAAACAATGGGGCTGCGTTAGGAGCTGAACGCGGCTTTTTTGCAGGTGTTAGGTTTTTTTTCAGCTCAAACAGCCCCATTGTTTTCTATGGGGGAATCGTGCACGAGCACGTTTTTGAAGCTGGCCGCGTTCGTAAGCACCGCTGGTATAGAGAGTTGAAGTTGCGTTAAATATGATCTACGCTCCTTTTTTGGAGCCTAACGCAGCCATTCTGTGAACTCTCAATACCAGCGATATTTAATAGGTGCGGCCAGAAAAAAGCCAGCGTTAGCTACGCACCCCTTTGGCCGCAAAACTCTAAATCTAGGCGTTACATTTTTTTTTTTCAAATGAATGTTTTTTTTTCTACATAAGATATCACACATTTTTACTGAAGCAAAATATAACAGGTTCATAGAAATAATTTGAATGTTTTATTGAACCAGCAAACTGTGGGCAAGATTACAAGTCGCACAGCAAATCTGTTTTTCGCTGTTGTGAAAACACTGCGTGCATTATGGCTTGTTCACATTTGGGGTTGCGCAGGTATTACAAGTAGCAAAATAAATAATATTGCACGCGCGTTAACCTGCATAATCCAAAAAGACAAATAGTGTGCGCCTTCACTTATTCCCCCATAGAAGTCAATGCAGAAGACAAATAGAAAAAAACACTAAAAACCTAATCTGTTGCGCAAAGCCCATGACGTATTCTCTTCGAAAAGTGTACAAAAAAATGCAAATATTTCATATTGCAAGAACGGAATAAATAAATATTTCACTATATATGTGTTGATTTTTGGACAGATATAGCTATTTATAGCGAGATATGTATATGAATATATATATGTCTAGATATCTTGAGATCAATATGCGAATATCTCTTTCAAAATCCCTCTGAGATAATGTTTAATGTGAAATATTTTCATTATCTCCATAGTTAAACAAATCTCTATACATATAAATCCATGTTTCTCTATGTAAGTGTATGTATGTCAATGTAGAATCCTTGCGTCGTCTTTTTGAGAGCCCTTATAATTTTTGTGTGCAATATGTTTTTAAATAATTTTTTTAGACAGTATTAATATGAGTTTAACTGTACCTTGTAATGCATTTTTGAAGTGTTTTGTGAAACTTTTATGTTGCAGAAAACTGTTAAGTACAGCTCTTCAAGCGCAGAAAGGATTGTTGTGTAAAAGGCAATTGTGCGCGCAATTGTGATTTTTCAAGTCTTGTAATATCTGTGCAATGGAAACTGATTGCGAAAAGACACATTGCGTGCAAAACTCATACCCTAAGACTTGTAATCTTGCCCTGTGCGTGTTAAGATATAAATTAAGCATGTGCAAACATTGAAAAAATATAGCAAAGAAATATTGCTTGAAACAAACAATAATCGATTTTTTAAGAGGTCAAGAGAAAAAGACAAAAATCTAAACCAATGTGAAATTGAATCCTAAATGTTGGTGGTTTGTTAAGATGATGTCCATTTGTGGATTCACAGTGCTTTATTTCAGAATCCATAGAAACTATGTATCACATGTTTACTACTCATGAGCGTAAACAAAAACTTTCTTTCAGATGAATCATTGATCATAAAAAATTGTTTATTTTGTTTTCATCTAATATATGTTAAGAGGGTTGTTCAGAATGTGTTTGCTATTTTCTATGTAAACCATCTTCATGGCATCAGGAGAGTAGCTGGACAGCAGATTAAACTTAAATAAAGTTTAAGTAGTAGCAAGTGCTACTGCTATAAGCTAGCAGATACACAATGTTTTTTTTTTTTGGGGGGGGGGAAGTTATAGGGTAAGGACTGGCCAAGAACAAAAGTGAAGCTTTCTGATTGGCTAACACCAGAATCAATCGACTAACATGGACAATCATTGTTGAATAGTGTAGATTTAAATTTTTAAAGCCTTTCCTGTCTGCAGAGAAGCCTCTCTTGCCTTTAGAGCAGTGTTTTTCAACCAGTGTGCCGTGGCACACTAGTGTGCCGTGAGAGATCCTCAGGTGTGCCACGGCAGACTGACAACAGTGTGACATATTTTTTAAACTTTGCTTGTTTTTTACTCCCAGTGCAGGGGTAGTTTGTAGGAGGCATGGCATAACAGCACAATACATACAGTATGTGTGTGTTTGTGTGTATGTGTATATATATATGCTGTATTAGGCTACAATGTGTGATTTATTTATTTTTAATTTTGGGATGGTGGTGTGCCACATGATTTTTTAATGTAAAAAAGTGTGCCACGGCAAAAAAAAGGTTAAAAATCACTGCTTTAGAGTAACAGTTTCATCCAGACAAACAAATCAACCAAATAGTTGCATACAATTCTAAATTGTCTTCTATTATCAAATTAACTCTGTTCTCTTGGTATCCTTTGCTTATGTGCATAATTTGGTAGGCTCAGGTGCTGATAACGCACTCCTGCACATATCTTTTACAACTGTTTGTTAAACGCTTTCTAATCCACAGTTTCATTGTAGTATTTCCTCATAAAACTAAATGGAAAACATTAAACATTTCATTGTATATAGAGTTTTTAACAGTTGAAGAATGTCACCAACAATATCATATAAAATTATATAGATCTGCAGAAACTAACTGAAACTAGGCTCTGATAAGGTTCCAAAAATTATTCCAAATATATTTCCAAATATTTAAACAAAATATTTAAACACTTGCTTAAAAATTAACTAAATTATCATACTACATAAAAATTGTCATGTTATATCACAGGTGCCTATAGCCCATGTATTATGTTTAAGAGCTTTGCTTTATTTTTTTAATTTTAACCTAAATTTAATATAAACTAAGAGTGTAATAAAGGATTAGTACAAAGATAAGAATAGAAATACAAAAGAATGGACAACACATGTGGGTGGGATGTGTTGAAAGAAGGAAACACAACTTATAATAGAGGCACATTTCCACCTGCAGTGAAAAAACAAAGGGAAGGGAAGACCAAATCTTATTCAGGAGTCACACTGCCACCTAGAGGATTAAAAAAATACAAACAGGACATCAAAGTAAATTATCTTTGCTGTACTAGAATATTTTCCTTTTTTTTTTGGGGGGGGGGGGTAATGTTCCTGTAATTTAAAAAAAATCCTCTTTTTGTTTTTATGTTTGCAGGGTGGAGTGTGTCATAGAAGTTGTGCTAATCAGTTAGTGAGCATTTTTCCCCTTAGATAAGAGAGTTGTAAACAGGTAAAACAGTCAAGACATCACACAGAAAAGAATCTAATTAATTAGACAGCACAGGGCTAAGTCTACAAAATGTATATAAGAGGTAACCTTAGAGCCAATAAGGTACTCTTGATAAGGGCTCTTTACAGCTGAAACCGGTAGATGTACTCTGATTGGCTCACACTTTTTTGAATCTCCAACAGCTCACTGAGCTGACTAAACAGACGCCTGAAACAGCTACATCTTAAGGAACCAAGTAAAGAATAAGAAATATTCAGCAATACTCTGGAAACAGGCTTCCAATGAAGCCCTTGAGTGACTGCATTCTCTTATTTAGAGACTCATCACAAGATCCAGGAATGGATGGCTGTGTGATCACGCAGCTATTAAGGGGTTACATTTTTTAGCTAAATTCAGTCAACATAATACTAACCCTAAACAATACCAAACTTACATATATGTAATAAAGACACGACACTCAGGGTTGGGAGAAAAAAACACCTCCCCAACGGGGGGAGGGGTTGCTTTATTAAATAAGTAAATAAATAACTTTAATACTGAATAGCTACCCAGCTGGCAAGATGCCCTTGTCATAATTAACCCTCTAAGGGGTATGGCCGCCCTGGGAATGAGGACGCCCTCATTCCGCCTAAGTCTCCGCCCAAGGAAGATCGACCAGCGAGCCGACCTATCCCTAGCCCCTCGGCGACTAGGGTCTTAACGCCCACTGTGCTTTCCTTCTATGATGTTACCGGCCAATTGGAATTTTATGCCACACCCATTTCCGCAACACTTGGGAAAGCATGCTGCCATGCAAACCCCCTAACAAGGGTTAAAGGAGTCTCCAACACTGGATAGTCAACGGTCCCCCAGCCAAAAGACTGTTAGTCCCAAAGGGAGACTCCATACTACCAATTAACACCTTTGGGCTTACAAAGGTCCACATAACTATGTAGCCCCCCGCCAAAGGAAACTAAGCCAGCTGCATTTGAACTGTACTCCTCCAATCCGCTTCAGAACCTGTAAAAGAACCTCAAGGAACAAAAAAAAAACAGGGAGGGCTGGGAGGGAAGACAAGAAACAGGTTAGTGGTTTTACTTTGAGTTCTGCAGCTCTATTATCAGCTCTGAATCTCCGCCTCCTAAAGCTCCTTCCCCCACGCCCTGTAGGGAACACTTCCTTTTAACCCATTACCATTTTCTCCTTCATTTCAAAAAATTAACCCTTAAATTGTTACATAGCTAAATAGGTCTTCCACTTTCCATTGGCTGACAGGCTGACACACAGGATACTTCAACACTATTCACCCAGCAGGGTTAAGGTACTTTATATCACCATTTGATCACATTTGGAATAACACTCACTTAAAGGACACCTTCCTATGTATGTGCACAACCATTGGAAAATCAATTTATTTTTATCACTGACCCTGTTCGTTATATTTTTGGAAACTAACATGGACAAATAGCACTTGGACACTTCCCCCCCCCCCCCTATTTTGCTGGCATACAATTCATCTCCCCATTGTTTTTATATATATTTTTTAGATATCATATATATATTTTTTAGATATCTTATATATTTTATACCATTTGGTCCATCATAGACTAATAGTGTCATTTTTTATGTGTAGAGGATCCGGATCCTTATCATTGTTTTATTGTAATATTTTATTGTGATACAGTATTATTAAGAATAAACTCATTCTCTTACCCATAATCAGTTGTTTTATATATAATTTATATTTCTTTGCACACTATAATTGTTTACTTATAGTTCACTATTTGATATAACAAATACCCGCATTTGAACTCATTGGCTATTAGGTATCACCCTCTATTAATTTATATATCATAGTAGATACCCTATTGCTTCTCTTAGCGCTGCTCCCCTTCTTTGCTTTATGTTTCTCCATTAACCCTTAGGGAGATTAGTTTTTTTTGGGAGTCCTAGCAATATTAGGGATATAGTGTGAGGCAGTATTCATTTTTTATTTTTTCCCTAGAATTGTTTTAGCTTCTTTTTTTATGGGGGGGGGGGGGGGGGTTAATGTTCCTGTAATTAAAAAAAAATCCTCTTTTTGTTTTTATGTTTGCAAGGTGGAGTGTGTCAAAGAAGTGCTAATCAGTTAGTGAGCATTGTTTTCCTTAGATAAGAGAGTTGTAAAAAAAGTGCACTTTCTGTGGCTTTTAAAATTAAAGCTTTTTTTTTATTATTTTTCATGCTAATATGTTTTAATATTGTTCTTTCATTTATTTATTTATTTATTTTTAGTTATAAAATATTTTACCAGGAAGAATACATTGAGATTTCTCTCGTTTTCAAGTATGTCCTGGGTCTACAAAACATTGCATTGATACAATAGGGTACAATAAAATACAGAAACAATATTAATACATAATATATGCAAAATTCAACATAGAACAGGTAGGAAATATATAATCAACCATGACAGGAGCATTCTGTTTTGAGATATGTAGAGAGGGATCTCTTAAAGGATATTAGGCTTGGGGGAGGTTTGAAAGTGTGCGGGAGGTCATTCCATAACTGTGGTGCTCTGTAGGAAAAGGAGGATCGAGCTGCTTTCTTTTTGTATGGAGGCAAGCTAAATAATGTGGTGGTACTGGATCAGAGGTTATAGGAGATGGGAATAGCCGGGGAGAGCATTCTGCTCAGGTAGGGTGGGAGCTTCCCAGAAAGGCTTTTAAACACAAGGCTGGAAAGATGGAGGGTGCGTCTGGATTCCAGCGACAGCCAGTTTAGTTCTTTTAGCATGTCACAATGGTGGGTCCTGTAGTCACATTGTAGCACAAAGCGGCAGAACGAGTTATACAATGTATTAAGTTTATTAAGGTGAGTTTGCGGTGCAGGTGCATATACTACATCCCCATAATCCATGATAGGCATCAGCATTTGCTGTACAATCTTTTCCTTTACTGTAGGGCTGAGGCAGGATTTGTTTCTGTACAGGGCACCTAGTTTTGTATAGAGTTTAGATGCAAGTTTTCTATGTGGAGGCCAAAAGATAGATTGGGGTCTAACAACATAACCAAGTATTTGAAAGAGTGGACTGCGGTCAGTGTGCCATTTGATTTTGTTTTAATGCGTAGATGGGAATTTTGTAGTTTGTGTAATTTAGGTACTGTTCCAAAGATCATTGTGACAGTTTTGTCAGTGTTTAGGAAGAGTTTGTTTTTGAGATCCACTTTTCTACCTCTGTGAACTGGTCTTGGAGCACTGCCTCAAGCTGCGGCAGATCGGATTTGTTTGAATAGATTACCGTGTCGTCTGCGTACATGTGTACAGTTGAGGATTTGCAGACATTTGACAGATCCTTTATAAATAATGTGAATAGTAGGGGACCGAGAATGGAACCTTTGGGAACACCACACGTGACTGGGAGAGGGAGGGAGTCGCTGTCAGAAATGTAGACATACTGTGATCGATCCGATACATATGATCGAAACCAGGTTAGCGGACGATCACCAATGCCTGAGTTTTTTTGTTTGAGCAGTAGTATGTTGTGGTCTACTGTGTCAAAGGCCTTTGCAAAATCAAGAAAAATAGCTCCAGTTAGGTCTCCTTGTTCCATGCCAGTTTGGATGTTGTTGCAAACTTTTAGGAGGGCAGTTGTAGTGGAGTGATTTGGGCGAAAAACCAGATTGAACAGGGGTCATATAGCTAGATTGTTGGTAATACTCACATAGTTGCGTATGAACATGGAGCATGGAGGTACAGACAAATATAAGTTTACTGACTGGAACAACAGAACTACTATGGGAAGTTGTAAAATCTGAGACAGAGAGAAAACAAAAACTATAACAATAAACCTTACATTAATGTGTGAAGTATCAGCATGAAACTATACTTCAGCCACAGCAGCACATGTCACTTCTTTGCTAGGAACAAGTTCCCTCTCACCCTGCACTAGACAATGCTGCATGGGGAGGGGCGTGTGTGCACTCACTTATTCTTCCCACTGACACCGTTCTACAAAGCACTGTTCCCCTGACAAACTTCAGTTAGTTGATCTTAGGGTCACAGCAGAAAGAGCAGGGCTAAGGGGACCAGCAGACTGGATGCTGTCTGCCCAAGGCTGAATGGATACAGTGTGAGATGAGTCACAAAGCCTCAAGACTGAAGAGAGCAGTGTATGCAGCTGCACAGATGCTCAAATCCTCACATGCCTGCCGCTCCAGCTTTCTGCTGCATGCGCCTACAGTCAGCCCTACCCAGAAACAATCCCCACCACCAGAGCAGTTACCTGGTAACATTGGTAACCCTAGTAGGACCTTTTCTGATGCAATGGGAATGGCTGGATGCAGAGTTAGGGCTTTGCTTTCAGTGCTGCACAGTGCACATCTAAAACAGCACATGGCAATAGCTTGGCATGTCACATGACACCCGCACGGTCTGGCACAGTTTTTTTAAAAAAAAAGTACTTTTGACTGTGACAGTATTAGAACTGAATGTGTGTGTTCCCCATGTCACATCAGCAGTCGAACCATAACATTTTTTTATTTTTTTTTATTTTTTTTTAGGACTCTTGGGCCCCTCAACAGAGACTGGGCCCTGAGCAGCTGCCCCTTTTGCCCTGTGTTAAAGATGGCCCTGGGTATGTATCCAGACACCAAGGATTCGTTAATTAGGGTTGTGACAGGTTTAGCAATTGCCGGCGCACTGAGCTTTAACAGCATTGCTGGGATTTGATCAGGTTCAGACTGGTTTTTCATTTTTAGATTATTAAGGTGTTTCTTAAAGACATTGATGGGTACAGGTCTAAAATTGAACTTTTCTATATTGGGTCTTTGTAGATTTAGTGGGGCTTGATCCACATTTGTAGTTTCAGGATGTGTGTCATTTTTTAGTTTGTCAATCAGGGTGGTGGAGCATCTGACAAAATAATTGTTAAAGGCATTTGCTACTTCTAAGGGAAGTTGCAGGGTTTGGTTGTCCACTTTGACAGTGGAGGGTTGGGAGTGGATTGGGGGAGTGTGTTATTTATGACTTTCCAAAACTTTCCACGGTTTGATATGTTATTTTTCAGATTTTCACAGAAATGTTGGGCCTTGGCCAATTTTGTTTGTTTAGTGCATATATTTGGCCATTTTCTATATACACAGTGATCGTTCATAGAGCCAGTATGCTTGAACTTTAACCACAATGAATCCCGAAACTGGTACATTTGAATGAGGTCAGCTGTGATCCAATTCATATGCGCTCCTTTTACTCTCACCTTACGCAGCAGGGCATGCAAATTCCCTGTAAAACTTGTAGGAGTTCGGACTGAAGGAATTCAACTGCAGAGTTTAAATCTGGAATTAGGTTTGTGTCATTTAGAAATGATTGAAGATTACATTTTTTGAAGGACCTTATGATTTTAACCTTGGGACAGGATTTAGTAGCCCTTATTTTGCGCACGCAGTATACTAAGCAGTGGTCACTGAAACTGTTAGGGAGAACACCTGCCTCCTGGATTCGGTCAGGGGAAGCGGAGAGAATCCAATCGAGGAGGGTGTGGTTATGGCTTTTAATGTTTATGCGAGTTGGGAAGGAGATTAATTGCGTTAGCTGCAAAGTCTTAAACGGTGAGCAATAACTATTGTTTTTAGGATTCAGCCAATCAATATTTTTTTTTTTTTAAATACAGCTTTATTGTGATAGTAAAATAAGTATACAATTGGTCGGAGGCGCAGCTCCGGTAATGCGTAATAAGACAATGGCTGTAAATTTTATGAATAACAGTAATAGAGCCCATGGCTCTTCAATATAGAAAAGCAGTTGCCTTTTTCAAATTATTTGCTTAACTAAATGTTCAATGGTACAGGCATACTGGTAGGGAAATGTGTTGTTCTCTCCTTGTGATGTGCTTTTAAGCAATCAGATAAACAGACAAAACAAAGAAAACAAAAACAATTGGTCCTGGTCCGCCCCCACCCCTTTGGAAATAGTTGTATCGCCTAATCTAACTCCCATATCTGTGTCTTATTTCTGAAAGTGAATAGTGTTAACCGATATCTTTAGTCTTGCATTGGACATAGTTAAGCCAGAGTTGCGAGAACTCAGCGTATGTGTCCATTGCATCATGCTTAAGGTAGTAATATTCTTCTAAGTCTACGATCTCAGAAACCTTCCACACCCACATCTCTAAGGACCAGCCAATCAATATTAAAATCTCCAAAGATCAAAATTTCACTTTTTGGGGTTTGAGCTATGGTTTCACTAAGGAGATGGGCTATGTCAGAAAGGGAATGCACAGGGGAGCTAGGTGGACGGTAGATTCCTGCAACAATGATTGATTTACTGCACGGGATCCAGTGGCAGCTGGTGACTTTTTAAGATGGGGGAGCACTAGCCCCGCCCCTCAGATGGCTCCGCCCATTTTAATGTGTGTGTGTGTATATATATATATATACATACATACACACACTCTGCCAGTTACCTTAACACATCCTTATGTACAAGGTGAGGGCAGTGTGTTATGTGAATTACTGTGTGTTGTTAAAGTCTGTGTGTGAGGTATGTACATAACTAACCTGTGTATATTGAAAGACAAGAGCACCACATACACCCTGCAGTTACTATATATATATATATATATATATATATATATATATATATATATATATATATATAAAATATCATATATATATATATATATATATATATATATATTGGGTACAAGAGTCCTGTCACTGGGGCAGTATAAGGACATATATATATATATATATATATACATATATATATTTAACCCACAGAAGAGCACTCTCACTTCAAAGTCAAAATGCCAGGGTGCTAGTAAATATTGAATAAAGGTAACAAGAACTTGCACTCACTGGTCTTTTCTTCAAAACAATCAGCCAATCTGGTAACCTACTCACGTATTTAATGCCAGTGATGAGTATAATACACCAAAAGGTTGCAACATATACAGGAGTAGACCCTGAAACACTTTACCAAATTTAATGAATTAATAAATAAAGTACAATTACTGCAAACAGATGCTCACCAATCTTTCACCCCACCCCCCAGAAACGGTCTAACTTATACAAGCCCTTTTCACACTTAAGCTGCTGATTTAGTGTTCTTATGCTCTAATGCAGATCAACCAGGCACTCTTCCACCCTAAGGTACAATCTTTACACTTACATGCTACCTTACACATAACTCTATTCACACACACACATCATGCACTCTCTTACTCTTAAGCACACCCCCAGACACTCAGCTATCTTTACAAACATAAACCCAGACAGTCTCCTACGGTACCCTACAAACACCCTTCACACTCTTACACATACCCCTAGGCTCACTAATGTTCTTGCACACATGCACCAGGTGCGTTCTCTTTTGTGAACACCCCCCATGGAACCATTAGAGCAAACAGAAGCTGTGTCCTTAAGGGGCTTACAACATTTTTTTATAACTCTCAGTTTATATTAAGACACAGCTTGCAGCCCTCACCACAATATTGTATATTTTCTATAGTAATAAAGCAAGTGTAGAATTTTGTATGCTGATATTATGTTATATGATACCAGGCAGTTTATTATTCATTTGATCTTATGTTAATACAACCGGTGCAAAACATATCACAATGTAACCTGGCAAGATGCCACTTATAACATATCGAGCCTCTTAGATGGCTTCTTACCTGGCTAGCTAAATCAGATTATTGCCATTTGCCAGAAGAATCGCCAAACAAACTCGTTGGGAATGCGTAACCAATGCACACGACATCGCATTCGCAGCATGGCGGCAGCAATGCCGAAACCCTGGAAGTCTGGGGGAGGAGCCAAAAGAAACGTCACGGCATAACCATTGCCTAGGTGTCAGGGTTTTTTCCCTGTTGTGTTTGCCATGTGCTGCTGGCAGCCATTTTACTCACCTCTCTTCCTGACTATGGTGCATTGTGGGGGATGCTGCTCAATTCCTGCACTTCCTTTTATGGCCAGTCTGGTGTGCATCATCCATGTGAGACAGGATACAGTCTCAGAATTGTGATGTCATCACTTATTATTTAAAGGGCCTCTGTTCAGTATGCTTTGCCTTTGCGTTGTCGCAGACCTGTTTGTGAGAGTTCTTGTGTATTACCTGGCTGCCTGATGTCCTTTCTGGTTCCAGATCTCTGGCTTGTCCCTGACTCTGCTGTTTTCCTTGTTCCTGATTCCGGCTCGTCTGACTATTCGCTTTGGCTCCTGACTCGGCTCGTCTGACTACCAGCTCTGGTTTTGATCCCTGGCTTGTTATTTGACTTGTGGACTTTTTATTATTTTTTGCTATTAATAAAGGTGTGATTATTTTTGCACTTCTCGTCTCAGTCTGATTCCTGGCACCCTGACATTACGCAAAGGCCATGAATCCTGATGGTACTAATAATCCACCTTTACCTGCCGTCATTTCCAGGATGGATGTACAGGATCACCGCTTGGATCAATTTGCACTAGCCCTGCAAACCCTGCTGACTCGCACTGCACATTTGGACCAAAGTGTCCCGCAAGTTATGGCTGCTCCTGTTTCTGCTGCTGCACCTATGCCTACCAGGAGCATGTCCGGTTCTGTACCTCTACCTCACCGATATGGAGGCGATCCTATTCAGTGCAGAGGGTTTTTTAACCAGGTGGGCATTTACTTTGAGATGTTACCTCAGGCGTTTCCCTTTGACACAGATTTCTCATCTCGTTACTCTCTGACACAGCTCTTGCCTTGGCTAATCCCTTGTGGGAGACATAATAAACCTGTGATTTCAAATTACCCTGAATTTGTGGCCTCCTTTCGAATGGTATTTGATGTTCCGGCTCGCTCCTCCTCTGCTGCTAAACGACTCATGTCCATTGAGCAAGGTACAAGATCTGTTGCTCAGTATGCTATTGAGTTCTGTACGCTTGCCGCAGAGGTAGGTTGGAACAATGAAGCCCTTGTTGCCGCCTTCTTTCATGGGCTCTCTGATGCGATTAAAGACGAAGTTGCTGCCAAAGATTTACCAGAGGATCTCGAGGCATTGGTGTCTTTTTTGATCCTAATTGACATCAGACTCAGAGAGAGGCCCTCTGTCAAAGACCGCTTACGGAAGCCTCCTGTTCCATTGTCTCCTACGTGTTCGTTCCCACCCATGCCTCCCTCTCCTCCCATGCCTCCTGGTCCTGAGTCACCAGGTACTGCTGAGCCGATGCATCTGGGATTCACGCGCCTCTCCACGGCGGAGAGGGCCTTTAGGAGGAGGGAGGGGCTCCATCTCTATTGTGGGTTACAGGGCCACCTTTTGAAGTCTTGTCCTACATGGCCGAGAAACGCTCACACCTAAGGTCCTGTCGGGGGCAGACCTTGGGTGGTGTATCCTCGTCCCCGGAACCGCTTAAGGAGAAACCTTTGGTCACGGTTGTCCTTTCCTGGGTGGACTCCTCCATAGTCACCCAGGCTCTTGTTGACTCCGGTGCTGCGGGCTATTTCATTGACAGTGCTTTTGTATCAAAGCACTCTATTCCTGTTTTGCCTCGGTCTGTTCCGCTTGCTATTGAGGCCATTGATGGCAGGCCCCTTCAGCCCGCACTCAGTACTCACGAAACTGCTCCGTTGCCCATGGCTGTTGGGGCTCTCCATTTTGAAACCCTCCAGTTTCAGGTGATAAACTCTCCGCATTTTCCAGTTGTTCTGGGTTATCCCTGGCTCCAAAAGCACAATCCCAGTCTCGACTGGCGCAGGTCCGAAATTTTGTCGTGGTCCCGCAATGTATTTCCACTTGTCTTCGGAAACCAGTTAAAGTCTTGTGCACTTCTTCGGTTTCTCAATTGCCAGAGGAGTGCCGAGAGTTCCTAGACGTGTTTGACAAGGTGCGTGCCGGTAAGTTGCATCCTCACCGTATGCCATAGACCTGCAACCCGGAGCCATTTCTCCTTGGGGCCGGGTGTACCCTCTGTCTGTTGCAGAGAATTGTGCTATGGAGGAGTATGTTGCCGATGCTCTGTTGTGGGGGATCATCCGCAAATCCTGCTCTCCTGCAGGGGCTGGCTTCTTAAGAATGCTTACCCTATTCCGCTTATTACGGAACTCTTTGACCACCTCAAGGGAGCTACGGTCTTTACTAAACTTGATTTGAGAGGAGCGTACAATCTTGTTAGGATTAAGGAGGGCCACAAATGGAAAGCAGCATTTAACACCAGGAGCGGGCATTATGAGTATCTTGTAATGCCCTTTGGCCTATGTAATGCTCCTGCTGTTTTTCAGGAATTTATTAATGATGTCCTACGAGATATGTTGCAACAGTGTGTTGTGGTGTACTTAGACGACATCCTCATACACTCACCCACACTTGAGGCTCATCGTTCTGATGTTACATGGGTTCTTCAGAGACTACGTGAGAACGGCCTGTTTTGTAAACTCGAGAAATGTGAGTTCCATCAGACTCAAGTAACCTTCCTAGGTTATGTTATCTCCGTTGCAGGGTTCTCCATGGATCCTGACAAGTTATCTGCAGTTCTGCAGTGGCCTCGCCCAGTTGGCCTTCGGTCTATTCAATGTTTTTTGGGGTTTGCCAATTACTATAGAAAGTTTATTTAAAACTTTTCTTCCTTGGTAAAACCTATCACATACATGACCCGTAAAGAGAATGATCCACTCCATTGGTCACCTACTGCCATTAAGGCTTTTGATAGTCTTAAGACTGCCTTTGCTGCCGCTCCAGTTCTGGCTCATCCTAACCCTGTCTTGCCTTTCGTTCTTGAGGTCGATGCGTCTGAGACTGGAGTAGGTGCCCTCTTGTCTCAACGTCCTACGCCTGACGGTTCCTTGCACCCGTGTGGTTTCTTCTCTAAGACATTGTCTCCAGCGGAGTGCAATTATGAAATTGGCGACAGGGAATTACTGGCCATAATTTTGGCACTTAAGGAATGGAGGCATCTTCTCGAGGGTACTAGCGTGCCAGTGCTCATTCTTACTGACCACAAGAATTTAACTTATCTATCTGAAGCAAAACGTTTGTCGCCCCGACAGGCCAGATGGGCGCTATTTTTGTCTCAGTTTAATTATGTGGTCTCCTACCGGCCTGGTAGTAAGAATGTTAGGGCTGATGCCCTCTCTCGACAATTTTCGCCTCTGTCCAAGGAGGAGTCTGTACCTACTCCTGTTATACCTCCTGACCATATTTTGGCTACCATACATACTAATTTGACTTCTCCCTTGGGGGAGGAGATCCTGGCTGTACAAACCAATGCACCTCCTGAGAAACCTAGTGGTAAGTGTTTTGTTCCTGAGAATCTTCGAACTAAACTTTTGTACACTTACCACCATCCTAAAGCCGCAGGTCACCCAGGCAAGAACCAAATGATTTGGTCTGTCACTCGACAATTCTGGTGGCCAGGTCTTCGTTTGGATGTTGCTGCGTATGTTGCCTCCTGCTCAGTTTGTGCACAGAATAAGACTCCTCGACGTCTTCCTGTGGGTCTTCTTCAACCTATTGCTAATGTTGAGCGTCCTTGGACACATCTTTCCATGGACTTCATTGTCGAGCTCCCTGTTTCCAATGGCAATACTGCTATCCTTATGGTGGTTGACCGTTTTTCTAAAATGTCACATTGCATTCCCTTGATGAAGCTGCCTACCGGTCAGGAGCTTGCTTTAATTTTTGCCCGGGAGGTCTTCCATTTACATGGGTTACCCAAGGAGATAGTGTCGGACCGGGGTAGCCAGCTTGTCTCCAGATTTTGGCGTTCCTTTTGTGCTCAAATGGGGATCCAGCTTTCCTTCTCCTCGGCATATCACCCTCAATCCAGTGGGGCTGCGGAACGGTCTAATCAAGCTCTGGAACAGTTCCTCCGTTGCTATGTCTCAGATCACCACAATAATTGGTCTGAACTGTTACCTTGGGCAGAGTTTGCTCGTAATAGTGCTATTAATGCTTCCTCCAAGTTATCTCCGTTCATGGCAAATTATGGGTTTCAACCATCCTTGTTGCCTGATTCATTCATGTCTCAGGGTATTCCGGCTTTGGAGGAGCATCTCCGGCAACTCTGTTCCACGTGGGTGCAGATTCAGGATTGCCTTCATCATTCTATGCAGCGCCAAAAGTTCCAGGCTGATCGTAGGAGTCTGCCCGCACCTTCCTACCAGGTTGGTGAGAGAGTTTGGCTGTCCTCTCGCAACTTGAACCTTCGTGTGCCTTCCAATAAATTGGCTCCCCGTTATGTTGGTCCTTTTCGAATACTCCGACGGGTTAATCCTGTGGCCTACGCTCTTGACCTTCCTCCTGCTATCCGCATCTCCAATGTTTTTCATGTCTCCCTCTTGAAACCATTGGTTTGTAATCGGTTTACCACTGTGTTGCCTCGTCCCCGTCCTATCTTTGTTGACAACCGTGAGGAGTATGAGGTCAGCAGCATTATTGACTCTCGTATGTCCAGGGGCCATGTACAGTATTTGGTTCACTGGAGAGGCTACGGTCCGGAGGAGCGTTCTTGGGTTCCCTCCTCTGATGTTCATGCTCCTGCCCTCCTCCGTGCCTTCCATGCCCGTTTCCCCAATAAGCCTTTTGTCCTCCCGCGGGGGAGGGGTCATTGAGGGGAGGGTACTGTCAGGGTTTTTTCCCTGTTGTGTTTGCCATGTGCTGCTGGCAGCCATTTTACTCACCTCTCTTCCTGACTATGGTGCATTGTGGGGGATGCTGCTCAATTCCTGCACTTCCTTTTATGACCAGTCTGGTGTGCATCATCCATGTGAGACAGGATGCAGTCTCAGAATTGTGATGTCATCACTTATTATGTAAAGGGCCTCTGTTCAGTATGCTTTGCCTTTGCGTTGTCGCAGACCTGTTTGTGAGAGTTCTTGTGTATTACCTGGCTGCCTGACATCCTTCTTGGTTCCAGATCTCTGGCTTTTCCCTGACTCTGCTGTTTTCCTTGTTCCTGATTCCGGCTCGTCTGACTATTCACTTTGGCTCCTGACTCGGCTCGTCTGACTACCAGCTCTGGTTTTGATCCCTGGCTTGTTATTTGACTTGTGGACTTTTTATTATTTTTTGCTATTAATAAAGGTGTGATTATTTTTGCACTTCTCGTCTCAGTCTGATTCCTGGCACCCTGACACTAGGCGTCAACACAGCGCATACATAGCGCAGACTGAGACTGAGTTAGTTAAAGAGCCATGGCAACATATTACACAAATCAATGAGCCATAGGCATTTAAACCAGACAATTGGGAAACCGCTATTGCTAGTTGCCTAAAAGTGTGCAACCTTAAATATACAAAATTCAGAATAGAAATAAGGAGTGCTCACGTGATCAATGTTATAAGCCAATCTGGTAACCTACTCATGTATTTAATGATAGTGATTAGTAATAATACACCAAAATGTTGCAACATATACAGGAGTAGACCCTGAAACACTTTACCAAATTTAATGCATTAATAAATAAAGTACAATTACTGTGATAATTAAATAATATAAATTAAGGAATACAAATACAAACCCCATATCCTCTCCATTCATATCATATTTTCCTAAATGCATAAAAATACAATTTCCCCACAACTCCAACTTTAAGAGGTATTGTGATTGAAGCCCACGATGCTCCTCCTCCCACACACACAGCTCTTAGTGTGTGAGTGTCACTTGACAGCTGGCTCTCACTCGCACACTAAGAGCTGTGCGATTAAGAAGGCTATGGGCTGGCCTGTAGGTGGCGCTGCAGTCAATGCAGTTTTAAAGTGGAAAGGGCTTTTGTCTATATTTCTATCTACCGCACTGCACAACATGTGCAATAGATAGAAGTATTAGGCAAAATACTATTCCACTTTCAGCCTAAATAATTAAAATCTGCAATTTTAAATGTTTTTAGTCAAAACTGCAGTGGAGCCTGGAGGATTTTTTTTATTAAAAATCAGCAAAAAAGGTTTAAAAATGTATTTTTATTTTTTTATTTCTCACTCTTTTTTTTTTTTTTTTTTTCATCAGGAGTCAGGGTGTTCATCAGGGGTCAGGGGGTTCACATGCTCAAGTGCTCCTATAGAGGAGCCTCCACTGACGGGATCTCAATTGTGCCAGAAAGGAAATCAAAGGTGGCAGGAGAGCTAGATTGTAAGGGGGTGAACTTTATGGAATTGTCAACATAAATTACAATGCCGCCTCCTCTTTTTTGCTCTGTCATTTCTATGGCATGAACACCCATGTATAGCAATGGCAGAGTCAGGTAATTGTCTTCCAGAAGGCTACCTGTTGCTTGCAAAGGGCAGTTTAACAGCTGAATGAAAATCCTTGTATTTTATTTGAGTTCTGGGGCAGGAATATATTTCAAATTAGGCTGTTGCTTGCAAGGGGCAGTTTAACAGCTGAATGAAAATCCTTGTATTTTCTTTAAATTCTGGGGCAGGAATATATTTCAAATTAGGATTAGGCTGAAGGAGAGAGATATATTAGGGTCATAATAGGCCTGTAAAAAGTGTTTTAAAGGAATCAGGAGGGTGCATTTATGGACATTTGAGCTAAGGGTCATTCAAGCAAAACCAAAAGATAAAAATATTACAGAGATAAGATTGAGGTATTACAAGGGGGTGAAATAAAACCATTAAACAAATAAATAAATAGACAGATATGTGGGCCAGAGCTGCTTAAACTAACTTAACATAATGGGCAGACATACATTTGATAAAATATGCAATGTGCTATAGGTATGCAAATTATGACTAGCACAGCCCGTGATTTCAAAGTCATAGTAATATATACATTTACAATAAGAAAATAAAAATAATAACCACTAAATATACAAACACATACAATAAAAACAACTTGGTAGGTAAAATATAATGAAGAAATTGTCTTCCAGAAGGCTACCTGTTGCTTGTAATGGGCAGTTTAATAGCTGAATTAAAATCCATGTATTTTCTTTGAGTTCTGGGGCAGGAATATATTTCAAATGAGGCTGTTGCTTGCAAAGGGCAGTTTAACAGCTGAATGAAAATCCTTGTATTTTCTTTGAGTTCTGGGGCAGGAATATATTTCAAATGAGACTGTTGCTTGCAAAGGGCAGTTTAACAGCTGAATGAAAATCCTTGTATTTTCTTTGAGTTCTGGGGCAGGAATATATTTAAAATTAGGCTGTTGCTTGCAAAGGGCAGTTTAACAGCTGAATGAAAATTTTGATTATCCTAGTATTATGAAGGTATAATCTAGATTTTATTAAAGACACAGAGACGAGTATTTTGCATTCTCTTTCTTTACTACTTCAATTCAGCATTTAAAAGTACAAGAATAACATAAATATAAGATGTTAAAACAGCATAGAAATTAAAGAACAACAATAAGTAGCTAAGGAGAGAGCTAACATAACTCCAAGAAAAAAGGGACCAATCAGAGAAGGAATAGTGTCCATAAACTGTCCAATAAGCAGCCAAACCTCCTCTTTCTTGACTGATGCTCACAAAGGGAAAAAAAATTAGAACCATGAAGAATCCAAAAAGTCGTAAACAACAAATCAAGAAATATATGTAAAAACTGTAGGTTTGATTGGAGAGAAACTTGGTCGAGAAGAACTTGATTGTAGAAGATGAACTTGGTCTAGGGGTATCTGAAAGGTAGGAATCTTCATGAACAGAAGGCAGAAATCTGGACATAAGGAAAGGGTTCCGTTCAGATGGAAACTGTCAAAACAAAAATATTAATAATATATAATCCTTAAAACGGGAGGGTATCATACAATTTGAGGTGGGAAAATACGAGGATAATCGGAATTTTATTACAAGACCAGAGACTCCTATTTTGCAAGTTTAAAGCACATTAAGAAAAAAAATAAAACAATTTAAGAAAATAAGTTAAGCGAGGCATGTTGAATGGGCCTGAAATAAAATTGCTTGAACGTAGAGTCTGAAGACCAATCGGCCGCATTCAAAATTTGTTGGAGAGGAGCAGATTTTAAAAAGGCTTTTGAAGCAGCAGATCCTCTAACTGAATGAGCTGAGAAAGAAATATCAATCCCGGCTTCTTTCATGACCCATTTAACCCATCTCGCTATGGAAGTAGAAGTGACAGGAGCATTAGGGGGAATAAAAGAAATCAGAAGTTGATTATTAGAAGGTTTTCTAAAAGGTGAAGTTCTAGATTCATAAGATTTTAAACATTCAATCACACAAAGGGAAGACTCGGAGGGAAGATAAGGATAGAATATTGATGTGGAAAGAGTCTTAGTTCTACGGGAAAGAAAAAAGGTAACACCTTCAGGAGAAAAACGTTTAGAATTCCAATCAAAAGCCTTAACATCAGAAACTCTTCTGAAAGAAATTAGACAAAGAAGAGTAGCAAGTTTAGCCGAAAGTTGTTTTAGAGATAACTAAATATTTTCCGGCCAAGATTTGAAAAAGAGAAAAAATCAGATCCACGTCCCAGAAAAACTTATGTTTAGGGACTGGAGGACGTTTCAATCTAATGGCCTTGAGAACCCTACATACCAAAGGGTGTTTACCTACAGAAATGTTATTAATCAAATTATGTCTGGCGGAAATGGCTGAGCGATGAACATTGATAGTTCTATAAGCTAAACCTGAATCAAAAAGATGAGATAAGTAATTAATAATATCAGTTAAATCTGAAGAAAAGGGATCCAGGTTCCTCTGCAAGCACCAGCTAGTCCATTTAGACCAAGCGGCAAAGTAGCATCTACGAGTACCTAGGGCCCAAGACTCTTGAATGAGAGATCTTGCTCCATCCGAAAGGCCTCGGAGAGTCCAGGGTCCCCTGAGATCGTCCATGCCACCAGGAGAAGAGAACCTTGCAGAACTAGATCGTGATAATTGCCTTCCGGATCTGTGAGAAGATGGGGAAGACAAGGAAGTAGAATTGGAAGATTGATGGACATCTCCAAGAGGGAGGGATACCATGATTGTGTCGGCCAAAGAGGAGTCACAACCGGTAAACATAGGCGATCCCTGCGGACAGTTGAAATTGTCCTCGGAATCATCGAAAAAGGAGGGAATGCATAAACTCCCTGAAACGGCCATGGATGAAGAAAAGCATCTATGGCTGCTGCCTCTGGGTCTGGGCGCAAGCTGAAGTAAGGAAGAATCTGAAAATTGGTCCTGGATGCAAACAGATCCAAACAAAATAGACCCCTGAGAGATTGGAGAGAGAGGAAAAGACTCCTGTCCAACTTCCAGTCGCTAAAATTTGTCAAATGACGAGATCCCCAGTCCGCAGCCGAATTCGATTGACCTGGAATGTATTCTGCTCTGACTGAGATATTCCTGTCCAAACAAAGATGAATAAAATCTTTGGTGATATTGGACAAGTCCCTGGACTTGGTGCCTCCCAAACGATTGAGATACTGCACCGCAGAAATATTGTCCATACGCAGGAGAATAGAAACTGGAGAAGAAGACTTTGCAAAACTCTTGACTGCAAACTAGCCAGCCAATAATTCTAAGCAATTTATATGAAAGCATTTCTCTTTCAGAGTTCATTTGCCACCTGTGATGGAAGGACCGCAACGAGCTCCCCAGCCTGAAAGACTGGCGTCGGATTCGATGATGAAATATGGAGTTTTGCCAAAAATTGCTCTCCTATTCCAGGCTTCTAAATGAGAAAGCCACCAGAAAAATTCGCCTTTGGCTTCTGAAGATATAGGAATCAAATGAGAGTAAGAAAAACCTTTTCTCAAATGAAGGATCTTCAATCTCTGGAGTTCGCAATAATGTAGAGGAGCAGGAAATATAGCCTGAATAGAGGATGATAGTAAACCTACTATTCTGGCTATAGTTCTGATAGGAACCGAATCTTTGGATAAAGTTTTTGAAATTTCTTTCTTTATATTCTTCACTTTGTCTGACGGAAGACTCAAAGTGGAAAGGATTGTGTCTATCCGGAAACCCAAGAAAATTAAGGATTTGGTAGGGGATAGAATTGATTTTTGTTTGTTTACAATGAAACCTAGAGATTCCAATAGGGAGATTGTGGAAGATAGATGATTTTGAAGCGAGAGAAAATTCTGGTCTATAATAAGGATGTCGTCTAAATAAATTATTACACGAACACCCCAAAGTCTTAACCAAGCTATCACTGGCTTGAGTAATTTGGTGAAAATCCAAGGAGCAGAGAATAGACCAAAAGGGAGACAGGTGAAATTCCAAAACTGATCCTCCCAACGGAAAGTTAGAAATTTCCAATGCTCTTGGTCGATCGGCACAGTTAAGTAAGCGTCTGTGAGATCTAAATGAACTAGCCAATCGTTTTCTCTTAAACATTCTCTTAGTAAATGAATGCCTTCCATCTTGAAATGATGGTAAAAAAACATAAGCATTTAGGGATTTTAGATTTATGACTGGTCTGAACTGATTGTTTTTCTCTTTGACCAGAAATAGGTTGCTTAAATAAATGTTGTGAGGTTGAAGTACAGGGAGAATTGCTTTTTTGGAAAAAAGGGAAGAAATTTTGTTTTGAACCAGAATTTTGTCTTTTTGGGAAAAATTAATGGGTTGAGGAAGTTTTATTTGAACAGGTTGGGAAATAAATTCTATGTAAATCCCTGACACAGCTTGTAGGACCCAAGGATCTGAAGTGATTGAAATCCAGTTTTGGGCAAACAAGGCGATTCTGCCACCAATTCTGTCTTGGGAAGAAAGAACCTGAGAAGGAATTAATAATTTTACCTGGAGCTTGTCTTGATCTTGCTCTACCCCTGAAGCTTCTTTGATTCCAAGGGCGTCCTCTTGCTGGGAAAAAGGATGAGGTTGATGGCTCTTGGAAGTTCCTGTTGAACTGAGATTGATACTGGGCAGGATAATGGGATTGATGGGACTGGTAATAATGAGACCTGGATAAGTATGGCTGACAGCCGGGAAAGCGGCATCTGCCTCTCCCGGCCCTGTCAGAGAAACTTTGGTTGGGGTAGAAAATCTTCTTAACAGAGGTTTTTATTTGTTAAGATTTGAAAAGGTATTTACATATTGGTTAAGTTCCTTTAAATAAGAGTCTCCAAATAACAGACCATTATCATCAGGAGACATATTATTAGAAGCAAAGTCGGATATTTTTGGGTCAATTTTGCGCAAGATGTTGCGCCGTCTTTCCAGAGTCATGGCCAAAATAGTATTACCTACGAAACATAGGAGTCTTTGGACCCATTCTCTTACAACATAAGGGTCAAGAGGGGAATTTTCCGCCACTCCTTGCTCAGATAATTCAAATAATTTGGTCAAAGGACCTATAGAATCAAGTAATTTATCTTGACAGATCTTCCATGATCTGTCAATCCCTTTCTTAACTTTGTAACCAGGAGCGTCAATGAATTTTAGGATTTTGGGATCAACCTCAGGGGTAATAGAGGCATTTTGGGGGAGTAAAGGGCGAGGGCACTCCGCCCTCATTTTATTGCGGGTCTGTTTCTTTATGGGTTTTCTAAATTGATAGTCAATACATTTTGCAACACCAATAGTGGGGCACCATTCAGCGGAGCGAGGGTGGTGTAACTCATCAGGATTGAATCTGGGAATACCCAGGCAGTCAGTAAATTCTATATCCTCCTCAATAAAATCTTTTAATTTTTTGGACATTTTTTTATGCTTTTTAACAGCAGGGGAATAATCTGAGTCTTCAGAATCAACATAAATAGAATCTGAATTAACATCAGTATAGTTATCATCATCAGAGCTGTTAAAATCAGAGGATGATTTATTAAAAGATTTAGTTTTTTCTTTAGATTTTGAACTTAAGCTAGACTCTCCCATTTGGATATACTTGGGTTTCAGGGTTCTCTTAACAGCAGTTTTAGTTCCCTTGCTGTGAGAAATTGTTGTGTCAGACAAAAGCTGACGAGACTTGGAAACAAGTTCTTTACTGGCTTTTATAGCAATGGAAGGATTTTTTCTTTTTAAACGTTTTTTAGTCTCTTTAATGCCCATTAATGAAGACATTTTGTTATATAAATTATTCATTGATGAATCAATCATTGTATGCACAGTCTGAGCTGTCAAAGGAGGAGTGCATTCTGGGTTTTCAGACATTTCTTTAAAATGTATATTTTTTATATATAATACTTAAACAATAACTTGCGACACGTTTCACTCAAATTTTAAATATTAAAGAAAAAATTCTAATAATTAAATATAAGTATTAACATATAAATATTCTGACAGAAAAAGTTGTAATTATACAGTTATAACAGTTTTGTGGAAGCTTGTTAATATGATTAAAGACACAAGATGGCAATATAGGCTAAGTAATGGCTGGTTTGTTGAGAAAATACTTTCAACAACGAAAAGACCGCAGATGGCAACAAAGTTACCGGTCAGGAGGAGTAACGCTGACTGACTGACTAAGCAGCTGCGTCCGAGCAAGTGGGCGGGAAAATTAAGTCCGGCCCACAAAATGGCGACCGGAAGCGTCAATAGGAAGGGAGATGGAGGGACTGCATGAGAGATAGAAGAGAAAAAACTGAGTTATAAAAACCGCAACAAAAGAGGGAAAAGCAAGTGGCAAAATGAGTAGGGTGCTAGACAGGAGAAAGCCGGTTAGTAAAACCGGACGAATAACGGAGCCTCAAACTGTAAAAATACAAATAAACCAAAAAACGGAGGCAAAAAATAAAAATGACATAATATTAGACAAAAGAGTTATCTAATCCAATTTTAAAATAAAACGATATATATTAAAATGTAATAGTACAAATTAAAGATTCAAATATTTATTGGAGAGACAAAATTTTCAATACTTATCTTTAGCTGAGCAGCAAAAGAAAGAGGAGGTTTGGCTGCTTATTGGACAGTTTATGGACACTATTCCTTCTCTGATTGGTCCCTTTTTTCTTAGAGTTATAAGTAAGCTCTCTCCTTAGCTACTTATTG
This sequence comes from Bombina bombina, assembly GCF_027579735.1. Taxonomy (NCBI): domain Eukaryota; kingdom Metazoa; phylum Chordata; class Amphibia; order Anura; family Bombinatoridae; genus Bombina; species Bombina bombina. The sequence continues at coordinate 670,433,721 of NC_069499.1, forward strand.
TTGTTCTTTAATTTCTATGCTGTTTTAATATCTTATGTTTATGTTATTCTTGTACTTTTAAATGCTGCATTGAAGTAGTAAAGAAAGAGAATGCAAAATAGGAGTCTCTGGTCTTGTAATAAAATCCTTGTATTTTCTTTGAGTTCTGGGGCAGTAATATATTTCAAATTAGGCTGAAGGAGAGAGATATATTAGGGTCATGATAGGCCTGTAAAAAGTGTTTTAAAGGAATGGGGAGGGTGCATGTATGGACATTTGAGCTAAGGGTCATTCAAGCAAAACCAAAAGATAAAAATATTACAGAGATAAGACTGAGGTATTACAAGGGGGTGAAATAAAATCATTAAACAAATAAATAAATAGACAGATATGTGGGCCAGAACTGCTTAAACTAACTTAACATAATGGGCAGACATACATTTGATAAAATATGCAATGTGCTATAGGTATGCAAATTATGACTAGCACAGCCTGTGATTTCAAAGTCATAGTAATATATACATTTACAATAAGAAAATAAAAATAATAACCACTAAATATACAAACACATACAATAAAAACAACTTGGTAGGTAAAATATAATGAAGAAATTATCTTCCAGAAGGCTACCTGTTGCTTGCAATGGGCAGTTTAATAGCTGAATGAAAATTTGGATTATCCTAAGTTATGAAGGTATAATCTAGATTTTATTAAAGACACAGAGACGAGTATTTTGCTTTCTTTCCTTTACTACTTAAATGCAGTTTTTAAAAGTACAGGTGGCCCTCGTTTTACAACGGTTCAATTTACACCGTTTCAGAATAACAACCTTTTTTTCCAGTCATGTGACTGCTATTGAAAAGCATTGAGAAGCAGTGCATTTATTAAAATAGCCAGTAGGTGGAGATGTCAGCTTGTGTTGCAGCAAAGCCAAGCAAGCTGAAATGAATCAGTTTAACCAGACCTGAGCTATCGAGCAAATTTCTATAAATCAGTACAGGTTGGAATGCCTAGAAAGAACCATTTGCAGAAAAATGCAAGTGAAGTCTGTGTTGTGTGATTATTTTATTAGGTTATAATGCTGTTTAGCAAATGTTTTTGTTAATTTAACTTAGTTTAATTATATATTATGTGTTGTGTGATTATTTTATTAGGTTTATAATGCTGTTTAGCATTTAAAGTCTTCATTTCAAAGCTTTAGAAATAATGTATTAGGTGTTACTTATGACAATTGTGAGAGGGGCCTGGAACCCAACTCCCTCACTTCCCATTGACTTACATTATAAACTGGATTTCAATTTACAACGGTTTTGATTTACAACCATTCCTTCTGGAACCTAACCCCGGCGTAAACTGAGGGCTACCTGTATATAGAAATAAATACAAATAACTGTCAACATTTGAAAAAGACAGTAAAAACAGTGTACAGACCAGTGACCAATAAAAAAGGAGAACTGGTTAAACTAAAACAAAGTGACCAATCAGCTTGAGAATATTACCTATAAACTGTCCAACATCAAATAGCAAATCCTCTTTCTTGACATCTTTTGAAGGAAAAACCAAGTCCATGATGACAAAATAACACCAACCAAACAGGCAACAGAAAAAACTGAAGAGTATATTCCTGAAGAGGAAAACCATCCATAAGGAAGAATCCCAACGATGTGAAGAGTTACACCACCAACTTGAAGTTTGTAGAAGAGGAGATGAGCTTGATAGAAGAGATGACTTGTCACTCAAATGAGAAGGGATGAATCCACTTAAAATGGTATCCTGTTTATGGATTGGTAACTAAAATAAATATACAATAAAAAAAGATTAATAATATGATAATATATATAAAGGGAGGGAAAATATACACATTCATGAAGAGGAGGGAAATACTCATCTCTGTGTCTTTAATAAAATCTAGATTATACCTTCATAACTTAGGATAATCCAAATTTTATTACAAGACCAGAGACTCATATTTTGATAGTTTAAAGCAACTAACAAAATAAATTAAGCGAGGCATGTTCAATGGGTTTAAAATAAAAAAAATTAAATATTGAATCTGAAGACCAGTCAGCTGCATCCAAAATTTGTTGAAGGGTAGCAGCTTTCAAAAATGCTTTAGAAGCGGCTGATCCTCTAACAGAGTGAGTGGAAAAAGATAAATCAATAGCTGCTTCACTCATAACCCATTTAACCCACCTAGCAATAGAGGTAGAAGACACAGGATGATGAGGAGGAACAAAAGATAACAAAAGTTGATTAGAAGAAGAAGTACGAAAGGAAGAGGTTCTACGTTCATATTCTTTAAACATAAAACCACACAGAGAAAAGGTTCAGAAGGTAAATAAGGATAGAATATAGAAGTTGAAAAAGATTTAGTTCTTTTAGAAATAAAGAAAGTGACACCTTCAGGAGTGAAACGTTTAGAATTAAAATCTAAAGCTCTAACATCAGAAATTCTGCGAAAAGATATTAAACATAAAAGAGTAGCTAATTTGGCAGAAAGTTGTTTAAAAGATAGAGATTCGTTAGAAGGCCAAGATTTAAAAAGATAAAAGACAAGGTCAACATCCCAAAATGAGGAATATTTAGGAGCAGGAGGTCTTTTAAGTTTAATAGCTTTCATTAATTTGCAAATTAAAGGGTGTTGACCCGCAGGAAAATTATTAATAAAAGAATGTTTAGCAGAAATAGCAGATCTAGAAATGTTAATAGTTCTGTAAGCTAATCCTGAATCAAAAGGAGACGTAAGAAAATTAATAATAGTAGTTACATCAACTGAAAGGGGATCCAAACCTCTCTCCAAGCACCAGCTAGACCATCTGGTCCATGCGGAAAAATAGCATTTTTTGGTCCCAGGGGCCAGTGAGTCCTGGAGGAGTTCCTTAGCTTGTTGTGATAAGCCTTGGAGAGATGATGATTGCCCGAAATTGACCAGGATATGAGACGAAGAGATCCTTGAAGGATAAGATCGTGAGGATGACCTTCTGGATTTGACAAGAGAAGAGGGAAAATAGGAAGAAGAACAGGATGGTTGACAGATAGTTCTAGGAGAGACGGGTACCAAGGTTGAGATGGCCAAAGGGGAGTGATTAGAGGAATTGAAAGGAGATCCCGTCGGACTACTGAAATGGTTCTCTGAATCATGGAGAAAGGGGGAAACGCATAAGCTATCTGAAGAGGCCAAGGGTGGAGAAATGCATCGATCGCCAGGGCATCTGGATCTGGACGCCAACTGAAGTAAGGCTGAATTTGAAAATTCAGTCTCGAAGCAAACAGATCCATTGTAAAGGGTCCTCTGAGAGACTGGAGCGAATGAAAAATCTGAGGGTCCAGTTTCCAATCACTCGAGTCTGTCAGATAACGAGAACCCCAATCCGCTGCGACATTGGATAAACCTGGAATATATTCTGCTTTGACAGAAATATTTCTGTCCAAGCAAAGGTGAATACATTATTTCGTAATAATGGATAAATCTCTCGATTTTGTACCACCGAGACGATTCAAATAACGTACTGCAGAAATATTGTCCATTCTGAGTAAAATGGACACAGGAAAATAATTTTTGACAAAACATTTGACTGCAAAAGAGCCTGCCAAAAGTTCTAAGCAATTGATATGAAAACTTTTTTCTTCTGATGACCATTTCCGCCCGTAATTGAGGGGCCGCAACGAGCTCCCCAGCCTGAATGACTGGCATCGGATTCTATAATTAAATCCAGAGCTTTTCCAAAAACGGCTCTCCCGTTCCAAGCTTCTATGTGAGAGAGCCACCATGAAAGTTCTTCTTTGGCTTCTGAAGATAGACGAATCAAGTGGGAATATGAAAGACCTTTCTGAAGATGAAATATTTTCAAACGTTGAAGTTCCCTGTAATGAAGAGGAGCAGGGAAAATAGCCTGAATAGAGGATGAGAGTAACCCAACTATTCTGGCTATAGTCCTGATGGGAACTAAAGATAAAGAAAGAGTTTTTGAAATTTCTTTCTTGATGTTCACAATTTTTTCTCTGGGTAAACTGAGTGTAGAATTCAAAGTGTCTATTTGGAAACCTAAAAAGGTTAAAGATTTTGTAGGAGAAAGAACTGATTTCTCTTTGTTCACTAAGAAACCTAAGTTTTCCAAAATATAAATAGTAAGCAGGAGTTGAGATTTTAAAATGACAGAACTCTGATTCATAATTAAGATATCGTCTAAATAAATGATAAGACGAACACCTCTTAAGCGAAGCCAGGTAATAATCGGCTTCATTAATTTGGTGAAAATCCAAGGCGCCGAAGACAAACCGAAAGACATACAAGTGAAACTCCAAATGTTGCCTTCCCAAACAAAAGTGAGAAATTTCCTGTGTTCCTGAGCAACAGGAATTGTAAGATATGCGTCTGTCAGATCTAATCTGACTAAAAAATCGTTGTCTAAAAGGCAATCTCTGAGGAGATGGATTCCTTTCATTTTGAAATGTTGATAGACAACAAAGGCGTTTAACCCCTTAATGACAACTGACGTACCAGGTACGTCATTCAAAAACTAACAGTTAATGACAATGGACGTACCTGGTACGTCAGTTGTCTAACAGAGTGCTGGAAGCGATCACAAATGCTTCCAGCAGCTCTGAGGGTATTGCAGTGATGCCTCGATATGGAGGCATCCTACAATACCACTTTACAAGCCTCCGATGCAGAGAGAGCCTGTCTGTGGCCCTCTCTGCACCGGTAGCGATGGTGCCAGTGTCCGCCGGGTGTGAGGGTGCGCGCGCGTGCACGATGCGCGCGCGTGCACGATGCACGCGTGCACGAGTGGTGAGGGTGCACGTGAGCGTGCACGTGCACGTGCACGGGGCGCGTGCACGTGCGTGTGCACGGGGGGCGCGCACGTGCACGCGTGCACGTGCACCCATTCTCCACACTGACACCAATGAATGAGGGCAGAAAGGGAAAAAAAAGGGATTTTTTTAAAAAAATATATAAAAGGATCTGGGAGGGGGAGGAGGTGGGGGTGGGGGTATTGTGGGGGGGCTGCTACACTACAGTTTTTAAGTAAAAAAATTAAATAAAAATACTTTTTGGGGTTTTTTTGGGGCCAAACTGGGTACTGGCAGACAGCTGCCAGTATCCAAGATGGCGGTAATTAGGTAGGGGAGAGGGTTAGAGAGCTGGAGGGGGGATCAGGGAGGTTGGGGCTAAGGCAGGGGTCCATCACAGCTAAAATATTTTATCATTTTTATTTAAAAAAAAAAAAAAAAAACTCTTTTATTTAGTACTGGCAGACTTTCTGCCAGTACTTAAGATGGCGGGAACAATTGTGGGGTGGGGGAGGGAAGAGAGCTGTTTGGGAGGGATCAGGGGGTGGGATGTGTCAGGTGGGAGGCTGATCTCTAAAATTAACCCTGCAAGCTCCCTACAAGCTACCTAATTTAACCCCTTCACTGCTGGGCATAATTAACGTGTGGTGCGCAGCAGCATTTAGCGGCCTTCTAATTACCAAAAAGCAACACCAAAGCCATATAAGTCTGCTATTTCTGAACAAAGGGGATCCCAGAGAAGCTTTTACAACAATTTCTGCCATAATAGCACAAGCTGTTTGTAAATAATTTCAGTGAGAAACCTAAAATTGTGAAAAATTTAGTTTTTTTTTTTATTTGCTCGCATTTGGCGGTGAAATGGTGGCATAAAATATACCAAAATGGGCCTAGATAAATACTTGGGGTTGTCTACTACACTACACTAAAGCTAAAATTAACCCTACAAGCTCCCTACAAGCTCCCTAATTAACCCCTTCACTGCTGGGCATAAAACACGTGTTGTGCGCAGCGGCATTTAGCGGCCTTCTAATTACCAAAAAGCAACCCCAAAGCCATATAAGTCTGCTATTTCTGAAAAAAGGGGATCCCAGAGAAGCATTTAAAAACCATTTGTGCCATAATTGCAGAAGCTGTTTGTAAATAATTTCAGTGGGAAACCTAAAGTTTGTTACAAATTTTGTGAAAAAGTGAACTTTTTTTTTTTTTTTATCGCATTTGGCGGTGAAATGGTTGCATTAAATATACCAAAATGGGTCTAGATCAATACTTTGGGATGTCTTCTAAAAAAAAATATATACATGTCAAGGGATATTCAGGTATTCCTGACAGATATCAGGGTTCCAATGTAACTAGCGCTAATTTTGAAAAAAAGTGGTTTGGAAATAGCGAAGTGCTACTTGTATTTATTGCCCCATAAATTGCAAAAAAAGCAAAGAACGTGTAAACATTGGGTATTTCTAAACTCAGGACAAAATTTAGAAACTATTTAGCATGGGTGTTTTTTGGTGATTGGAGATGTGTAACAGATTTTGGGGGTCAAAGTTAGAAAAAGTGTGTTTTTTTCCATTTTTTCCTCATATTTTTTTTTTTTTTTTAGTAAATTATAAGATATGATGAAAATAATGGTATCTTTAGAAAGTCCATTTAATGGCGAGAAAAACGGTATATAATATGTGTGGGTACAGTAAATGAGTAAGAGGGAAATTACAGCTAAACACAAACACTGCAGAAATGTAAAAATAGCCATTGTCATTAAGGGTAAGAAAATTGAAAAATGGTCCGGTCATTAAGGGGTTAAGGATCTTAAATTTATAACTGGTCGAAATTGACCATTTTTGTTTTTTACGAGAAAAAGATTGCTTAGGAAACAATTTTGAGGATTTAAAACTGGTGCTATTGCATGTTTTGAAAAAAGGGTTGATATTTCGTTCTGGACCAGAGTTCTTTCTGAAACAGAAAATTTTATTGGAAGAGGAAGAGAATTTTGGATAGGAGGAGAAATAAAATCTATAAAAAGCTCTGAAATTGTTTGAAGAACCCATTGATCTGTAGTTATGAGATTCCAATTTTGAGCAAAAAGAGCGATTCTGCCTCCTATAATGTCTTGGGAAGAAACATGAAAAGGAAGAAAAGGATTTACCTTGAGGGGTACGAGATCTTTGTCTTGATCGTTGAAAACGTGGATTCCAATATCTGGAAGGAAAGAAACCTGAGGAGGCTGGATTCTGGAATTGTCTTTGATGAAATTGGTATTGTTGATTAGCGAATTGACTCGCATATTGAGACCGATTGGGGTATGATGGACGGCCGGGAAAACGGCCTCTACCTTTCCCGGCCTGGTAAGAAAAACGATCCTGATAAAATATTTTCTTCATTGAGGTTCTTACTTTGTTTAGGTTTGAAAAAGTGTTAACATAGCTATTTAACTCTTTAATAAAGGTGTCTCCAAATAGTAGACCATTGGTATCAGAATGGATTTCATTTACTGCAAAATCGCATACTCTTGGGTCAATTCTTCTCAAAATATTTCTCCTACGCTCAGTAAACATGGCTGAGTTAGCATTACCAAGGAAACTGAGCATCCTTTGCAGCCATTCCCTAACAATAACAGGGTCCAATAAAGTATTATTGTAAACAGCCTGTTCAGACAAGTCAAAAAGTTTAGATAAAGGACCTGCTAAGTCTAACATTTTATCCTGGCAAACCTTCCATGCCCTATCCATCCCTTTTTTAAGCTTAAAACCAGAAGAACCAATAAACTTAAGTATCTTAGGGTCAACTTCAGGGGTACAACTGGCATTATTAGGGAGAATAGGTCTGGGGCATTCAGCTCTCATTTTATTCTGAGAATCTCTTTTTAAAGGCTGACGTAATTGAAAATCAATGAAATCTGCTATATCAGAAGATGGACACCACTCAGCAGATCTAGGATGATGTAATTCATCCGCGTTAAATCTAGGATTACCTAGACAATCATAAAAAAAAATATTACGGTGTTTAGATTTCTTTAAACACTTTTTACATTTCTTGACCTTCGGAGAAGCCGAAGAATCCTCAGAAGAAAAATGAGTTAAAAATTCATTAGAATTATCTGAATCCAAGAGGAATCAGAGTTAAAATCAGTAGAAGAAACACAATATAATGTATCTTTTTTGGCCAAAGCCTCTCCCATAAGTGACCTCTTGGGAGTAGAGGAAATAGCAGGTGTTTTCCTTCCTTTCTTGCAAGGAATAAAAGAACTGGAAGCAAGTTGGCGTGATTTTTTTACCAACTTTTTACTCGCTTTAATAGCGCTAGAAACAGTTATTTTGCTCTTTACAGCCTTTTTTTGTGTTAGATTTATTAATTAAAAGGGAAATTTTTTCCAACATAGAATTCATAGAAGTATCTATCATATTTTGAACACCCTCAACATTGACAGTATTAATTTCAGAATTTTGAGACATTTTAATAACTAAATTAATTGATAAATAAATTGAGTACAATTATTTTAAATAAATAAACAACAAATTAATTAATAATTAAAATTAAGAATTGACCCAAAATATATAAAATCTTATCAAATAAATATGAACAGTAAATGTTAAGACTTTTTTAAAAAACTAATAAATTAAATGACTAAAATAGTCACTAGATGGAGACACAGACCAGCTTTTGAAAAATAAATCACTGAAATAGAGCTTCCGAAAATGAGCAACAAAGTTGCGACTGACAGTAATTGAAAACTATGCCACACTGAGGAGAAGAGGGCGGGAAAGATAGGGGCGGGACTGGTACGTAGTGAGAGGAAAATGGAGACCTATTGCGCATGCGCACAGACACGGTATAGACAAAATGGAGATCGGGCAGCACAGAGGAAGGATAAGAAGAGAAAATAAAAACGGAATGAAATAAAACCTAAGGGAGGGAGAACCGAAGGTAACAAACAAGCAAATATGGGTAATATAACAAAATAAAAAACAAACCAAAAACGAACTAAGATAAAAATAAACAAAAACGGACTGAAAGTAACAATACAATAAAGATGCAATTGAAATATTTTTATATACTAAATAAAAAACAAATAGTAAACGAAATAATATAGCAATGTATTTATTAACCAAAATAATGAAATACTTATCTCCTTCAAGCAGTAAAAGAAAGAGGATTTGCTATTTGATGTTGGACAGTTTATAGGTTATATTCTCAAGCTGATTGGTCACTTTGTTTTAGTTTAACCAGTTCTCCTTTTTTATTGGTCACTGGTCTGTACACTGTTTTTGCTGTCTTTTTCAAATGTTGACAGTTATTTGTATTTATTTCTATATACTTTTAAAAACTGCATTTAAGTAGTAAAGGAAAGAAAGCAAAATATGAGTCTCTGGTCTTGTAATAAAATCTTTGTATTTTCTTTGAGTTCTGGGGCAGGAATATATTTCAAATTAGACTGTTGCTTGCAAAGGGCAGTTTAACAGCTGAATGAAAATCCTTGTATTTTCTTTGAGTTCTGGGGCAGGAATATATTTCAAATTAGGTTGTTGCTTGCAAAGGGCAGTTTAACAGCTGAATGAAAATCCTTGTATTTTCTTTGAGTTCTGGGGCAGTAATATATTTCAAATTAGGCTGTTGCTTGCAAAGGGCAGTTTAACAGCTGAATAAAAATCCTTGTATTTTCTTTGAGTTCTGGGGCAGGAATATATTTCAAATTAGGCTGTTGCTTGCAAAGGGCAGTTTAACAGCTGAATGAAAATTCTTGTATTTTCTTTAAATTCTGTGGCAGGAATATATTTCAAATTAGGCTGTTGCTTGCAAAGGGCAGTTTATTTTCTGACACATATTTACTTGATAAAACAATACAAGTTTTAAGTGAAAGTAAATTTTAGCCCTTTACAACACATCCAAGTATTGTATACATTCAAAATAGTAAGATCGCTATATTTTTATTTTAAAATTCTGTGAATTTTGACTTTTATTTTAAAATTTATTTCTCCTACCGTTATCCTTCATGCTCCGCCCATCTTAGACTTCCTATGTTTCTGTGTGTTGACGTATAGAGGCGTCCCACCCGCTCTATACGTATGTCAAATGCACGTTCACAAGCAAAGAACGTATTACGCATGCGCGAATCGTAGATATTCCCTTTAATGCGCATGCGATTCTGTGATGAGCCTCTTTACAACGCGCATGCGTGAATCACGGTGGAAACATAGTACTCAATGAATGACACAGTGTATTCATTCAGTACTATGCTATTTGCGCAACTGACAGCTGCATTTGTGACAACGGGAGCCGATTAGAAAAAGTTTAATATTATTTTGATTTTAAGTACCGTATTTACAAATTCAATGTATAGACACTACAATATTATTAATATATATTACTAGTTTATTGATTATTAGTATTTCTATATTATTTATAGTCTAAACCTAAAATTGGACAATAAGTTTTATGTTTGATATCATAAATATATTTTTAAAAAATCATAATAGCTAAAAACAAATCGCTATGACACAATAGCATCGCTTTTGAATTGAAGTGAAATGGAAAGATACTTTTTTTCTATGATCAATTCACGTATTGGTTACATTTTGATCATAGTAATAAATAGAAAGCCGACAAATAAATCTTTCTTTTGGGCAAACTAAAAACGATTGATTACATAAGTATTACGCATTGACATTTGGTTCAATAATAGATGTTCCAATTGTTGTTTAGAGCAGCTATATACTTACTTCTAAATAGTGATCGCTATTAATGCGATGTGATTCAATGTTGCTGAAACGCAGGGTAAAATGATGACGTCCTCGGCTGTTCTCAAACAAAAGGTGTGCGCATGAGCACAAAAAAGATTTGCCGCATGCGCAATTGAACACATAGGCGGATGACGTTGGCTCACGGCCGCTTAACGGCCAGAAAGTCAATAGGTCAGGAAGTAAAATGAGCGGAAAAAAAACGGGTTATATTGCAAGTTAAAAAATATTGAGTTTATTTGCGGCGAAAATGTAATTTACATGCAAATTTGTACAAAATCATGACTGAAACTCCTATTTATTTTCAATGAACTATGTAACTGAGGAGAGCGGAGCACATAACTTTACTTTTACTTTAAGCTGAAAGTAAGACTACATTTTCTATTTCAGCAGCTTATTCATTTTTCCTATGCTTTTTTTTTTTTTCAAAGCTTTATTAAAGAATAAAGAAAAGAACAGTACATACATCAAAAAGTGATGATACATAAAGTTTAGACATATCATCTGCTATAATGTCCGTAGCAGAGCTATAAAGTCTTTGTAAACATTGAATGGTTTGGAAGTGATGGACAGTTCATGAATAGTTCCAACTTCCCATTCATAATTATTTTGATGTATAACAAAAAGAAAAGTATCACAACTGTTTTGCAATATATAACTTGATTAAATAACAGATAGTTCGGACAAGGGGAAACACGAATTCCCACAACAGAAGTGAGGGAACTCAAAGAGAGAAGAGGGAAAGAGAAAAAGAAAAAAGATAGAAAAGAGGGGGGAGGAGGAAGAAGGATAGGAGAGAAGAGGGAAGAAAGAGAAAAAAAATGGGGGGGGGGAGGTGTCATAGGGGGAGGGAGAAGGGAAAGTCTACCATTCCTCCCAATGAAGGGAGGGTGTCAAACTAAGCCACAGAAAGTCAGATGAGAGTACAGTGTCATCTAGCCAGATACATCTTTATGTATTAGGTCCTGAGTCAGAAAACGCCTGTCTCCAACTGTCAAGCATAAATTCATGGATTTCTACCCTATCGTCTCTCAGAGATCGATACCTTTCAAGCAGTAGGTATCTATCTACCTGAGTGGTCCACTCCAGCACCAAGGGAACTTCAACACGCTTCCATTTCCTAGGGACGAGAGATTTAGCGCTATTAAGCATTATGAAAAAAAGCTGCTTTGTTGGTTTGTCCCTAAATTTAGGAAGGCCATGATATAATAAGAGATTGGGTGATCTAGGTAAGGGGGATCCAATTATTGTCTCCATTTTATCCAAGACTGAGTGCCAATATGGTTCAACATGTCTGCATCCCCACCAGATGTGTATGAGAGTGCCCTGCTCCCCGCAACTGCGCCAACACTTCCCATCTGTCTGTTTATATATTTTCTGTAGTCTGTCAGGCGTAAGATACCACCTAGACAAGTATTTGTAATTGGATTCCAATACTCTTGCCAAAACAGAGGATTTCGCGTGGGCACTAAATATCTTACTCCACTCTTTGGCAGTAGGAGGGGGGTTAAGATCTCTGTTCCACTGTCGCACATACCCGGGGGGTGGCGTGTCCTTATGTGAAAGAAGTAGACGGTAAGCTATAGAGATCATGTGTCTAGGCGTGTGTGGTAATAAGCATAAGGATTCTAGTACTGTTGGTTGTCTAGTTATTTGACTAGTGTTTTTATTGGTCAACAGAAAGTGTTGAAGTTGTGTATGAAAATACCAGGAGAGTTCTAGCCCAGTGCGTTCCAATTCGGCCCTATTTATGAGTTTCCGTTCCGAGAGGAGTCGGTGGAAGGTCACTTGTGAAATCAGTATTTTGTCAGTCCGAGTCCGTTGTGTGCAAGTGAAGGGCATGTCCAGGTTGTCTAAGAATGGTGTGAGTGGCGAGGGGTTCGAGGTTATGTAAGGATATTCTATTATAGTACGGTCCCAACACGCAAAAAAATCTCTAAGAAATGGATAATTGTCTATCAGTTTTGGTCTGGATTTAGCTGAAACCCAAGATTGTTTTACAAATTTGGACTCAGGTTTTATCTTTAGAATTATGACACCACTCCACCTGGTGCTGGAGAGTGATTGCTTTTTTGTATGCAACAAGGTTGGGGACTCCCAAACCTCCTCTGTCTTTAGATAGGTAGAGGGTTTTTCACGCGGCCTCACCCCTCTCCAAATAAATTCCTCTAAAACGTTCTGTAATTTGCACAGGTAATGAGTAGGTAGGGGTATCGGGAGAGTCTGGAGGAAAACAATATTCTAGGTAGGATGTTCATTTTTACAATACCGATTCTCCCAAGCCAAGAAACTGGCTTGTTTCTCCAAGAAGAAAGATCTCCTGTAACTGTGGTTAGTAAATTTATATAATTTACTTCATAAAGTGCGTCCACAGTCGGAGTGAGGGATATCCCCAGATATTTGAGGGAGCGGGTTTGGATGCGCAAGGGGCATAGGGAAGAGAGCTGGCTAAGTTCTTGCTGCGGGAGGTTGATATTTAAAAGTTCAGATTTAGATTTATTTAGATGAAAATTTGAAAACCTACCATATTCCTCAAATTCTCTCAACACCTCTGGGAGTGACGTCAAAGGTTTAGACAAAGAAAGCAAAACGTCATCCGCATACATGGATAACTTGTGTTCCTGGTCTCCTATCTGGAGACCCGTGATGTTCACATTATTCAAATTCTCTGGGCTAGGACTTCCATGACCAGGGCAAACAACAGTGGTGACAGGGGGCACCCCTGTCTGGTGCCATTTGATATACTAAGTGGGTCGGAAAGTATATTGTTTACCCTGACCTGTGCTGAAGGGGCTGCGTAAAGGGAAAAAATTCTATATACAAAAGCCAGACCAAACCCCATCTTTGACAGGACCACTTTTAAAAACTTCCAGCTGATCCTGTCGAAGGCTTTCTCTGCATCCATAGATACCAGAATCGACGGGATCTTTTGAACTTGTGCAAAATTACTAAGAAGGCTAGCCTTTATGGTATTGTCCTTGGCCTCTCGGCCAGGCACAAAGCCCACCTGGTCAGGTGAGATCAGTTGTGGTAAGAATTTGTTTAATCTATTGGAAAGAATTTTAGCAAAAATCTTTATGCCCACGTTGAGAAGTGAAATTGGTCTGAAGTTTTCGGGTTTATTAGGTTATTTTCCTCTTTTTAGTCCCTTTTCGACATATTATGGACCTCTCTTGGATCCATTCATACAATATATAGGAAACATGTAGGGATAGTTAGTTACAAACATAACATACAAAAAAAACTGGTTGAATAGTAAAACTACATTTGCCTAACCTTATCAACAGGAAGATTGAAGATAGAGTGTATCATTAGAGAGGATGGTTGGCTTCAGATGATATGTAAACTTAACTGGGGTTATATCTGACAGGACCTCATAGGGAAATTATCATGGGGGGGGCTATAAGAGGCTTATGCCTGAGGCAAAGAGCAAGTTAATAGTCGAGGACTCTGAGTGTAAGTGAGGGAAAGAGGTCAAGGCTTTAAATATAGCTAGAGGTGCGATGCTAAGTCATGTGACATCCTGGCCGTCAGCAACACAGCTAATTATACAACAAGGTTGGCCAACCCCTCTTGCTGCCCAGACTTCCCCTATGTCAGAGAGTAATGTCATTAAGATCAAAATGTGTTCCCCTATATTACGGTAGAGACCTCTGCTGACGGTGCCCACATATTACACAAGGGCACATGTAAAATCATCCTCCAACATATTATCCTCATAATGTGATACCGCTAAAACTATAAGCAACAAACAGTCAACGGGGCATCTGAACTAAACTTATACACAGCACTACTACTTTATATGATAAAACAGGCTGATATTTTTGTTCAGTAAGGCTCTCAGCCATTATCAAAACACCAGTGTGCCCATACCAACATCGTCACATAGCAATGAACGTGCTGTGCATGTATATAGTTGGGACGATATCTCTGAGTCCCAGATAAACATAGAAGTAGTCCAGTGGCTATCAGTGTCTCATCAGGTGGGTCTATTACCCCGCCGTCCACTCGTGCTGCAGAACATAATAGTGTCCATAATTTTGTGTCCACAGCGGTCTGTAGTGTGGGGGTGCAAATGTGTTTCCCCAAATTAAACAGCAGGGTCACTTGGTGCGGTGGTGACTCCGCTATATGGTGCAGGGTAATAGGCAAGAGAGCCGACTCATCGGATCGCTGACATTGTAGATCAGGCTGATATCTGCTTGAGGAGCTCCTGAAATTAGGTAGCGGTTCACGATCTTTGCGCTTTGGTGGTGAAGTATGTGTGCATGGGATCATCTTGTTTGACATCGTCTGCTGGGAGCGATATTCCCCCTTAGACAGAGCGCTGGCGTTTTCCTTGCAGTAAATAATTTGTAAGTTTTCGTCGCCATCTGCATCTGCTAGACTAGGATGTTGTTTTGTTATAATGGCAGATGTCTCAGTCTGGTGCCTTTTATCCTCCATTGTCACTTGTAGTCTGTGCATTAGATTATCGTAGGGTGCAGACTCCATGAGCCGGCACATAAGGGATACAAGTTTTACCGGTATGTCTTCCCAGAACTCTGGGTTGTCTACTCTCGCCATGAGTTGTTTATTTACCCCCTCAGAGGTCCCGCCAAAGTAGAATTTTGCTAAGTAGTTTGTCGGCACTCAGTCCAGTGTTGTGGGTTGTAGAGACACAGTAAGTCAGTTTGTTCTGACAGCACTGTTCACCCGGCTCTACCCGGGGGGGAGGTGAATGCCTAGGAAAAGTAGGCCACCGCCATAGGCCCTTGAACTCCGATCTGAACCTCCAGTATCATGTAAACAGCTGAAAAAAAGGGAAAATATAATGCCCCGACAGTCAGTACTGTGGGGTGTTTAGATGATATAATCTTTTCTTGCTGTTTAAGGATAATAACCGGCGGGTTATTAAGGTTTCCTCTGGAGCCCACAGAAAATGTGTCCTATCCAGAACACAGCTCGGACACGCCCCAAAGTTTTCGGGTTTATTAGGTGGCTTGCCTGGCTTTGGGATGGTCATAATGTGGGCCAAAAGCATGGAAGGGGGGAATCCCTGGGAGGTGTCTATTGAGTTGAAAAAGCGGGCCAGATGAGGTGACAGTATTGGTTTATAAAGTTTATAATACTTGGCACTAAAGCCATCTGGACCAGGGCTCTTACCTATCATCATCAATCATCAATTATATTCGATACTTCTTCTGAGGTAATTGAAGCATCAAGAGCCTCCCTCTCTACTTGTGAAAGGGATGGTAAAGTAATTGAGTCCAGGTAGGAACCCAGATCCGGAAAAAACAACTTCCCACCCCCTCCTGACGAGGGATGGGGAGGGTGCTGTATGTTGTATAGTTTGTGATAGTATGTCCGTAAAGTCTCATCAATAGCCGGACTGTTTGTGAGTGCGGTGTTAAGCCTGTCGTCTACGGAATGAATATGTGTTTTCAGTGACTTTCTCTTAATGGCTCTCGCCAATAACTTCCCGGGTTTATCCCCAAACTCGTAATATTTTTGTTGATTTCGTAGTGCCATTTTTTGGTATTCAATAGTATGCAGGTCTTGAATTTCCTTTCTAGCCTGACTAAGTTCTGTAAGAATGTGGGTGTCTGACGGTGTCCTTTTGTGTTTCTGTTCTAGGTCACGTATGGTAGTTAAAAGTGATGAAAACTTAGTTCTAGTCTGTTTTGCCAGAATGGCTTTTTGTTTAACCAGTTCGCCCCTCAGTACGCACTTATATGCCTCCCAGATGGTATGTTTAGGAAGTTCTGTTGTGTCATTTAGTAGGAAATAGTCGGTGAGCGTAGTCTCTATCTTCCCCTTAATTATTTGATTGTTAAGGATATGTTCGTCAAATTTCCATATAAAGGGACGGTCCGGAGTCGTAGGCCAATTTAATTTACAGGGGACTGGGGCATGATCAGACCAAGTCATAGGGAGAATTTGTGTGTTCACCACAGAAGCCAGCGTCGATTGGTCAGGAATATGTAGTCAATTCTAGTATATAAGTTTTGGGGGTATGAAAAAAAAGTGTAGTCGCGTCTCGTGGGGTACTGAGTCCTCCATGTATCATGGATTGCTAGCTCTTCTACCCTGGCGTTACATTGTTTAATGATTCTTTTTGGAATGGAGGCTGTTCTCTTAGAGGTGTCTAGTTGTGGATCTAAGGGTATGTTAAAATCTCCTGCAAGGAGCAAGGCTCCTTTTTGCAGTTCCAAGATTTTGTTTGTGAGTTTTGTCATAAATTTATTTTGGTTTTGATTTGGAAAGTAAGCATTAACCAGTGTTACTGGCCTGCTGTGTAAAATGTTTACTACTATTAAATAACGACCCTCTGGATCCCTTTCTTCATGTATCATATTAAAGGCCGCTGAGTGTTTTATAAGAATTCCCACCCCGTTTTTTTTTGGTTGGGCCAGATGCAAAAAACGTCAGTGGAAATTTGGAGTTAAGCCAACGTGGTTCCCTCCCTTTCTTAAAGTGGGTCTCCTGAAAAAATATGATGTCACAGTGCAATCTGGTTGCGTCTCGTATTAAGTTAGATCTCTTTTCCGGTATATTAATACCCTTGACATTGAGTGTCATGATGGTCAGGTTGTGCGTGGCCTGAAGTGCCATCCTGCTCAGTGAATAAGTGGCAGAGGAAGTGGTAGAATAATGGGGAAGAGGGGAACAGGGAAGTAAAAAAAAAAAGGGGGGGAGAGGAGGAAATGGAGGAGAAGAGGAGGAGGGAGGGGAGAAAAAGATAAGTAAAGAAGACAAAGATCAGTTAAAAGATGACAAGAATTCAGCAGAGCTGAAGTAGAATAGAGGAAACAGAAAACAAACACTTGTACTATTCCTCCCGGCTGCAGCAAGGGGAGACGGGAAAGCACAGTAAAGTAAGCGTGGGGTCAGTATCCACACGCCCGGTCAGATAGTGGAAAAGAGGGGAAAAAAAATATCTCAAATTTAGGGATCAGATTATATTATCTAAGAAATACTGAAAACAACAGGAACAAGTGCAATTTACAATTTAGAGGACAAACAAATAAATAATGTCAGCCTATCAGGTTCTGAGCTTCCAACATATATCAGTTTTAAAACTATCCTCCCACATGGATGTACCATTATCAGTATCTTTTAATTACCCTTAGTAGGGTGGCAGTTTGTAAAAATGGAAACTAGACAATGTTACTACCGCATTACCCTCTAGACACAACTAAAGTGTATGTAATGCTGTAATATGGGCTGGTAAATAAATAAATATTTGGGGCTGAGTATGCCCTATTATACAGATAAGCATGGCTCATCTCAGCCAGAAGCAGTGTATGGTAGGTGTGCTGCCTCAATGAGGCATAGAATATTACATAGCCTCTGTTATGTTCATGTTGTTATAGTTAAGAAATCATATATTTTTATGCCATTGTTTTCTAGGCTTCCCTGTGTTTGTTCTGTACTGCCATCTACTGACACTTTTTGGTAATGCTCCTGTTTTCCAGTATCTTACCTCTGACCTTACTATGCATTTCCTTTTTGTGTATTACTCCGCCCTTGTAGTTTTATGATGTTTTCCTGTGTCATGGCTGCAGCTAACAGCCTCATGTAACAAGCACTCATGCTAATACATTGCAAGCTACGATCAGTATCATCTTTTGACCGTAAAATACTTTAACCATTCATTCATCTGCTGTATTCATTATCTGCTGTAACCTGATATTCAGAATAAAGCAACTTTGTGGATGAACAAGGTATTGGTGAGTTTAGCTATCTGACAAGGATTGTCTGCAGTGATTGTATCTTCTTATACAGGCCAGGCATAGAGGTCTCAGCAAGGGATAGATCATTATTACAACTATCTGAGTCAGAATAGTCAAAAGATGTATAGAATTCCTACAGCCTGCTATGTATATGTGTGTGTTTAATCTGCAATCAAGCTCAGGGTCATCCGCCATCTTGTGAAAGCGCATGTCGCACAAGTTTACTGCACTTCATCTGAATGTTGAAAACTGTTTCTCTGCATTGAACTGTTGCCCCACCTGTCTAAGCTGCTGTTTGCCTTCTTAAAGAGACAGTACCATTTTTTGCAAAACTTTAAAAAATGTCTAGACAAGGCTCTGAGCACTCTTTTATAGCCGAACCTATGCAGATACATCATGCCTCTGAACCCACAGACATACAGGAAGCAGATCCTGCAGATATTTCTGAACAGAGTGTAAGACCCAAACGGACAATAAAACCGACACATAAACTCAAAGAAAACTATGAATTCACTAGAGATGAGTACTCCAGCAATCTGTCAGACCTATGGGACAGAATTTCACAATGCATGTCAGTTTTGTCACACTTTAATGATCAACCAGCCAAATTGAGAGACTCTATAGATCACCTATCTGCTGCATATGAACGCTACCAGCGGCTGTCTGCAAAATACACAGCCTTCTTACAGGACTTTAATATAGAGGACTCTTCAGCAGAACTGACTAGGACTGATGCACTGGACCAACATAGAGATCTCTTAGTGCAAACGGCTAAAGAAAAGGCAGAGTTCCGCATTGCTCAACTGCAGGAGACCAGATCTCATAGATCCACATCAACTAAGCTCACTGAACGTTCTTCTAGATCCTATCGCTCCAGAAGTTCAACATTAAGCGACAAGCTAATAGAGGCCTGTGCTGATGCAGAATCAAAAAAAGTACAAAGCTCCTTTATCAGAAGTGACGCAGAAATGGAAGCCAAAAGCAAAGCACAAATAGCTGCCCAGGAAGCACAAAGCAAAGCACAAATAGCTGCCCAGCAAGCAAAGGTGGATTCCCAAATAAAGGTTTTGCAAATGGAAAAGAAAGAAGCAGCAGCCCTAGCAAGGCTGAAAGTCCTTGAACAAGCAATGGGAGAAAGTACTAATTCAGATTGCCATATCCCAGCAGATCTGGAAGACCCAGTTGAACGCACTAGTAAATACGTGCTAAAGCATAATATTTGCAACGATACAGAGTCATCTCCTGTGCCTACTACTAACACCATCGTTCTCAATCTCAACACAGAGACCTCTCAGCACCAAATGCCTGAGCCTCTTCAAATCCACAACACAAGTGCATCTAAGCAGCAAACCGCATCACCTCCCGCTGACAATAAGGTGACTTCCAGTGACAAGCCGCAGCTCAAGCCACAGCCAGCAGAATCCTTAGAGACTACACCACAGTTGAATGCTCTTGCAACATCATTTTATCCTGGTAAACTTCACCCTTCTTCACCAAAGGACAACCAAGGAGGAACTTGATTTGCTCATAAAGTGGCTGGGGCCGGAATCTGCAGATCGTGTTAAAAGACTGAGAACAGTACATGTTGACCACCCAGATGCAGGCCTTGTTGCTGCATGGGCAAGACTTGAGCAAGCCTATGGTAGCTCTGAAGCCATAGAAAGCGCTCTGTTCAAGAGACTGCAAAACTTCCCAAAAATAGGAAACAAAGACTATCGCAAGCTCCAAGAATTAAGTGACCTCCTCATGGAGCTAGAGTTGGCAAAGACAGACCCACGTCTACCTGGACTAAGCTTTCTGGACACTGCTCATGGTGTCAATCCTGTGGTGTCTAAACTGCCATATAACCTGCAAGAGAAATGGGCACAACAGGGCTCAAGATACAAAAGAGACTATAACGTATCCTTTCCTCCATTTTCATACTTTTGCAGGTACATCAGCGATCAAGCCTGGATGAGAAATGATCCCAGCTTCAGCTTCTGCGAACCCAACTTGCCTGCTTCATCATCCTTACCAACATCATCAAGGTATGATAACACGGCAGCTAAACGTAGAGACTTTAATAGAGCAATATCTGTTAAAAGAACAGACATCTCATCACCCGTATCCTCTCCTGCAAATCAGAGTGACTCAGGCGAGAGAGATAAAGACCCTAATCGTCAGTGCCCTATTCACAGGAAGCCTCACCCTCTTAAGAAATGTCGTGGGCTTAGGGCAAAGACTTTACAAGAGCGCAGGGAGATTCTCCAGAAACTTGGCGTATGCTATAGGTGTTGTGCTTCTTATGGTCACTTTGCTAAAGACTGTAAAGATGTTATAAAGTGCACAGAATGCAGTAGCGACAGACACGTTACAGCTATGCATCCTACTCCACTTCCAGACAACCCACCGCAGCTAACTGACTCCACCCCTGTCTCAATTCATGGCGGGGAGCAACAAAGTCGTGCTCCAGTCACAGCGAGTGTTTCCTCTGCATGCACAGAAGTCTGTGGAGAAGGCTTAGACTACAAATGCTGTGCCAAGGTATGTCTAGTCAAGATTTACCCACAGGATCAACCTGAGAAAGTTGCTAGAATGTATGCTATAATAGATGAACAAAGCAACAGATCCCTGGTTAAGCCTAAATTCTTTGAGATCTTCGGCATAGAGGGTAATGCAACACTGTATACTCTCAGAACCTGTTCTGGTCGTGTAGAGGCCTTTGGCAGAAGGGCCAATGGATTCATGGTCTCTCATATCAAAGGAAATGAAGGCATACCCCTACCAACATTAGTCGAGTGTGACCAGATACCAGGCGAAAGGGAAGAGATTCCTACTCCAGAGGCTGCCTATCACCATCCTCACTTAAGGCACCTTGTTGATGAGATTCCGGCAATGGACATGAATGCAGAAATCTTGGTCCTGCTAGGAAGAGACATTCTCAGAGTACATAAAGTACGCGAGCAGTGCGATGGACCAGATGATGCCCCTTATGCACAAAGACTTGATCTAGGCTGGGTGATAGTGGGCGATGTATGCTTGAATAGTATGCGTACGTCATCTGAGATCCACTCCTTCAAAACTTACATATTAGGAAATGGACGTGCATTGCACTTCAAACAGTGCTCTCATCATTATGAGGTAAGGGATAAGCCTCCTGACATCCAAATACCCGATGTTACTCCTATACTTTGTGACGACAATCTGGGTACCACAGTGTTTTGTACTACAAGTGATGACAACAAAATAGCCTTGTCAGTTGAAGACAGAGAATTCATCAAAATAATGGACAAAGAATTCTTCAAGGACGCATCTAACAACTGGGCTGCACCATTGCCTTTTCGTGCTGCAAGGGTCAAACTCCCAAACAATCGTGAACAGGCGATATCCAGATTCAACTCACTTCAACGAACACTAAAGAACAGGCCCGAAATGAAGGACCATTTCATTACTGCTCTTGACGGAGAAAAGGAGTATGGTGTGGATGCTCGACACTTCGTTGAGAGAGACTTCTATGTCGACGATGGACTTAAATCTTTACCTGTAGATGGAGAAGCCATAGATCTGCTCCAAATGACACAAGGTATGCTTCAAATAGTGTTGCTGTTATGAAGGCCTTTCAACCTGGCGACCATGCCACAGGGTTTAAAGACTTAAATCTGGGAATGGACATTCCACCTGTACAGAGAAGTCTGGGCATACGGTGGGACTTGTTAAAGGACACCTTTGGCTTTCAAGTCAGCTCTGCAGATAAGCCATTTACCAAACGTGGTGTTCTGTCGGTGGTGAACAGTCTATACGATCCACTGGGATTTGTGGCCCCCATTACCATACAAGGAAAAGCCCTATTGAGACAGCTCTCAGAGACTATTACAGATTGGGATGCTCCACTACCAATAGACAAGCTTTCAAGGTGGGAGTCCTGGAAACATTCTCTACATGCCTTAGATGGAATTTGTATACCACGTTGCTACACTTCAGCTTCCCTTGCTACATGTCAGAGAAAAGAGCTTCACATTTTCTCAGATGCGTCTACTGAGGCCATAGCAGCTGTTGCCTATCTCAAGGTAAGAGACTCTTTTAATCAAACCCATATAGGTTTTCTGTTTGGGAAAGCTAAGTTAGCTCCTAAGCCTGAACACACAATTCCCAGACTTGAACTTTGTGGGACCGTGCTAGCTGTAGAAATTGCAGATTTCATTCTGTGGGAGCTAGACATTCAGATAGACGACGTCAAGTTCTACACAGATAGCAAAGTTGTTCTGGGCTACATATACAACCAGACTAAACGTTTCTATGTCTATGTCAGCAACCGTGTAGAAAGAATCAGGAAATCATCTAAGCCCAATCAATGGCATTATGTTCCATCCGAAATTAATCCTGCAGATCATGCCACCAGGCCGGTGTCTGCAAGTGTCTTTGCAAATTCTTCTTGGTTAACAGGCCCTGAATTCCTGCTAGATCATCCAGAAGAAACCACAGCTGATGTCTTCGGTCTTCTAGAACCTGACAACGATCCAGAGATTCGTCCTGAAGTAAAAACCCTTGTCACCAGAACTGAACAAAGACTCGTCTTGGGCTGTCAACGCTTTGAATGTTTCTCCAAGTGGACAAGGCTTGTACGTACCATTGCAAGGTTAGTCCACATTGCACACTGCTTTCACACAAAGCCCACAGATGTTCACTGTCAAGGTTGGCACGTGTGCCAAAGGTTTCTTTCTGCAAGGGATATTGCTGAAAGTGAACTGTTCATAATACGCAGTGTACAACAGGATGTCTTTGGCTCAGAAAGTAAATGTATCCATGACAAGAGGGGCATTCCAAAAAACAGTCCTATAGCTAACCTGAATCCATTCATTGACGATGATGGCATGTTAAGGGTTGGAGGACGATTAAACAAGGCTAAGTTGGGAGGTCAAGAACAGAATCCTCTCATTATACCCGCTCGCAATCATTTCACCACTTTGCTCATACGGCACTACCATGAAGGGGTTAAGCACCAAGGTAGACATTTCACAGCGGGTGCCACAAGAGCTGCAGGCCTTTGGATTATAGGAGCAAAAAGACAGATCACAGCTACACTGCATAGCTGTGTTCAGTGCCGTAAATTAAGAGGTAAACATCAGCAACAACAAATGTCAGATTTGCCAGCTGACAGGTTAAGTACTGACCCACCTTTCACTCATGTTGGTTTAGATGTCTTTGGACCATGGATGGTAACAGCCCGCAGAACTCGAGGTGGCCAAGCAAATAGCAAACGATGGGCAGTGCTGTTCACTTGCATGAGTGTGCGTGCAGTACACATTGAAGTAATAGAAAATATGGATGCCTCAAGCTTTATAAATGCTCTTGCCATCAGAGGACCAGTCAAAACATTAAGATCTGACTGTGGAACTAATTTCGTTGGAGCCTGTCGAGAGCTACATCTCAACTCTAGGCCAATTCAAGACCTTTTAGCTGAAAGGGGCTGTACATGGATTTTCAATCCTCCTCATTCTTCCCATATGGGTGGCTCCTGGGAGAGAATGATAGGCATCACACGTAAAATACTGGACTCCATGCTTATGGACTTGAAATCCACAAGACTCACCCATGAGATTCTAACCACCTTCCTGGCAGGAGCATCTGCCATAATCAATTCAAGACCACTTGTCCCAGTTTCTGTAGATCCAGAGGCCCCAACTCTCCTTTCTCCAGCTACTCTTCTTACCCAGAAGCTTGGGTCTGTTCCTGTTCCCCCTGGAGACTTTAAAACAGGAAATCTGTGCTACAATCAGTGGAAGCAGGTACAACACCTTGCCAACTGCTTCTGGAATCATTGGAAGATGGAGTATCTCTCTACTCTGCAAGGACGCAGGAAATGGCAACGTCTGAACCCTAACATCAAGGTTGGAGATCTTGTTCTCCTCAAGGACCAGCAAGCTGAAAGAATCGAATGGCCCATGGGACTGATTATAAAGAGCATTCCTAGTGATGATGGAAAGGTGCGTAAGGTGGAGGTGAAAGTTGCAAGACAAGGGACTATAAAAACTTTCATCAGACCGATCACGGAACTTATCTTGCTCTTGCCCTTTGGAGACTGAACTTACTTATGTATGCTGTTGGATTCTTCCTGTGACTTCGAGAAGGAAGTATCTTGAACTTTAATTGACACAACTTGAAGTTTATATTATTGTTGTTGTTGCATTATATGTATGTTCTCCTTATATCTTTCAGGTCTTCAAGACATCTCTGCAAATTACACTGTTATGCATAATTTCCGTTATGATTTAAATAGTGACATTTATTATGCCAGACGGGGAGTGTGCTGCCTCAATGAGGCATAGAATATTACATAGCCTCTGTTATGTTCATGTTGTTATAGTTAAGAAATCATATATTTTATGCCATTGTTTTCTAAGCTTCCCTGTGTTTGTTCTGTACTGCCATCTACTGACACTTTTTGGTAATGCTCCTGTTTTCCAGTATCTTACCTCTGACCTTACTATGCATTTCCTTTTTGTGTATTACTCCGCCCTTGTAGTTTTATGATGTTTTCCTGTGTCATGGCTGCAGCTAACAGCCTCATGTAACAAGCACTCATGTTAATACATTGCAAGCTACGATCAGTATCATCTTTTGACCGCAAAATACTTTAACCATTCATTCATCTGCTGTATTCATTATCTGCTGTAACCTGATATTCAGAATAAAGCAACTTTGTGGATGAACAAGGTATTGGTGAGTTCAGCTATCTGACAAGGATTGTCTGCAGTGATTGTATCTTCTTATACAGGCCAGGCATAGAGGTCTCAGCAAGGGATAGATCATTATTACAACTATCTGAGTCAGAATGGTAGGTCTGCCGTAATAATACCTTGACAATCTGTATTAAACGGCATGAGGGAGAATCCCTCAGAGGGTGTTATGATGGTGAATTTAATGGAGGTTGGGTGATACAACCATTGTCTTAGGGTCTGTACTGAAATTCTAATCAGGGTAGACTCCTCAGGGCCATTACCTCCCCAGTTTACTCTGTGGTAATAAACATATCTAAGTGGGAGCCCTCAACTATTGGATCCCAATAAAGAACCGCACCCAACAACTATGCAGTCTGAGAAATTAACGCAATAGACTGTCAACATTAGATATATTACACAACTGTACAAAGCAGGATAAACAAATAAGAACATAATAACATAACATGATATACCATTATAAGTTCTAGTTAACACAGGCCTAGATTTAGAGTTGGGCGGTAGCCGTCAAAACCAGCGTTAGAGGGTCCTAACGCTGGTTTTTACCGCCCGCTGGTATTTGGAGTCAGTCAGGAAAGGGTCTAACGCTCACTTTGCAGCCGCGACTTTTCCATACCGCAGATCCCCCTACGCCATTTGCGTATCCTATCTTTTCAATGGGATCTTTCTAACGCCGGTATTTAGAGTCTTGGCAGAAGTGAGCGTTAGAAATCTAACGACAAAACTCCAGCCGCAGAAAAAAGTCAGTAGTTAAGAGCTTTCTGGGCTAACGCCGGTTTATAAAGCTCTTAACTACTGTGCTCTAAAGTACACTAACACCCATAAACTACCTATGTACCCCTAAACCGAGGTCCCCCCACATCGCCGCCACTCTATTAAAATGTTTTAACCCCTAATCTGCCGCTCCGTCCACCGCCGCCAGCTAAGTTATCCCTATGTACCCCTAATCTGCTGCCCCTAACATCACCGACCCCTATATTATATTTATTAACCCCTAATCTGCCGCCCCCACTATCGCTGACACCTGCATATTTTTTTTAACCCCTAATCTGCCGCTCCGTACACCACCGGCAGCTACATTATCCCTATGTACCCCTAATCTGCTGCCCCTAACACCGCCGACCCCTATATTATATTTATTAACCCCTAATCTGCCGTCCCCAACGTCGCCTCCACCTACCTACAATTATTAACCCCTAATCTGCCGACCGGATCTCACCGCTACTATAATAAATGTATTAACCCTTAAAGCTAAGTCTAACCCTAACCCTAACACCCCCCTAAGTTAAATATAATTTAAATCTAACGAAATAAATTAACTCTTATTAAATAAATTATTCCTATTTAAAGCTAAATACTTACCTGTAAAATTAACCCTAATATAGCTACAATATAAATAATAATTATATTGTAGCTATTTTAGGATTAATAATTATTTTACAGGCAACTTTGTAATTATTTTAACCAGGTACAATAGCTATTAAATAGTTAATAACTATTAAATAGTTACCTAGTTAAAATAATTACAAAATTACCTGTAAAATAAATCCTAACCTATGTTGCAATTAAACCTAACACTACACTATCAATAAATAAATTAAATACAATACCTACAATTATCTACAATTAAACCTAACACTACACTATCAATAAATAAATTAAATAAACTACCTACAATTATCTACAATTAAACCTAACACTACACTATCAATAAATAAATTAAATAAAATACCTACAAATAAATACAATGAAATAAACTAACTAAAGTACAAAAAATAAAAAAAGCTAAGTTACAAAAAATAAAAAAATATTTACAAACATTAGAAAAATATTACAACAATTTTAAACTAATTACACCTACTCTAAGCCCCTTAATAAAATAACAAAGACCCCCAAAATAAAAAAATGCCCTACCCTATTCTAAATTAAAAAAGTTCAAAGCTCTTTTACCTTACCAGCCCTGAAAAGGGCCCTTTGCGGGGCATGCCCCAAAGAATTGAGCTCTTTTGCCTGTAAAAAAAACACATACAATACCCCCCCAACATTACAACCCACCACCCACATACCCCTAATCTAACCCAAACCCCCCTTAAATAAACCTAACACTAAGCCCCTGAAGATCTTCCTACCTTATCTTCACCTCGCCGGGTATCACACCGATCCGTCCTGGCTCCGATGTCTTGATCCAAGCCCAAGCGGGGGGCTGAAGATGTCCATGATCCGGCTGAAGTCTTCATCCAAGCAGGAGCTGAAGAGGTCCATGATCCGGCTAAAGTCTTCTATCAACGGCATCTTCAATCTTCTTTCTTCCGGAGCCATCATCTTCCAGCCGACGCGGATCCAACTTCTTCTACCGACGCCTACTCGCCGAATGACGGTTCCTTTAAATGACGTCATCCAAGATGGGGTCCGTCGAATTCCGATTGGCTGATAGGATTCTATCAGTCAATCAGAATTAAGGTAGGAAAATTCTGATTGGCTGATTGAATCAGCCAATCAGAATCAAGTTCAATCCGATTGGCTGATCCGATCAGCCAATCAGATTGAGCTTGCATTCTATTGGCTGATCGGAACAGCCAATAGAATGCGAGCTCAATCTGATTGGCTGACCGGATCAGCCAATCGGATTGAACTTGATTCTGATTGGCTGATTCCATCAGCCAATCAGAATTTTCCTACCTTAATTCCGATTGGCTGATAGAATCCTATCAGCCAATCGGAATTTGACGGACGCCATCTTGGATGACGTCATTTAAAGGAACCGTCATTCGGCGAGTAGGCGTCGGTAGAAGAGGTTGGATCCGCGTCGGCTGGAAGATGATGGCTCCGGAAGAAAGAAGATTGAAGATGCCGTTGATAGAAGACTTCAGCCGGATCATGGACCTCTTAAGCTCCCGCTTGGATGAAGACTCCAGCCGGATCATGGACATCTTCAGCCCCCCGCTTGGGCTTGGATCAAGACATCGGAGCCAGGATGGATTGGTGTGATACCCGGTGAGGTGAAGATAAGGTAGGAAGATCTTCAGGGGCTTAGTGTTAGGTTTATTTAAGGGGGGTTTGGGTTAGATTAGGGGTATGTGGGTGGTGGGTTGTAATGTTGGGGGGGGGGTATTGTATGTGTTTTTTTTACAGGCAAAAGAGCTGAATTCTTTGGGGCATGCCCCGCAAAGGGCCCTTTTCAGGGCTGGTAAAAGAGCTTTGAACTTTTTAAATTTAGAATAGGGTAGGGCATTTTTTTATTTTGGGGGTCTTTGTTATTTTATTAGGGGGCTTAGAGTAGATGTAATTAGTTTAAAATTGTTGTAATATTTTTCTAATGTTTGTAAATATTTTTTTATTTTTTGTAACTTAGCTTTTTTTATTTTTTGTACTTTAGTTAGTTTATTTCATTGTATTTATTTGTAGGTATTTTATTTAATTTATTTATTGATAGTGTAGTGTTAGGTTTAATTGTATTTATTTGTAGGTATTTTATTTAATTTATTTATTGATAGTGTAGTGTTAGGTTTAATTGTAGATAATTGTAGGTATTGTATTTAATTTATTTATTGATAGTGTAGTGTTAGGTTTAATTGTAACTTAGGTTAGGATTTATTTTACAGGTAATTTTGTAATTATTTTAACTAGGTAGCTATTAAATAGTTATTAACTATTAATAGCTATTGTACCTGGTTAAAATAAATACAAAGTTGCCTGTAAAATAAATATTAATCCTAAAATAGCTACAATATAATTATAATTTATATTGTAGCTATATTAGGGTTTATTTTACAGGTAAGTATTTAGCTTTAAATAGGAATAATTTATTTAATAAGAGTTAATTTATTTCGTTAGATTTAAATTATATTTAACTTAGGGGGGTGTTAGTGTTAGGGTTATACTTAGCTTTAGGGGTTAATACATTTATTATAGTAGCGGTGAGCTCCGGTCGGCAGATTAGGGGTTAATTATTGTAGGTAGCTGGCGGCGACATTGTGGGGTGCAGATTAGGGGTTAATAAATATAATATAGGGGTCGGCGGTGTTAGGGGCAGCAGATTAGGGGTACATAACTATAATGTATGTTGCGGCGGTGTACGGAGCGGCAGATTAGGGGTTAATAATAATATGCAGGTGTCAGTGATAGCGGGGGCGGCAGATTAGGGGTTAATAAATATAACATAGTGGTCGGCGATGTTAGGGGTACATAGGGATAACGTAGCTGGCGGCGGTGTACGGAGCGGCAGATTAGGGGTTAATAATAATATGCAGGGGTCAGCGATAGCGGGGGCGGCAGATTAGGGGTTAATAAGTGTAAGGTTAGGGGTGTTTAGACTCGGGGTACATGTTAGGGTGTTAGGTGCAGACTTAGGAAGTGTTTCCCCATAGGAAACAATGGGGCTGCGTTAGGAGCTGAACGCTGCTTTTTTGCAGGTGTAAGGTTTTTTTCCAGCTCAAACTGTCCCATTGTTTCCTATGGGGGAATCGTGCACGAGCACGTTTTTGAAGCTGGCCGCGTCCGTAAGCACCGCTGGTATCGAGAGTTGCAGTGGCGGTAAATATGCTATACGCTCCCTTTTTGGAGCCTAACGCAGCCCTTCTGTGAACTTTAAATACCAGCAGTATTCAAAAGGTGCGGGAGAAAAAAAGCACGCGTAGCTAACGCACCCCTTTGGCCGCAGAACTCTAAATCTAGCCGTAAGGCAGTACATAGTCCAGACTAAGAGAGTTGTTATCCCCATGTGAGGAGAACACAAATACAAGCACTGTGAAAAGAGGACGGTTATACTTATCAAGGCCTCCTTGGCATGCCACCAGATCGTGATAAGAGAATGTCGGTCATTCCTCAGGTGCCCAACACCCAAGAGGTGCCTTCAATACCCTGCGTTGGGGGATTGTGTGGAGAGTTCTCATGCTGGTGCGGATGTTGAATGTCAATTTAAAGTATTTTACAGAACTCTGGAAGGTCGGGTGGTGTCCTGTAGATCACCTGAATTCCGTTTTTAGAAGCCACTAAGCACACTGGGAAGCCCCACTTATATTGTATTCCATGGGCTTGGAGTTCAGTTGTTATGAACTTTAGGTCTCTTCTTTTCTGAAGGGTGATCAGACTTAGATCAGAGAAAATCTGTAGGGGGATCCCTGCGTGTGTTATACTCTTGAGGGTTCTTGCCTTCAGTGTTATTAACTCCTTATCTTTATAGCTAAGAAACTTGACAATAATGTTTCTCGGCGGAGCCTTAGGAGGTGGCCTAGGTCTCAAGGCCCTGTGGGCCCTTTCAATAGGTATGTTCGCAGATTCTGGTGTTCCTTTTAATGTGCGGAATAAATCCCACATTAGAAACAGATTCCGGGACCCCCCTAATCCTTATATTGTTCCGTCTCCCCCTGTTATCTAAGTCCTCCATTCTAGAGTGCAGAAATTGGATATGTTCCTCATGTTCCTGAATTTGTTGAGAGTTAGTATTAACTATACCCTGGAGGGATTCGTGTTTGGTTTCTAGCGTATGCACTTGTTGCGTGACCTGGGTGATATCCTTCTTCCGATCCCCAAACAAAGACCTCATTTCTGAAAGGACCTTATTAATGTCTTTTTATGATGAGATGGTATTAAGGTCGTTTCTTGTTAGGTATTCTTGCTGTTGTAAGTGGTCAGGTGTCGCCAGATCCGTAATACTATTAGCAGAAGAGGTGGTTCTAGTGTCTGGCATTTCAGTAGTAGGTAAAGTGGCTTTAAGATAATTAGTGAGGCTTGTTGATTTGTGCCCTTTTCAAGGTTTATTGTTTTTCCTGTTTGACATGTTGTTAGTGGGATTAGGACAGCAAGAGTCATTTGAGAAGCTGGGGCCCTATAGTCAATAGTCAAATCGATAAGCATGGGCTGCAGGTCTGATATCTTGGCCAGGAGACCCGCAACAGGCCGGATCAGTAAGGGGACCCCAGTGTACACAGGGTTAAATATTATGTTTATGAACAATAGGCAGGGGTTAGTATTATAAGAAAGTACCAGCCCTTGGTCTCAATTTAGGATCTTCCACTATAAGAAGGCCCCTACCATCTGTTTGCAGCCTGCTAGCGTTAAGGGCTGAAATCGGAGTGGTTTCTCACCAGGTGTAATAGCCACGTGGGTGAGTTCCAAGTAGCTTTCACAGTTTCTCCTGAATGCTCCCCCCGACTGGGTCGTGCCAGCACCAGGAGCAGTAATATCAGGTTGTGAGTCAGCTGCGATATTGGCGATCCACCCCCTGTCGATCCGTACGGGTGATTTGTAAAGTCCTCTGTTGTGTCAGGTCAGACTTACAGTAGTCAAGAGGAGGGATGCACCGACACGATCGTTCTTCCTCTTCAGTGGCGCATTAAGCAGCGCTGCGTTCTAGGCCTCCGATGATAGATCCAAAGAGAACCTCTTCAGGGTGACACTGGGCTTTTTCTTTTGCCCTCAAGGGCAGCAGGGCAGCTTACAAAGTTAACTCCTATGTTTTCAGATCTGAAACTAGGGTGAAGGTCCCTCTATAAATATACTTACCGGGCGTGAGGCATCAGAGCCAAATTTTAGTCAGCCATCACCCTGCGTGGCTAGGCTCTGCCGCGTTCATTTTTCCTATGTTTTTAAAAAAAAACAATGCAACATTTTAAACTGTCCGGTTTGAAAAAACTGTTATCTTTGAAACTTATCTGTACAAGTTTATTTACTGTTTCACAACATGTCTGATATGGAGCAAGAGCCTGCTCTCATGAATTCATGTCTATTATGTTTAGATGCACAAATTGCAGCTTCTATGCAATGTTGTTCTTCATGTGTCAAGAAAACCTTGCAAAATAAAGGTAAATTATTTTAGCCTAATGTCTCTCAGGATGATGCTGTTAAAAAAATATCTCAGATTACTCCTGCTACGTCCCAAGCCTCAATGGTGTCCCAATGCAGTGCCCTGCGGTTCCTCTATAACTCCTAGTGGAGTTTATTTAAAAGCAGAAATTGCTGCCCATGTATCTTCAGCGGTATCTGCGGCATTAGCTGCCATTCCCAGATTACAGGGAAAACGCAAGAGGAAATCTAGAAATTCAGAAAGTAAGGTGCCTGTCCTCAGTTCTGCTTCCCAAGTTGCCCTTTCTCATAAGTCTGATGAGGAAGATACATCAGGACTTTCCGAGAGTGAAATCTCAGATTCGGACAGTATAATTCCTTCTTCTAAGACTGAGGTGGTATCCTTCAGATATAAGCTTGAACACCTTTGTGTACTGTTAAAGGACGTTTTAACTACTTTAGATGACTCCAATACCCCTGTCGTTGTCACTCCTAAGAAATCTAGTAAACTTAATAGTTTCTTTGATGAACCTTCCACTTCGGAGGTTTTTCCTGTGCCGGACCGTGCAAGGGAGATTATCTCACAGGAATGGGAGAAACCAGGGGTGTCTTTTTCCCAGTCACCCATTTTTAAGAAAATGTTTCCTTTCGAGGACTCCATTAAAGAACCTTGGTATACTGTACCCAAAGTTGAAGGGGCCATTTCCACTCTGGCTAAGAGAACCACTATTCCTATTGAGCATAGCTGTTCTTTTAAGGATCTGATGGACTAGAAGCTGGAGGCTTATTTGAAAAAGATATATGTTCATCATGTCTCCAATGGAAACCTGCGGTGTGTATTGCTACCGTGACTAGTGCGGTATCTTAATGGTTCGACGCTTTGTCTGATTCTCTTCAAGTAGAGATTTCCTTGGATGAAATTCAAGATAGGATTAAAGCTCTTAAATTGGCCAATTTCTTTATTGCAGATGCCATTTTACAGGTTGTTGGACTAGGAACTAAAACTTCTAGTTTTGCTGTCCTAGCCAACAGGGCGTTATGGTTAAAATCCTGGTCTGCGGACGTTTCCTCTAAAGTCAAACTTCTGGCGACTACTTACAAGGGCAGAACCTTGTTTGGAACCAGTTTGGCAGAAATTATCTCTGATATTACGGGTGGAAAAGGGTCTTTTCTACCTCAAGATAAGAAGAATAGGCCTAAAGGACATCAGAGTAATTTTTGTTCCTTTTGTACCTTCAGAGGAAAGCCTTCCCCTTCTTCTTCCAAGCAGGAACAATCCAAGTCTTCTTGGAAACCCAATCAGTCTTGGAACAAGGGGAAACAATCAAAGAAACCTGCAACTGATTCCAAATCAGCATGAAGGGTTTGCCCAGATTCGGGATCGGATCAGGTAGGGAGCAGACTTTCTCAGTTCTCTCAAGCCTGGATACGAGATGTCCCAGATCCCTGGACTATGGACATAGTATCCCAGGGTTACAAATTGGAATTCAAGAATTTTCCTCCAAGAGGAAGACTCCTTCTCTCAAGATTATCTGCAGACCAGATAAAGAGAGAGGCATTCTTGAAATGTTTACAAAATCTTTCCTCCCTGGGAGTGATAGTTCCAGTTCCAGTGCAGGAACAGGGTCTTGGGTTCTACTCCAACCAAAAAAGAGGGAACTTTCCGTCCCATTCTAGACTTGAAGTGTCTAAACAAGTTTCTCAAATTTCCATCTTTCAAGATGGAGACTATACGCTCCATTCTTCCTTTAGTACAAGAGGGTCAGTTCATGACAACCATAGACCTAAAGGATGCGTATCTTCATGTTCCTATTCACAGGGACCATCACAGATTCCTGAGATTTGCCTTTGTCGACAAACATTTCCAGTTCATGGCCCTTCCATTTGGTCTAGCCATGGCTCCCAGAATTTTTTCAAAGGTTCTGGGGGCTCTTTTGGCAGTGATCCGTTCTCGTGGAATTGCTGTGGCACCCTACCTGGACGACATATTGGTTCAGGCACTGTTAATTAAAAACAGAAAAAACGGATTGAGGTTATATTAACACTCTCTCCTAGTAAAGAGTAATGAGAGTTAAAATATCTAACTTTAATGTTTATATATTAAAACAAGGAGGACATATCCTCTAAGAATATTGAATGTGAAACCAACCAAATAATGCTTAGAACAAAATCATGCAATCACCCCCCTGTTTCCTGATATCAGGAATCGTCGGCTTCAGGTGCCAGGGGTGAGAGACATGAATAATAATTAAAAACAAAAGTTACACAAACGCGTTTCGGCCCTGTCCTGGCCTTTGTCAATGTAAAAGTGAACAAGCCGAAGCCCGGGTGCCACCCTTTAAAATACTCTTACACTGTAATCGGAATCTCCAATCACCTACCAGTGTTTGGCAACACCCACCACATGATAATGGTTGTGTAATAGTCATCTAGGTGCCTATTAGTTCTTATGGTAATCAACACTATATGTTCTGCAGTATAATAATGTGACTATGAATGCCCTATGATACCCATCTAATGGCATAACTATCATCGTCAGCTCAATATATGGATTCAATGATTCTTCAATGTGAGGTTGTTCATTATATCCGA
The DNA here is from genome assembly GCF_027579735.1 of Bombina bombina. Classification (NCBI taxonomy): domain Eukaryota; kingdom Metazoa; phylum Chordata; class Amphibia; order Anura; family Bombinatoridae; genus Bombina; species Bombina bombina. The sequence goes on from NC_069499.1 coordinate 670,468,029, forward strand.
GACACTGACTTATTCAACATCAGATGGTTAATACTATAATGACTCTCGGAAATGTGTTTAAATTGGTATCCAACCTTATCTGCTCAAATAATGATTCTTAGAAAAGCCGTGTTAGCTAGATTAGAGCTGTATCCGTGACCGATAGGCATTACGGAGTTACTGTGTCAGACAAGGGGATTGTGTTGTTTACCTCACTGCCTATTGGTCATAACAATCGTGAACGTCATGTGTAAGGCGTATCAATGTAAATACAGTACTCTGCCGAGTCCTTACTGATCGTAATGTAAACAAATTGTGTCAGAATAGGATAGCCCACAAGTCATTAAAATATGGGTATTGTTATCCTGAGACTCACAGTGCCATCATGATTGGATGTAAATGTGTGGGCGTGTATAAGCCATACAATGGGTGGTGGGTCGGTCCGGATAGTGATGTTAAAGTGGGCGGCAATAATAATGGATACTAATGGTCCATAATGTTACATGATTGCAACAAGGTACCTAGTCACTTGAGAACAACCATATATTCTCCTGTCCAACCATAGGCGCATCTACTCACATATACAGTAAAACCATTAAGACTAGGATTATACATGTTCCCCTATGTCTTATTTCCTGTATTACAATATATTCGAGAATAGCACTTTGGACTTGATTATTAAGTATGGTTGATGTATATAACAATAGTGGGAAATAATATAGTATGAGTGACACAAGGTGGTGGCAGATGAAAAATGTAAACAAACCGGGGGGCGGAGCCAACTGCCGAAGCAGCAAGACTTAACCGGAGAGTGCTCTCAGTTCTAAATGTCAATAATGGAGGCTATTTGATATAATTTTAACTTTTGACTGAACTTCTCAAGCTCCTTAATCATAGCTGAGGTCACTGACCGAGAAAGGAAGCCTGCTCTACCATAATAGTGTCTTTTTGGAGACATATGGAAAAATTGGTCCTCAGACGCACATAGTGTTTGGGATCAAGATGGCAGCGGACATTGTTCACGCACTTTCGGCACTGGAGCATACTATGGACTTTCACTATGGCGACCTAATACAACATATCCTTCTGTTGCGGTCTGAATCGCCAGCCATGCCCAGTCATGAAGTTTGTCGGTTAACCTACCTCCCCACCTCAGCGGAAGATAGCTGTGACAGGTTGCCACCAGATCTTATGGAAACGCCGGACACCCGGTCTTTTATTAGGCCCAATGATTCAATGGTGCAGGCTGAGGGGAATTGCCATCTGGCGTTCCTTTGTGCGCATTTGGATGAGTATGCAGGCGAGCTCTCTGAGGCTGTTGCAGCGTCATTGAACCCTGTTAAGAGGCGGCCGATAGGTGTTGGGCCAGTGACCGGAGCTATAGGAGATGGATACTTGACACCGCACTTCGGGCGGCCTCTGTGCTGGGCTCCAAAAGTTAGTACTCACCTGATTTCGCTGATGAGCGGTCGGAGCTCTCTGTCAACTTCTCCCTATGCCGGCTCTTCATCCCAGGCGATCAATCTGTTATGTTGCCTTCCTTGCAGCATTTTTCTTCAGGAGATGCACAGGGAAATTTGGAACAGCAAAGGGCAGATGAGCCCTATAAACAGTCCTATGAACGCAGTGAGGATAGGCATTGGGTAATTTCACTTTCCTCCCGATACAGGCCATCCCAGCACTTGGAATTTGTCACAACTGTCTGGACTTATTTTGAAGGATACTAAGCTTAGGACACCTTCATGAGAACGTTCTAGTTTAATAATAGTGCCCAACTTACTATGCCAGTTATTTACCCAACCCATACACTTTTATCTCAGTATTCATTGTGCATCCTATTAATGTTCTTCTTATTTAGTTATGTTAACCCACTTCTAGCCAGGGTGTGCAAGATGATGACTCTTTATTCATATGCATGCAGTCAGCTGAATGATTGAGCCTCATATTATCGTTGAAAATGCTCTTCACTGTGTACATACAGTTTGGTTATAGACAATGTTTTTATATAGCTATTAGTTGAGTACCTGTATAAACTGCACAATTAATATAGCACTTAATGAGTCTATGTTAAGGTTACCCTATACAGCTCCATATAACAGGTTGTGTTTCTAGCTATTTTATGCTATCTGTCTATGTTCTCTATCACTGAAGACTGCATGCTGTGAACGAGTCAGTCAACTGACTCTGGGTCCCACTGATCTGCCCTCTCCACTAACGATTATACTGGATCTTGGTTCATTGACTCTTTTGGTTATTATTATTTGATATGTCTGTTATACACCTTTTCAAAGTTTTTTTATTTTTTTCTTCTCTTTTTATATGGACATTCTATTCCACACGTTCACTCTGGAAGATATGGCACTACAACATTAACCAGTTAAAATTACATACAAAGAAGCTATTACATTTACAAAACCCTATTTTATAATACTTTTTTCCATTGTATTTGCGCAGCTCTAAGATTAGCATTGGGTAATCTTATAAGTATGATATTAGCTAAACTTTAAGGTTATTGGCCTGATTACTGCTACTTTAGACACTATATGATACTAATGTACTACCCTAACACATATTGTCATAATTTTACTGCCTACTCTCCACACCATCCCCCTTTAATCTTAAGCAACTATTCTTGACATAGCCCCCTCCCCATCTAAATTAAAAAGCTAATACAATTTATAAGGTCTGATTTCCAACAGAGGGTTTAATAAAGATAACAATATAGATGCTTAAGTTAATGTTAAAAATGTTTTCCCTTGCTCTCATTGCACATGTGTATAATAGATTGTTATGTGTCACCTTAGCTAACTAATCTTACTCCGTAGAGCTCTGTTTAGATAACCTATATATACAAGAGGGGAAAAGTGCTTTGGCTGCTATACAGGAATATGCCCTATCTGAGTGGGATTAGGCAGGAATTAAGCCTTTTATGTCTATACTAATGCTAGTAAGTCTTGGTTTTATAAATGTGGCCACTAGTCTCATGCACTATATTTTAACCAGAGGATTTAACCCTGGCTGCCTAGAGCGGTACTACCTTGGCGACTAGCTTTAAACGTGCGCACCTACATATTATATGCAAATGTTCCTCCTATGCAGCCACATAATATGTGTATGGTATATGCTGAGAGTCGCTAGTTTTGCAGCTGGGTGGTTCTTGTGTTTGTTACTTGCATAGTTGTTTTCTATGAGTAGTCGGCTATTGGGGCCTAAGTTGCCTTAAGAGAGGGCCTTTTGAACAGAACATAATGCACTACCTAGCTTGTTCTATATATCCCTCATGACATTTGATTCTCATAGGCTTAAGGGCTAATCTCTTTCAGTCTCCTGTGCCCCCTGCTCCATACCAGGATACATAGTAATACTAGGCACATTAGATGCATAAGTAGGATATATCACCAGCACATGCTCCACAGTCATGGCATCCTCCTGCCTAACAGCTGTATTCTGGGGCCTTTGACAAATTCCAGCTTTATACCTAAAACATTGCCTACCTGTTGTAATGATTGCATTTATATGTTAGTTTTGAGGATATGTATGTTTTTGTTTATATGTTCTAGTTCTCACCTCTTCTTGTTATAGCTCATTTTATTAAAAAAGGGAGCTCTTGTCCATGATAAGCCTCTCTTATTGCCGGCGGGTCATATCCCCACTCCTTTTTCCAGCTTCGTCTATAGATGACACTCCCCTAGGAGAGGGCCTCATCCGGAGATTCCCTATATCCCAGTGCGTGCAGTGAGGTCGGAGGCAGGTGAGGCACTGGCTAGGATATGCCTTCATTCTTTAGATATCCTTTGTTGAAGAAATAGCAATGTACATGGGTGAGCCAATCACATGAGGTATCTATTGTGCAGCCACCAATCAGCAGCTATTGAGCATATTTAGATATTATTTTCAACAAAGGATATCAAGAGAATGAAGGAAATTAGATGTAAATTGGACAGAGGGGGTGGGAGAGACAGAGGAGAGAGAGACAGAGAAAGAGAACATGGGGGAGAATGAGACATGTAAGGAGAGAGACAGAGGGGGTGGGAGAGACAGGGAGAGAGAGATGGCTAGAGAGAGACAGAGGGGGAGAGGGAGAGAAATAGAGAGACAGGGGAGAGAGAGAGAGAGAGAGACAGAGGGGGAGGGAGAGACAGAGGGGGAGGGGGAGAGAGAGAGAGGGGAGAGATAGAGAGGGAGACAGAGGGGATAGAGAGACAGATGGGAGAGAGAGACAGAGGGGAGATAGAGACAGAGGGGAGAGACAGACAGGGGGGAGAGAGAGACAGAGGGGAGAGAGAGACAGAGGGGAGAGAGAGAGAGGGGAGAGAGAGAGAGAGAGAGAGACAGAGGGGAGAGAGAGAGAGACAGAGGGGAGAGAGACAGAGGGGGAGGGAGAAAGGGAGAGACAGAGGGGGAGGGAGAGACAGAGGGGGAGAGAGAGAGAGAGAGAGAGAGAGAGAGAGAGGGGGGGGGGAGAGAGAGAGGGAGACAGAGGGGATAGAGAGACAGAGGGGAGAGAGAGACAGATGGGAGAGAGAGACAGAAGGGAGAGATAGAGAAAGGGGAGGGAGAGAGAGAGAGACAGAGGGGAGAGAGAGACAGAGGGGAGAGAGAGACAGACAGAGGGGAGAGAGAGAGAGACAGAGGGGAGAGAGACAGAGGGGGAGGTAGAAAGGGAGAGACAGAGGGGGAGGGAGAGACAGAGGGGGAGAGAGAGAGAGAGAGAGAGAGAGAGAGAGAGGGGAGAGAGAGAGGGAGACAGAGGGGATAGAGAGACAGAGGGGATAGAGAGACAGAGGGGAGAGAGAGACAGAGGGGAGAGAGAGACAGAAGGGAGAGAGAGAGAGAGAGAGAGAGAGAGAGAGGGGATGGAGAGAGAGAGAGACAGAGGGGAGAGAGAGACCGAGGGGAGAGAGAGAGAGGGAGACAGAGGGGAGGGAGAGACAGAGGGGAGAGAGAGACAGAGGGGAGAAAGAGAGACAGATGGGAGAGAGAGACAGAAGGGAGAGAGAGACAGAAGGGAGAGAGAGAGAGAGAGAGAGAGACAGAGGGGAGAGAGAGGGGAGAGAGACAGAGGGGGGGAGAGAGAGAGACAGAAGGGAGAGAGAGAGGGGAGGGAGAGAGAGAGACAGAGGGGAGAGAGAGAGACAGAGGGGAGAGAGAGACAGACAGAGGGGAGAGAGAGACGGAGGGGAGAGAGACAGAGGGGGAGGGAGAAAGGGAGAGACAGAGGGGGAGGGAGAGACAGAGGGGGAGAGAGAGAGAGAGAGAGAGAGAGAGAGAGAGAGAGAGAGAGGGGAGAGAGAGAGGGAGACATAGGGGATAGAGAGACAGAGGGGAGAGAGAGACAGATGGGAGAGAGAGGCAGAAGGGAGAGAGAGAGAGAGGGGAGGGAGAGAGAGAGAGAGACAGAGGGGAGAGAGAGACAGAGGGGAGAGAGAGACAGAGGGGGGAGAGAGAGAGGGAGACAGAGGGGATAGAGAGACAGAGGGGAGAGAGAGACAGAGGGGAGAGAGAGACAGATGGGAGAGAGAGACAGAAGGGAGAGAGAGACAGAAGGGAGAGAGAGAGAGACAGAGGGGAGAGAGAGGGGAGAGACAGAGGGCAGAGACAGAGGGGAGAGACAGAGGGGGGAGAGAGAGAGACAGAGGGGAGAGAGAGGGGGGAGAGAGAGAGACAGAGGGGAGAGAGAGGGGAGAGAGAGGGGAGAGACAGAGGGGGGGGAGAGAGAGAGAGACAGAGGGGAGAGAGAGAGAGAGAGAGAGAGAGAGAGAGAGAGAGACAGAGGGGAGAGAGAGAGAGAGAGAGAGAGACATAGGGAAGAGAGAGAGACAGAGGGGAGAGAGAGAGAGACAGAGGAGAGAGAGAGAGACAGAGGGGAGAGAGAGAGAGACAGAGGGGAGAGAGAGAGAGAGAGAGAGAGAGACAGGGGAGAGGGGGCAGACAGAGACAGAGGGGAGAGACAGAGGGGGGGGGGGAGAGAGAGAGAGACAGAGGGGAGAGAGAGAGAGAGAGACAGAGGGGAGAGAGAGAGATAGACAGAGGGGAGAGAGAGAGAGAGAGAGAGAGAGAGAGAGAGAGAGAGAGAGAGACAGAGGGGAGAGAGAGAGAGAGAGAGAGACAGAGGGGAGAGAGAGAGAGAGAGACAGGGGAGAGGGGGGATAGAGACAGGGGAGAGGGGGGATAGAGACAGGGGAGAGGGTGGATAGAGACAGGGGAGAGGTGGGATAGAGACAGGGGAGAGGGGGTATAGAGACAGGGGAGAGGGGGATAGAGACAGGGGAGAGGGGGGATAGAGACAGGGGAGAGGGGGGATAGAGACAGGGGAGAGGGGGGATAGAGACAGGGGAGAGGGGGGATAGAGACAGGGGAGAGACACAGAGAAGGAGGGAGGGGGGAGAGACACAGAGAGGGAGGGAGGGAGGGAGGGGGGAGAGAATCAGGGATGGAGGGGGGATAGACACAGAGAGGGAGGGGGGAGAGACACAGGGAGGGAGGGAGGGGGGAGAGACACAGGGAGGGAGGGGGGAGAGACACAGGGAGGGAGGGAGGGGGGAGAGACACAGGGAGGGAGGGGGGAGAGACACAGGGAGGGAGGGGGGAGAGACACAGGGAGGGAGGGGGTTGAGACACAGGGAGGGAGGGGGAGAGACACAGGGAGGGAGGGGGGAGAGACACAGGGAGAGAGGGGGGAGAGACACAGGGAGAGAGGGGGAGAGACACAGGGAGAGAGGGGGGAGAGACACAGGGGAGGGGGGGGGGGAGACACAGGGGAGGGGGGAGAGACACAGGGGAGGGGGGGAGAGACAAAAGGGAGGGGGGAGAGACACAGGGGAGGGGGAGACAGTATTGTTGCCAGGAATTGAGCAGTTAAGCACAGCACAGTACACAACAACAGAGTCAGACACTTAGTTGAGGAAGGCATATTCTGATTTTATTAAATACCCAAGTTATGATGCCCCTGCTACCATATAACATATATGATCATCCGATTTTCACTCACACCACACCACAGTCACACCAAGCATTGAGCAATAATAAGGCAAAGGCATAATGTCAGCTCTGAGCTTAGTGAGGGAAACAAGGCCTTTATGACTTTCAGCCAGGCCAGCTCAGCAAACTCTCAGGAGTTCAGGGCTGCACAGCACAGAGCACACTTGGCCTAGCTAGGTTCTAACCTGTTGTCCCACGTGGCTGAGTTCCGTGTCCGCTCCGCTCCTGTCCTCCTCCTACACTCGGCTCCTCTTGGCCTGGCCCCTGGGACCGGTCACTCTTCTCCATGCCGCCGGCGACTGCAGTGGCACGCGCGCCACATAGACACAGTAGTAGTCTTGACTAGTGACTACTGATGTCTCTCCTCGAGTCCTCCAGGACCTCCTAGTTGCTCCTTCAGGATTCAATCTCAGCCACCGCAGCTGCTGCCTGCCTGTCACTGACTGACTCAATGAGGCTGAGCTCGCTGTCAGTGTCAGGCCAGCAGCACTTTTAAATTCGGCAGAGATGGGCACGCAGTGGCAGGCTGCAGCAGCAGAAGCTCCCTCTCTTCTTCTTCTTCCCGCTGCCCTAACAAGCCCGGCGCGACGTCGTCGTCACGTGACTAACACGTCACTCACTCTGTCAATCAGCAGGCAGTGCTGAATGCTGATTGGCTGAGTGATGTAGAGCTCATCATGGAGGCGGTTTAGAGAACCGCCTCCATTGGAGCTACTGAGGGCCCGGCGAGTCACCAGTGGGTGGCGCAGCTACAAGCAAAGAGAGGATTGCAATTTAAATCCATTGTTGCGCAATTATTGGAGGGCAGCGGACCGGCTCACTGCCTCCTAATTGCGCAACAAATGGAAATGCTAACTGATTTTGGCTGCTGCGCAAGTGCAGAAAAATAATATAATACTGATGTGTGTGACTGTGTACATTTTGTAAAATCGCCAATAATAATAAAAAAAACTACTTTTTTTTATTTTAAATAAATATTATTTAAATCTTTTTTTTTCCCTGATTGGACAGGGTAGGCACTGCCTCCCCTGCCTCCTATTACTGCACGTCACTGCTATATCCCGAACATTCTACAGCCCCCCTCTCCACATAATACCACAGAGTGATTAGTAAGGCCCCTTACTTCCCATAATTGAACTCTGGTTCTATCCTGGTCGCATATTCTACGCATTTGTCATTACTCTCTCATTATATAAGCATAACACTATATTTAGATAATTACTTCGCTCTGATGGAGCCAAGCCCATCCCAGTAGTCATGTAAATAACAGGTCCCCCCTGTGAAGCCCACCCTTATATCCATCCAATAAGTCTTTCCATACCTGCTCTCATGTCCTATTTCGCTCCGCCCCCCCCATTCCCCTCCCCACTCCACTTTGAGCGGCTCCTGCCCGCTGCGTCCCCTTATCCCTCTCCCCGCTAAATTGGTCCATAAGTGGTCAAACACAAGCCAATCCATGTTTATCTAACTTTTACTAGATTATATAACGCTATAAATGCTTTTCATGATAATGTGGAGAATATACTCTATCTCCCCCCTCCCTCTACCCCCATAAAACCAACCCTTCCTTGCTTTTATATTTTCTAAATTAATATTTTATGGTGTATTTATCCATCACAAGGTGGGGTCACTTCTAGTCTACATATCATATAAAAAATAAAAACTGAGTTCTCAATCTGGATAGTCCAAACTCTTTACTAATACCTTTAATAAACGGGATTTATATGCCCCTTCTATTTAGATTTATTGCCTAGTAAACCTCCATGCTTCTTCATAACACTAACCAGCTATAGCTTCTCCATTCTTTTACCACTCACCATAGAGTACTACTCTTTAAATCTTTGAATGTATACCATGTTGGCATAACTTGTGTTGTTTACCTGGCAAGATCATGGTATTAGTATTGTACTATTCTCCTTTGTTACTATTGTTGGACGTTTCATTATTGTTATATTTGTTTATGACTTCAATAAAAAACTATTTAAAAAAAAAAAAAATTGAAACAAACCAATTTTTAACAAACCTGACAACCATAGATTTTAGTTACCTATATTATATAGTCATCAGTTTTAAATAATAACTTAGCTTGAACATTTGGCTATAAAAAAAGTAACCATATATGGGATTGGTTCCGTGCAAGTGCCATCTTACATACCTTAGTGTGTGGTTTGTAAGCCCATACGTACAGTCATATTTATCCCACTAATAGGTATTCAATGGAGGATCTAATCAATTAGGCCAATAAGATCTATATAAGTACACTCAAGATATTTGCAAGTAGGTAAGTGTAGTCACTAAGGCCTAGATTTGGAGTTCGGCGGTAGCCGTCAAAACCAGCGTTAGAGGCTCCTAACGCTGGTTTTGGGCGCCCGCTGGTATTTGGAGTCAGTGATTAAAGGGTCTAACGCTCACTTTTCAGCCGCGACTTTTCCATACCGCAGATCCCCCTAGCCATTTGCGTAGCCTATCTTTTCAATGGGATCTTTCTAACGCTGGTATTTAGAGTCGTTTCTGAAGTGAGCGTTAGAGCTCTAACGACAAGATTCCAGCCGCCTGAAAATAGCAGGAGTTAAGAGCTTTCTGGCTAACGCCGGTTTATAAAGCTCTTAACTACTGTACCCTAAAGTACACTAACACCCATAAACTACCTATGTACCCCTAAACCGAGCTCCCCCCACATCGCCGCCACTCGATTAAAATTTTTAACCCCTAATCTGCCGACCGCCACCTACGTTATACTTATGTACCCCTAATCTGCTACCCCTAACACCGCCGACCCCTATATTATATTTATTAACCCCTAACCTGCCCCCCACAACATCGCCGCCAGCTACTTAAAATAATTAACCCCTAATCTTCCGACCGCAAAGCGCCGCCACCTACGTTATCCCTATGTACCCCTAATCTGCTACCCCTAACACCGCCGACCCCTATATTATATTTATTAACCCCTAATCTGCCCCCCACAACGTCGCCGACACCTGCCTACACTTATTAACTCCTAATCTGCCGAGCGGACCTGAGCGCTACTATAATAAAGTTATTAACCCCTAATCCGCCTCACTAACCCTATCATAAATAGTATTAACCCCTAATCTGCCCTCCCTAACATCGCCGACACCTACCTTCAATTATTAACCCCTAATCTTCCGATCGGAGCTCACCGCTATTCTAATAAATGGATTAACCCCTAAAGCTAAGTCTAACCCTAACACTAACACCCCCCTAAGTTAAATATAATTTTTATCTAACGAAATAAATTAACTCTTATTAAATAAATGATTCCTATTTAAAGCTAAATACTTACCTGTAAAATAAACCCTAATATAGCTACAATATAAATTATAATTATATTATAGCTATTTTAGGATTAATATTTATTTTACAGGTAACTTTGTATTTATTTTAACCAGGTACAATAGCTATTAAATAGTTAAGAACTATTTAATAGTTACCTAGTTAAAATAATAACAAATTTACCTGTAAAATAAATCCTAACCTAAGATATAATTAAACCTAACACTACCCTATCAATAAAATAATTAAATAAACTACCTACAATTACCTACAATTAACCTAACACTACACTATCAATAAATTAATTAAACACAATTCCTACAAATAAATACAATTAAATAAACTAGCTAAAGTACAAAAAATAAAAAACAACTAAGTTACAGAAAATAAAAAAATATTTACAAACATAAGAAAAATATTACAACAATTTTAAACTAATTACACCTACTCTAAGCCCCCTAATAAAATAACAAAGCCCCCCCAAATAAAAAATTCCCTACCCTATTCTAAATTAAAAAAGTTACAAGCTCTTTTACCTTACCAGCCCTGAACAGGGCCCTTTGCGGGGCATGCCCCAAGAATTTCAGCTCTTTTGCCTGTAAAAAAAACCATACAATACCCCCCCCCCCAACATTACAACCCACCACCCACATACCCCTAATCTAACCCAAACCCCCCTTAAATAAACCTAACACTAATCCCCTGAAGATCTTCCTACCTTGTCTTCACCATCCAGGTATCACTGATCCGTCCTGGCTCCAAGATCTTCATCCAACCCAAGCGGGGGTTGGCGATCCATAATCCGGTGCTGAAGAGGTCCAGAAGAGGCTCCAAAGTCTTCCTCCTATCCGGCAAGAAGAGGACATCCGGACCGGCAAACATCTTCTCCAAGCGGCATCTTCGATCTTCTTCCATCCGGAGCGAAGTGGCAGGATCCTGAAGACCTCCAGCGCGGAACATCCATCCGGACCGACGACTGAACGACGAATGACTGTTCCTTTAAGGGACGTCATCCAAGATGGCGTCCCTCGAATTCCGATTGGCTGATAGGATTCTATCAGCCAATCGGAATTAAGGTAGGAATTTTCTGATTGGCTGATGGAATCAGCCAATCAGAATCAAGTTCAATCCGATTGGCTGATCCAATCAGCCAATCAGATTGAGCTCGCATTCTATTGGCTGATCGGAACAGCCAATAGAATGCGAGCTCAATCTGAATGCGAGCTCAATCTGGGAGGGCAGATTAGGGGTTAATACTATTTATGATAGGGTTAGTGAGGCGGATTAGGGGTTAATAACTTTATTATAGTAGCGCTCAGGTCCGCTCGGCAGATTAGGGGTTAATAAGTGTAGGCAGGTGTCGGCGACGTTGAGGGCGGCAGATTAGGGGTTAATAAATATAATATAGGGGTCGGCGATGTTAGGGCAGCAGATTAGGGGTACATAGGGATAACGTAGGTTGCGGCGGTTTACGGAGCGGCATATTAGGGGTTTAAAAAAATATGCAGGGGTCAGCGATAGCGGGGGCGGCAGATTAGGGGTTAATAAGTGTAAGGTTAGGGGTGTTTAGACTCGGGGTACATGTTAGAGTGTTAGGTGCAGACGTAGGAAGTGTTTCCCCATAGGAAACAATGGGGCTGCGTTAGGAGCTGAACGCTGCTTTTTTGCAGGTGTTAGGTTTTTTTTCAGCTCAAACAGCCCCATTGTTTCCTATGGGGGAATCGTGCACGAGCACGTTTTTGAGGCCGGCCGCGTCCGTAAGCAACTCTGGTATCGAGAGTTGCATTTGCGGTAAAAATGCTCTACGCTCCTTTTTTGGAGCCTAACGCAGCATTTGTTTGAACTCTCGATACCAGAGTTAAATTTATGGTGCGGCCAGAAAAAAGCCCGCGGAGCGTTAACAGCCCTTTTACCGCCGAACTCCAAATCTAGGCCTTAATGTTATAGAAAAACACAAACATTATTTGCTTCATTCATTCCATGTGGAATTACTGTATTTAATCGGAAAATCCAGTTAGTTTCTTTCTGAAGCAATATTTGTTCACAGCTTCCACCTCTTATCCCAGGTTTAACTTTTTCTAAGCCCCAAGATCTGAGCGCTCCAGTATTACCCCCATGGTGGTAGAGAAAATGTCTTGTCACACTTGTTATTTGTTTGTAATTGTCACTGTCTCTTTTTGCATTACGGATATTACTTAGATGTTCAATTTACCTAGCCTTCTAGTAGTCATACCCACATAGAAGCAATTGCATAAACATAATATGCAATATATGACGTTTGTACTTTGGCAATGTATATGTGTGTTCTCCATTTTTTATCAAATCTATGAACCATGGCTTCTTTCTTGACCATATGTGGGCATACTTTACAGTCCCCACAAGGAATGGAACCCCTATGTAATGGGGATTTCTTGGCATTTCTATTAAAATGGCTACTGGTAAGACGATCATTGAGATTAAGGCCTCTTCTGAATGTGAACAAGGGTCTCTCTGGTAATAGTGATCTTAGATGTTCACTCCCATCAAAATATTCCAGTGTTTACTGACTATATTTGCTAATTGTTCACTTTGATGATTATAAGTGAAGATGAATCTAAGTGTATCTGATTTATCACTCTCTTTAGGTTTGAGGAGATCTTTTCTATCCTTAGCCAGAGCTTTCTTATGTGTTCTGGTAAGTGATTTTCTAGAATATCCATGTGATAAAAGTCTCTCTCTTAATTATAAAGCTGCCTTTTTAAAGGATTCTAATGTGGTACTATTTCTCAGATATTCACCATATGGAAGACCTAAATTGTAGAGGGATGATGGTGACTTGATGCATTTAGGATATTATTGGTTGCGGTGGGCTTCTATAAATATCTGTTTCCAGTTTGTTGTCCACCATTTTTATAACCAAATCCAAGAGTTCCACATACTCCACATTAGCTGTATAAGTTAAAAAAAAAAGGCCAAATGGATTAGCATTTAGAATTTTGATAAATTCCTATAAGGTTTCCACTGGTCCATTCCAAATAAATAGAATATTATCTATGTATTTGGACCAGTGGGATATATGTTGTGTGTAGCCCTGTAGTGAGTCATGGAATACTACCATTTCCTCCCACCAGCCCAGATAAATATTGGCATAGGTGGGGGAACAAGAGGTGCCCATGGATGGCAGTGCCACATATTTGTAAGAAAAACCTATCATCAAATACAAAATAATTATGGGTCAATACATATTTAAGCAGTTTTATGATGAAATCTTTAGTTTCTTTGCTCATTTCCTGTTTTTTCTCCAGATAATGTGCTACTGCCTTGCATCCCCATTCTTTTTGTATACTTCTATACAGCGATTCAACATCGCATGTAACAAGTAAAGAGTTTGACGTTACTTTAATATCTTGTATCTTATTTAATATGTGCATGGTATCTCTTGTGTGTAATAGTAGAGCTTCAACTATATATCTAAGTCTAGCATCCAAATATCTGCTAGCTCCTTCGGTAAGGGAGCCGATTCCAGATACAATCGGTCTCCCCGGTGGACAACGAATATCCTTATATATTTTTGGTAGCAGATATAAGGTTGCGACCTTAGTGTTTTTGACTTCAAGAAATTTGTTTTCTTTCTTATCAATGGATTCTTCTGCTAGAGCATTATTAATCAACTTGTTGTATTGATTCAAAAATATTTCAGTAGGGTTCGCCAACAGGCATTTGTAATTATTTTTATTGTCTAATATAGGTTCAGGCACCTTCTTTTCAACAAGCAAAATCTCACACAGAGATATTGTTGTCTTTTCTTCGTTCCCACGGATGGAATGTGAATCTGGTAAAAAGCTCCCTTTCCCCTGCTACAAGAGTAGTGTTCTTAGGGACCATAATAGATTCTCTATTGATGAAGATTTTTCTGACAGAGGTCAGGAAAAACAAAATCATTTCCTCTTGCCTCTCTCTTCAGGCTACTGCTTATCCTTCAGTGGCTCAATGTATGGAGGTAATCGGTCTGATGGTGGCTTCAATGGACATAATTTCTTTTGCTCGATTCCATTTAAGAGCTCCCCATTTGTGCATGCTCAGACAATGGAATGGCGACCATGCAGATCTATCTCAGAGAATACAGTTAGATCAGTCGTCAAAGGACTCTCTCCCGTGGTGGATTTCTCAGGAACATCTGTCTCAGGGCACATGCTTTCGGAGACCTTCCTGGGTGATCGTGACTACTGACAACAGCCTGCTGGGCTGGGGAGCAGTCTGGAACTTATTAAAAGCTCAGGGCCTTTGGACTTGGGAGGATTCTGCTCTTCCCATCAACATCTTGTAGTTGAGGGCGATTTACAATGCTCTTTTGGCTTGGCCTCAGCCCAGTTTATCAGGTTTCTTGACAAAGGCTCCCTGGAGAGCTGAAACGCATAGAAACCACACCAGGACCCAGTTTGTTTGGAAAAGACACAGATGGTTTTTGGCTCCCAGGACCGTTAAGCCAGCACAAGTAGAAGTATCGCAACGTAACGCTGAGCAGACGGTAGGAGTGAAGACTTAAACTGTAAGTGTGCACACTTAGAAGAAAATAGAAACAGCAGTATAACAGTAAAACAACTTTATTACAAGAAAACGCTGCAGAATCATAGGCGAGTGACCGTAGCTTGCCACCTCCCATACCGGAACTCCGGGTAGGAGAGGATTGTGAGAGGGCTTACTAAAGCGGCGAAGAGAGAGAACTGACAGCAGCCGCTCAAACAACCGCCAAAATTCAAAATTGTATTTAAGAATGAACTATTTGCTTGACCGGTAGAAATTTGCTGTCAGTATTCTGACTATATCATCTAATACATCAGACTCTAGTATTAAAGTGTATGACATCCCCTCTGCAAAAAAGCAAAACACATTTGCAGAATAGATACTCAGCCTGCCGAGTCTTGAAGTATATGAGTCCCCAATTCTAACTTTGCTAACGATATTCACAAAGATATGAGCACTGTGTGATATTATCATTGCCTAATTTTTATTTCTTGTAACTTATTTTTAAGGATTGTTTTATTAAATTGGCTAAGTCTTACTTGCTAGTTAGGTTTTAGAATAGACACCGGTGTTTTTAGATAGTGATTGATTGGACCCTTTTTTAGATAGTGATTGAACCTTTATTTCAAAATGATTTTGACCATTATTTAACTTACCAATAAATTGTTTTTTATTTCTCTAAAAACTCACAGCTGTAGCAATTTGCCTTATTTACACATCCATATCTTGGTACACACTTTTTTCTCAATAATCAGATAGCCTTGATTGGCGCCACTTCCACCCACTTTGTATTTTCTGGATAGCCTAAATCGATTGCATATGTGGTGAAAAGTGCAATCAGGAGGTTGGCAAATCTGAGACTCACCTATCTCCAGCTTACACACTCTTTGCCTTTTACTTCTCTTTTGGCTTGGCCTCAGTTGTCCTCAGCCCAGTTTATCAGGTTTCAGTCAGATAACTTAACCTCTGTGGCTTACATCAATCACCAGGGAGGAACTTAGAGTTCCTTAGCCATGAAGGAGGTTACTCGGATTCTTCAGTGGGCAGAGACCCACAATTGCTGTCTATCTACCATCCACATTACAGGAGTAAACAACTGGGAAGCGGATTTTCTGAGCAGACAGAATTTTTCATCCCGGGGAGTGGGAACTCCATTCGGAGGTGTTTTCCAGCTTAGTCCTCAAATGGGGGGTGCCGGAGTTAGATCTGATGACGTCCGGTCAGAACGCCAAGCTTCCAAGGTACGGTTCAAGGTCAAGAGATTGGCAGGCCATTCTGATAGATGCTCTGGCGGTTTCTTGGGTTTTCAGGATGGTTTACCTGTTTCCTCCGTTTGCTCTTTTTCCACAAGTCATTGCTCATATCAAACAGGAAAGGGCGTCTGTGATTCGAATAGCCCCTGCATGGCCTCGCAGGATCTGCAGGATTTGCAGACCTAGTGGAGATGTCATCTCTCCCACCTTGGAGACTACCTCTGAGGAAGGATCTCCTGATTCAGGGTCCCTTCCTTCTTTCAAATCTCGTTTCTCTGAAGCTGACTGCTTGGAGATTGAATGTTTAATTCTGTCTAAGCATGGTTTTTCTGAGTCGGTCATTGAGACCATGATTCAGGCTCACAAGCCTGTTACTAGAAAGATTTACCATAAGATATGACGTAAAATTTCTTTATTGCTGTGAATCCAATGGCTACTCTTGAAGTAGAATTAGAATTCCTAGAATTTTATCTTTTCCTTCAGGAAGGCCTGGAGAAGGGATTGTGAGTCAGTACCCTGAAGGGTCAGATTGCTGCTTTATCAGTTTTACTACATAAACGTTTGGCGGATGTGCCAGATGTGCAATCTTTTTGTCAGGCTTTGGTCAAAATCAGACCTGTCTTTAAGTCTGTTGCTCCTCCTTGGAGCCTTAACCTTGTTCTTAAAGTTTTACAGCTGGCTCCATTTGAGCCGTTGCATTCCATAGACATTAAGTTATCTTGGAAGGTGTTGTTTCTTGTTGCTATCTCTTCTGCTCGAAGAGTCTCGGAATTCTCAGCTCTGCAGTGTGATTCCCTTTATCTTATTTTTCATGCCGATAAGGTGGTTCGTTGTACTAAGTTAGGTTTCCTTCCTAAGGTTGTTTCTAATAAAAATATCAATCAGGAAACTGTTGTTCCCTCTCTGTGTACTAATCCTTCTTCTTCCAAAGAACGTTTGTTACACAATTTGGATGTTGTACGTGCTCTTAAATTTTACTTACAGGCGAATAAGGATTTCGCCAGTCCTCTGCCCTCTTTCTCTGTTTCTCTGGGAAACGTAAAGGTCAGAAAGCTACTGCTACT
Source organism: Bombina bombina (assembly GCF_027579735.1). Lineage (NCBI taxonomy): Eukaryota > Metazoa > Chordata > Amphibia > Anura > Bombinatoridae > Bombina > Bombina bombina. Next base: position 670,485,106 of record NC_069499.1, read on the forward strand.
ACTCTTTCTTTTTGGTTACGAAGTATAATTAGTTTGGCTTATGAGACTGCTGTACAGCAGCCTCCTGAGAGAATTACGACTCAATCCACAAGAGCTGTTTCCTCTTCTTGGGATTTCAAACATGAAGTTTCTGTGGAACAAATTGGCAAGGCTGCAACTTGGTCTTCTCTACATACTTTTTCCAAATTTGATACTTTTGCCTCGGCTGAGGCTTCTTTTGGGAGAAAGGTTCTTCAAGCGGTGGTGCCTTCTGTTTAGGACTGCCTGTCTTGTCCCTCCCTATTTATTCGTGTCCTCTAGCTTGGGTATTGGTTCCCAACAGTAATTACTCAAGCCGTGGACTCACCATATCTTAGGAAAGAAAAACAAAAATTATTCTTACCTGATAAATTTATTTATTTCTGGATATGGTGAGTCCACGGCCCCACCCTTTATTTTAAGACAGTTGTTCTTTTTACTATAACCTCAGGGACCTCTACACCTTGTGTTACTCCTTATTCTCCATTTCCCTTCAGTCGAATGACTGGGGGTTGTGGGTAAGGGAGTGATACTTAGCAGTTTAACTGTGGTGCTCTTTGCCTCCTCCTGCTGGCCAGGAGTGATATTCCCCAAGAGTAATTACTCAAGCCATGGACGCACCATATCCGGAAATAAATACATTTATCAGGTAAGCATTCATTTTGTTTTTTTCAATCAGTTGACATTTACACCTCTTAGCCAATAGCCGCGCGGGCCAGCTGGCATTATGCCGGATAGCTAGCAAGCTATTGGCTAAAATCACCTCAGTGATAAAATAGCGTTCTGCCATGGGCGGCCTGAGGCGCTCAGTGCAGCAAATGCTGCAAATAAAGGAACTTTCAGCATGAAATATTTTATACTTCAAGACTGCAAGTCCCCTTTATTTGTTGCACTGGTAAATCCTAGTGTTTCACAAACACTAGGATTTAGTATCACTTTAATTGAAATAATTTAAATATGTATTATAACTCTATTTAAATCGATTTTTTACCTTTCTTTTCTTTTCTTTTTTATCCTACATTTGTGCAGTGTCCTGTACTTCATGTCACAGTTTAAAATGAGGAGGGGGCCTCTGCAGGAAGGTTTATCTTAGCCTGATGTCATAAAACTTCTTGGCTGGTTACAATTAAAATAGACTAGATAAAAGGGAGTCAGACTTGCTCATGCCTAGATCAGTCAGAATGTAGCCTACGTTTCAAAGATGTTAGCTCCCATATCACACTGGGATAGGGCTACACTGAGAATTTCTGAATGCTCATTATGCAACAAGTTTTTTTTTACACAATCTATTTTTTTTTTAGATTTTCTTTGATTTACATGTTTGTTTTTACAGGAGCACTGTTTAATATCGCTTTAATAATATTAACAGCTTTGAAAAATACAGCAGCTCTTCTAATTTTAAAGTAAGGATAAAAACACTTTTATGTTAGCTTTTAATTGTAGGTAAACCGTATTTTCACAATCAAACGGCGAGATTACGAGTTTTGCGGTAACAGGGGTGCGTTGCTAACGAGCCTTTTTTTTCACCGCTCCCTTAAGACAATGCTGGTATTACAGGTTTTTACAAACCCTGTAAAAAGCTGCAAAAAGGTGAGCGTAGAGCAAAATTTAGCTCCACATCTCACCTCAATACCTGTGCTGCTTACGGTAGCGGTAAGCTGGCTAAACGTGCTCATGCACGATTTCCCCATAGGAAACAATGGGGCTGATTCAGCTGGAAAAAAACCTAACACCTGCAAAAAAGCAGCGTTCAGCTTCTAACGCAGCCCCATTGTTTCCTATGGGGAAATAAAAGTTATGTCTACACCTAACACCCTAACATGAACCCCGAGTCTAAACACCCCTAATCTTACACTTATTAACCCCTAATCTGCCGCCCCTGACATCTGCATTATATTATTAACCCCTAATCTGCCGCTCCGTACACCGCCACCACCTACATTATACTTATGATTCTTGAACCCCTAATCTGCTGCCCCCAACATCGCCGACACCTACATTATATTTATTAACCCCTTATCTGCCCCCCCCAACGTTGCCGCAACCTAACTACACTTATTAACCCCTAATCTGCCGCCCCCACTGTCGCCGCTACTATATTAAATGTATTAACCCCTAAACCTAAGTCTAAACCTAAGTCTAACACCCCCCCTAACTTAAATATAATTTAAATAAATCTAAATAAAATAACTACAATTAAAAAAAATTATTCCTATATAAAACTAAATACTTACCTGTGAAATAAACCCTAAGATAGTTACAATATAACTAATAGTTACATTTGTATCTATCTTAGGGTTTATATTTATTTTGCAGGCAACTTTGTATTTATTTTAACTAGGTACAATAGTTATTAAATAGTTATTAACTATTTAATAACTTCCTAGTTAAAATAAATACAAATTTACCTGTAAAATAAATCCTAACCTAAGTTACAATTACACCTAACACTACACTATCATTAAATTAATTACATAAACTAACTACAATTAAATTAAATAAACTAAAGTACGAAAAACAACAAACACTAAATTACAGAAAATAAAAAAATAATTACAATTTTTTAAAAATAATTACACCTACTCTAATCCCCCTAATAAAATTAAAAAGCCCCCCAAAATAATAAAATTCCCTACCCTAGACTAAATTACAAATAGCCCTTAAAAGGGCTTTTGCAGGGCTTTGCCCCAAAGTAATCAGCTCTATTACCTGTAAAAAAAAGATACAATACCCCCCCAACATTAAAACCCACCACCCACACTCCCAACCCTACTCTAGAACCCACCCAATCCCCCCTTAATAAAACCTAACACTACCCCCTTGAAGATCACCATACCTTGAGATGTCTTCACCCAGCCGGGCACAAGTGGACCTCCAGAGGGGCAGAAGTCTTCATCGGATCCGGGCAGAAGAGGTCCTCCAAGCGGCAGAAGTCTTCATCCAGACGGCATCTTCTATCTTCATCCATCCGGAGCGGGTCCATCTTCAATCCAGCCGACGCGGAGCATCCTCTTCAAACGAAGTCCAAGCGAAGAATAAAGGTTCCTTTAAATGACGTCATCCAAGATGGCGTCCCTTGAATTCCAATTGGCTGATAGGATTCTATCAGCCAATCGGAATTAAGGTAGGAAAAATTCTATTGGCTGATGCAATCAGCCAATAGGATTGAGGTTGCATTCTATTGGCTGATTGGAACAGCCAATAGAATGCAAGCTCAATCCTATTGGCTGATTGGATCAGCCAATAGGATTTTTCCTACCTTAATTCCGATTGGCTGATAGAATCCTATCAGCCAATCGGAATTCAAGGGACGCCATCTTGGATGACGTCATTTAAAGGAACCTTCATTCTTCACTTGGACTTCGTTTGAAGAGGATGCTCCGCGTCGGCTGGATTGAAGATGGATCCGCTCCGCTCCGGATGGATGAAGATAGAAGATGCCATCTGGATGAAGACTTCTGCCGCTTGGAGGACCTCTTCTGCCCGGATCGGATGAAGACTTCTGCCCCTCTGGAGGTCCACTTGTGCCCGGCTGGGTGAAGATGTCTCAAGGTAGGGTGATCTTCAAGGGGGTAGTGTTAGGTTTTATTAAGGGGGGATTGGGTGGGTTTTAGAGTAGGGTTGGGAGTGTGGGTGGTGGGGTGGTGGGTTTTAATGTTGGGGGGGGTATTGTATTTTTTTTTTACAGGTAATAGAGCTGATTACTTTGGGGCAATTCCCAGCAAAAGCCCTTTTAAGGGCTATTTGTAATTTAGTATAGGGTAGGGAATTTTATTATTTTTTGGGGGGGGGGGGTTTATTAGGGGGATTAGAGTAGGTGTAATTAGTTTTAAAAAAAATTGTAATTATTTTTTTATTTTCTGTAATTTAGTGTTTGTTGTTTTTCGTACTTTAGTTTATTTTATTTAATTGTAGCTATATGTAGTTAGTTTATGTAATTAATTTAATGATAGTGTAGTGTTAGGTGTAATTGTAACAGGTTAGGGTTTATTTTACAGGTAAATTTGTATTTATTTTAGCTAGGTGGTTATTAAATAGTTAATAACTATTTAATAACTATTGTACCTAGTTAAAATAAATACAAACTTGCCTGTAAAATAAAAATAAACCCTAAGATAACTACAATGTAACTATTAGTTATATTGTAGCTAGCTTAGGGTTTATTTTATAGGTAAGTATTTCATTTTAAATAGGATTAATTTATTTAATTGTAGTTATTTTATTTCGCTTTATTTAAATTATATTTAAGTTAGGGGGGTTAGACTTAGGGTTAGACTTAAGTTTAGGGGTTAACAACTTTAAATATAGTTGCGGCGACGTTGGGGTCGGCAGATTAAGGGTTAATAAATGTAGGTAGGGGTCGACGATGTTTGGGACGGCAGATTAGGGGTTAATATAATGTAACTAGTGTTTGCGAAGCGGGAGTGCGGCGGTTTAGGGGTTAATATATTTATTAAAGTGGCAGCGATGTCCGGTCGGCAGATTAGGGGATAAAATATTTATTATAGTGTTTGCGATGTGGGGGGGGGCCTCGGTTTAGGGGTTAATAGGTAGTTTATGGGTGTTAGTGTACTTTTTAGCACTTTAGTTAAGAGTTTTATGTTACGGCGTTAGCCCATAAAACTCTTAACTACTGACTTTTAAATGCGGTATTAGTCTTGACAGGAGAGGGTCTACCGCTCACTTCTTCCAAGACTCGTAATACCAGCGTTAGGCAAATCCCATTAAAAAGATAGGATATGCAATTGATGTAAGGGGAAATGCGGTAAGCTCGAGTCACGGAAGAAAAGTGAGCGGTACACCTGTACCTGCCAGACTCGTAATACCAGCGGGCGTTAAAAAGCAGCGTTGGGACCTCTCAACGCTGCTTTTTAAGGCTAACGCAAGACTCGTAATCTTGCAGAAAATTTCCTCTTTTTTTTTCCTTTCTTTCTTTTTTTTACTACCTCCAGCTCCTCAACATGAGGTGTCCAGGATTTTCGTCTGGAAAAAAGCTTGTCCCCTTTATTTTACTTTAAAGGCAGTTGAAATGCTGCTGAACGTTTAAATACTGGACATTTGGCAACCCTGGGTATATTTCAAACGCTTGCCTATAATGTCAACCTCATAAGGGCATTGAGAAGAGATGCATTAAAGTATCTGCATCTGCAAACACATGGAGTAATTAAAAAAAACCCCACTGTAATAGTGTGTGAAACTGTGATTTCCAATTGAAAGTCAGGATTCTTCTGAGATACGGTTTTTATGATGGCCACAAGAAACCAGAGATTTGCGCTTCAAATACTCGCGTGTCTCCAACAGAACAGAAGAGAGTGGGATTTAGTCATATTACATAAAAAGGTCGTTTATTTACTTTACATTTCCTATTACTATGTCATTTGTAAAACCTTCTTGTGACCCTTGTTGATCGCGATGTTAGAAGTAGAACACCGTGAATAGTATATTAATATTAAGCAGCGCCACCTACAGTTCAATTTATAACTCCTGCAGGCGGAACCTATTCCACTATTGCAGTTTGCTGACGGAGAGATTTTTAGCAAGAACAGGAAGTTTTTGTTCTAGTGTCAAAGCGGTTGCTTTGTGTGAAACGTGGGACCCATGGGGACGAGTGTGAGTAAAAGGGCAGCTATTGTGTATTGGTGCTGATCTCTAGCAATACAGCAGTTGCCAATTTCTCAGGGGCTTTAGGCTACAGCGGAAAAATGGGACCGTCTGACATCAGCAAGGTACACTGTAGCTGGCGGCGTGTGTAAGCCATCACTGTGGACACTGAGCAGCATGTTATAAAAACCTGAATCCGTATAAGCATACTGGAAAGTCACAGGAAGTTTCGGATTTTGTTTATTATGTATCCACCATTAGCAGCACGTTAAATACTTGGAATGTAAGGTCCTTATAAAATTATACCTTCGTATGTGGGCGGAAATTCATCAGTTCTTCTGGAAAAAGCTGTATCTGGACAGCAATGCTTACAGTTATAGAGAGACTGGCTGGAAAAAATGAACTTAGCCATTCCAGTTAGCCACATTATTCACTTATGAAGACACAAATACTAATTACACACACAGCTAAGCGCACAACTAGGCCAAAACATTTATTCACGCACATATACTTTGGATCAGGGTGGATTTGATTAAAATTAAATTGATTGAAATCACTAGTAAATAAAGCCAATGTAAAGTGATTTAAATAATGGTTTTCATTATTAGAATAATAACTTTTAATTTTATTTTTCCGGTTATATCAGACCTTTACTGATTTGGTTATATATTATTAAATATGCATAGATAGATCATTGAAATTAATGAAAATATTGGGAGGTGAACTATTTCCTGTTCAATACGTTAATCCTTCATATTTGATCAACTTTTCAGCTGTACTTTATTGAAAAGAGAAAAATGATTACCTTAAAGTGATTGTAAGCTTTAATAGTGTAATCCACAGATTATAACAACAACCAATGGCACTTTAATTCATTAAAACATTTAAATATGTTTCCTTTTTAAAATATTTAACATCTAAGGATGGTAAACATGGCACTGTTCCTCAGCCCCCATCTTATACTTCTTTTCTGTCTTAGTTGACAAATCCGGCTTTATCCAATGGTTTTGTGCTCCATGTGGAGCCCAGCTCATTGGATGAAGCAGGTTTTGTCATCTAAGGCAGAAAAGAAGTATAAGATGCGGGCGGAGGAACGGCACAATGTTTACCATCACTAGATGGTAAATATTTTACAAAGGAAACTTTTAAAGTTTTTTAATGAATTAAAGTGCCCCTGGTTTTATAAATATTGTTATAATCTGTGGATTACACTATTAAAGCTTACAATCACGCTAATAATAACAATTTAAATAGTTTTATTTATCTAAAGAAAAAGAAACATAACCTTGACAATACCATTTTAAATAGTTTTATTTAACTAAAACAATAACTTTATATTTCATTTTTAATGCTTGCCTCTCCCTCCTAACACTTGGGTCCTTGTACAGATCTATTCCACTCCAAACTATTTTCTATTCAGTGAGCTTCTTGAAACTTAGTATTGGTTGATTCTGTGTACATAGATTTTCAGGACAGCAATGGCATTAAAGTGCCATAAAACATTTTGAGATATGTGCATATCCTTGCATAAAAAAAAATATTTAAAAATTGCTGGAAAGCATTTTAAAATAATTTAAAAAAATAAGCAAAATAGTAACATAGCCATGCTGTTTGGATTAGTCCGACCCAACACCCCTTATCAGTGTTTAGCATCAGAAACACGGGAATTATATTTCAACTGAGTTCACAGTAGCTTATTTGCTTCTAGGCATGCTCCAGCAGATAATGAGTGTTTAAGTCTTGTATTCTACCAAAGCAAAGGTAAATATAGATACAGCCATAGAAGGAATTGTGTGGGGGGAGTTAGAGCTGTACAATTTGGAAACTTAAAAGAAAGGGTTAATGGTATAAATTTGCAGGTAAAGTAATAAGTACATATTATTATATTTTGTCTGTATCCCAACTTGTTTTATGTCCATTTAAAGGGACAGTAGAGTCAAAATTAAACTTTCTTATCTGATTTGTTTTGTTATCTTGGTATCCATTGTTGAAAAGCATACACAGGTAGGCTCAGAAGCAATGTACTACTGTGAACTAGCTGCTTGTATCTTTACCCAATGTGTTCAGCTAGTCCCCAGTGGAGCCTTGCTCTCCTTCAACAAAGGATTCCAAGAGAATGAAGCAAATTTGATAGAATTAAATCTGAAAATTGTATGCTCTACCTTTTAAGGTCTATTTCTTAACTCTTTTTATGTTTATTTTATAACATTTGCTGTGAAGAAGGGGCATTTTATCTCTTCAGTTTTGAGAACTGCAAAAACAATACAATGTGATGTCTTCGAGATAGAAAATAGTCTGCCAGAAACCTCTGGTAGAGCATGGCATTGTGAATGAATTAACACTTTCCTGACAGGATTTATTTTTCTCCATCGGAACAAAGTTCAGATGGAAATAAATAAGTAAAAATTGAAATCATGTGGTCGCGTGATTTCAATGATGGGATCTGCCTATGATTCTAGTTACACTCTCCAGCACGCAATTTAGCAAGCGACTATGGCTTCAGGACCTTCCATACTGTCGTAATGGAGTTAAAACCCAGCGCAGTTAGGACGTTCCATGCCGTCCTAACAGCGGGAAAGAGGTAATGGAATAAATGTACCCAAAAAATAAACATTACAGCCATGAATATACAGTATCTTGCTATATAATTAAAAAGTAATCTATATTTCAGGATGAGTAACACTATTTTTAAGATATATTATAATCTTTAGATGGATTTTTCCTCAAAAAAGCATTTTGTTTAAAACAAAAAAACTTATCCAAAGCAAATAAATCTAATTTAAATAGGAAAAAGTCATTAATTTTTATCCACCCTGCTTTCAATGTTTTTTTGTTCATGTGACTGACTGCCAATGTAAGGCAAGAAGGAGGGCTGTGGGAAGCATATCCAAATTAAAAGCAAAATTTAGGCAGATCAGACTTACAAAATTGTGGCATACTGTAAATTTCCCCATCATCCAAGTATCATCCAAGTATGCCAGTCTGTCTCTTGGCAAACCTTTGCATCTGTTGAGAGAAGAAAGAAAGAAGTACTTTGGTGGCACACTTGTTATATATGATAGAGATTTACCAACAAGTATAAGGGGCGGGGGGAAGACTTATAAAATACAATTTAATTTTTAATAGTTAAAAAACTAAGACACATATTAAAATCATTAAAAACATACAAAATACATCTGCCTGCCCTCTGGAGAATAAGTCAAACGACTTAAATTAATTGTCACACTGGTGTCTACAAAAAGTTTACATAACGCTCAGTGATTGGTCATCCCGAACCACGTGATCGCTCTGTCAGCGAATCTTGATTAGTCTGTAACTCTAGGGGAAAGAATCCGGGTGCCTTTTGCCTTTGAGAAAGCAGTGGCGAAACGCACATCAGGCGTTCGCCCTGCCCTCTGTTTGATTATATGTTGGTGCTCACGCACAAATTCACACTTTAGAAACTTTAATTTTGTACCTAAGTAGCGAAGGGACTATCCCTGTCTCTGTATTAATTGAAATTTGACTCTTGACATAGGTATTATAGGAGTCCGTATAAGCCCTAGTGATTAACAGTTCAGATAGTGGCTAACACTTGAGCGTAACAGGGATCCCGGTGTCTATTGGCTACGGTGGTGCAGTGTGCATCTCATTAAGGGGTTATCTTTCAATGCGGTCTCCTGGTATAGGCCGGTATAAGTCAATACGCCTAAGACTAATAGCACATAGTGTGATTACCCCGTATTTTATGTATACTGTTTCACTTTTTGTAGACACCAGTGTGACATAATTGATTTGAGTCTTCTGAATTATTCTCCAGAGGGCAGGCAGATGTATTTTGTATGTTTTTAATGATTTTAATATGTGTCTTAGTTTTTAAATATTAAAAGTTACATTTTATTTTCAAAGCCTTCCTTCCCCCGCCCCTTATACTTGTTGGTAAATCTCTATCATATATAACAAGTGTGCCACCAAAGTACTTCTTTCTTTTCTTTCTTTCTTCTCTCAACATATACATTTAGCCAGTACTTGGCACTGCCTTTTGCAGTAACTTTGGTTTTCCTGCCTTAGGATTTTGAGTATTTACCTTACCTCCCCTCTCCTGTCTGAATTTGTTTTCAGACAACATTTTTACGAAACCTTTGAATCTGACATAAAACCTCTGATTCCTCGCTCACCTAAACACTTTGTTTTATAGTTCAATTGTAAATACACACTTTAGTGGTATTTAGAGATGAACTTAAAGGGATGGTAAATTTGTCTATTTTAAAAGAGTGATTATAAATCTGTGGTAGCTAAATATTCAAACTGCTAATTTTTTTTTTAATTTTTTTTTTTAAATAAATGATGACTTTTATCCTTACTGTAATACTGAGGTTTTCTCTGCCTCCTCCATTTCCTTTTTCTTGAAATCAAATAGAGAACTAAGAAAAGGGTCAATAAATAAAATATTACTATTAAATGGCGCATAAAAAGTAAGATTTGATGAATTAAGATGGCACTATAAACAAAAGTTTTGTAAGATTTTTATTTGTACACTGTCTAAAGTTACCATCAGTTTAATACTAATCAAATAAACAGCCTTGTATTATTACTGTGCAGTTTCAAATCAGAGCTTTATATATTAAAGGGACAGTTCACCCAAAAATGTTCTCCCCTTTAAATTGTTCCCAATGATTCATTTTACCTGCTGAAGTGTTTTAAATTGTTTACAAGTAGCTCCTTTACCCCTAATTTGGCACTTGAAATAGATGATTCAGCTTGTGGTTTCCCAACCTATACTGAAAGTTTCTATACTGGAGTATATTCTATTGAATAGCCTAAGTAAACACAGCCAGCAGAAGAGATTACACTCTCAGTGGGGGGCATGGTAGTTAAGTAATAAAATGAAAAATTTCCATTGTTCTCTCTAAGTATTGAGCTTTGGTTTTCTAGACAAATTTAAGATAAGGAAGCAAGTGTGTGTACACAAAGTGATAACATAATGAGATCTGATATTACCTGAAGCTCAACCCATTATAATAGGCTGTGGTTTAAAAGTACAAAACCAGCTACTTCATATACACAAATAAACCTGAAAATGCAATTTCTCATAAATTTTATACTCTGCAGCTGTTATAACAAGTCATTGAAAATACATTAATATAAAAACAATTTTACAGTGTACTGTCCCTTTAAACACGTTAGTGGTTATTACCTGGCTATGTGGAAAACACTTAGGGGCATATTTATCAAGCTCCGTATTTCTGGCGAGCCTTCAGGCTCGTCAGAAACACAAGTTATGAAGTTCTGAAGACCGCTGCTCCATAACCTGTCCGCCTGCTCTGGGCCGGCGGACAGACATCGCCGGAAATCAACCCGATCCAATACGATCGGGTTGACACCCCCTGCTCGCCGCTAATCTGCAGGGGGAAGCATTGCACCAGCAGTTCACCAGAACTGCTGGTGCAATGATAATTGCAGGCAGCGTATGCTGTCGACATTGATCGATGTGCAGCGGACATGGTCCGATATTGCTCGCACGATATTGCTCGCACAATGTTAAATCGGCCCCTTAATGTTTTAATTATGGTTATTATTATTTTTCAGGATTTTAGAACTGATGTAGATCTGGCATGCAGAGCAGCAGAAGAATTTGTCACTCTTTATTATGAAACAATTGATAAGCGCAGAAGGGTAAGTCTTTCCTTCCTTCCCTACCTCCCTAGTGGGGTATAACTTGTGACTACACACTTGTCATTGGTTCGCTAGGCGTTTTCAGCTACGTCCTAGTAGCAGACTTTGATTATGTGTTTAATACTTTTGCCGGGGTTAAACACACGGTTATGTACAATAATAAAATCCTCTAACATGTTAGAGTATTTCCCATTTTCACTTTTATATGCTTTTCCATAGGTTTATGGAAGTGAAGAGTGGAGCATTGAGGCAAAGTGCAATCATAATAAATATCCATTTATCTGAGATATTTCTTAAATTCCACATGGTGTTCTAAAAAATCATTAACATCTACTTAAAGTGAATGTAAAGTTGAATGAATTAGTGCCAGTTTTTTAACAATACAGTACTATTAAAAACAGGGGCACTTTCATTCATTAAACTTTACTTTGCAGTGTTTTTAATTTTTTTATTTTTAACTACTTACCGTTTTTCTTTAGGAAGCCCATACCGACGATCCTCTGCCCACAGCTCCTCTGTACTTACCTCAGCAACGATGACATTGTCTTCCTCCAATCATGGTGTGCACCCCGGAGTGTCCATCTTGTGAGGCCACACAACGATTGTAGGAAGCCGGTTTCGTCATCGATATGCTACGTACAGGGGAGCTGCAGGCGGAGCATCGTCGGTCTGGATTTCCTAAAGAAAAAGATAAGTATTTTAAAAATAAAAACGCTGCAAAGTAAAGTTTAATGAATGAAAGTGCCCCTGCTTTTAATAGTATTTTTAAAAACCGGGCACTCATTCATTCAACTTTTACATTTTACTTTAACTATATCATTTTGTTTTAAGTTAGAGAAAAAATAAAAAATTATTAATTTATGCAAAAAACCTTTGCAATATACCTTAATTATTAGTTTTGCTACTTTTCCTGTAATCGTGTTCTTTACACTGTCCCCAGAGAGGCTGAAGTATTTCCTATGGAATTCAGATCCCTGAAACTCCAACATTTTACACAACCATTGTTTGGTCATTGCAAAGACTTGTTTATATCTGTCCTTATTTAAGCGCAGCAAAGATGATGATGATCATAATCGGGGCATATCAAGGAGTGTGCCCCTGGATTGAAAACAACATAATTTGTTATAAAAGACGGAGAACATAATATGCATGGTTGTATGCAGGTTAACAGTGTTATTTGTAAAGACGGTACCCAATAGAATTCTGTGTATTAAATAGAACATCTAAAGGGAGTGATGAGGTGGTTTCTGTTTATGGTTATCTATGTGTTAGCAACACACCTTTTATTTTTATTGTGATTCCTTATTAAAAAAAAAAAAAAGGCATTTTTATTTGACACATACATTATGTATTTATATCTGACTGTATGTTTTCTCTTTCAGCAACTGATTAAACTTTATATGGACACAGCTACATTAGTATGGAATGGGAACCCTATATCAGGGCAAAACGACCTTATTGAATTCTTTGAAATGTTGCCGTCAAGTGAGTTTCATGTCAATATGCTTGATTGCCATCCTGTCCATGGTAAGTATCCTTTATGTGCATCCAAACATTGTAATAATAATATTTGTTTATATTGTGCCAATGGCATTGCGTTGCACAAGTTTATGGTTATAGGTGAGAAATGGAGTAAGCATAAAGATACAGGACTCTGACGCTGTTACTGTAATATCTATGTATGGTGGAGGAAGATAAGTGTATAAGAATAAATTCTGTTTTAGCAGAATTTTCTCTTCCTTTTTGACCAATTCTAATTGTACTGTATATCAGGTTAACATAGGAAAACTATAACCTCAGTGTGATGGTTACTGTAAACACTATGGTCAAGAATGTTTTCTTCATTTTTTGGTATATCTCCTTACTATATATGTTTTTTTATATTGGTCAAGAAACAAAAAATGTTTTTCTGTTTTTGTTGATCATCTGTAATTTTTCTTTCTTTGCTGTTGTACAAAATGTTCAATAAAAAATTTATTTAACTAAAGAAAAATAAATTGTTTGCTGCAAGATAAGTGATACAGTGAGACTAGAATTGTGTTTTAATGAGATATGTTGGTTGAGACAGGTTGCATGGTGCGTATTAGGTGAGAGTAAGGCCTATAAAATAGTAAGAGGAATCTATTAAAAATGAATGCTTAGAGTAGTTAAAGGGACGTGAAACCGATGATTTATATAGAGCATGCAATTTTAAACAACTTTCTAACTGGCAGCACTATTTTCTGCCATGTAGTGCTCTAAACACCTACCTAGGTAATCTCTTTAACAAAGAATACCATGGGAACTAAATAAATTTGATAATAGAAGTAAATTGGGAGCTTTTGTTTTTTAAATTGTATGCACTGTGTGAATCGCAAAACAATTTTTTGGGGTTACATATACCTTTTAATGTTGAAAGTACAATATATACCCAAACTATGGCCCATGGATGATGATTATTGTTGTCATTGAAGAAAACAATACAAAAGGAGAAGGGTGCAGATTCAAGGGGCACATGTGATTTGTATTTTAATGCACTTACATGCTTCCCTTTAAATCACCACCTCATAGTGCATGAATAGCTCTGCTGCAATCAACTTCTACTTTAACACTTGTAACCTGCTTCACACTATAGAATTACAAAAAATATCACTGTTCAAGAGGAGCGATAGCTAAGCTTCTTAATAGCGACAGTCTACACCAGAATTGTTATTGTTTGAAAAGGTAGATAATCCCTTTATTACCCATTCCCCAGTTTTGCATAACCAACACAGTTATGTTTTACCTCTGTGATTACCTTGTATCTAAGCCTCTGCAGACTGCCCCTTATCTCAGTGCTTTTGACAGACATGCAGTTTAGCCTATCAGTGCAGACTACTAAATAACTCCACGGGAGTGAGCACAATGTTATCTATATGACACACATGAACTAGCCCTGTCTAACTGTGAAAAACATTCAAAATGCTCTGAGCTAAGAGGCGGTTTTCAACAGTTTAGAAATCAGTTTGAGCCTAGCTAGATTTAGCTTTTCAAAAATACCACCAAGGGAACAAAGCAAATGTAATGATAAAAGTCAATTGGAAAGTTGTTTAAAATTACATGCCCTATCTTAATCATGAAAGTTTAATTTTGACTAGACTGTCCCTTTAACCATTAAAATAATATAAGAAACAAGGAGGCTTTGACCAGTAGTAAAGTAGTTATATTATACTAGCACACCAGTCAAACACCTAGATTACGAGTTTTGTATTACTGTGCGGTACGACTTTTAATGCTGAAAAATTGTCCATTGCCCTGGAATGGCCAGTAACGCATATTACGAGTCACGGCGGTATAGCTATACTGCAAGCATTTTAACCTGTAACACAACGTCCATTCCGCACTCAGAAAAAAGTGACGTTTGAGTGTGGGATTTCCATAGCGCTGGTATTGCAGGTTTTGCGGTCTGGCTAAAATGCTAGTGTTATAGCCAATACCGACACGATCCATACCGCAATCTGAAAGCAGTAGTTATGGATTTTGCAAAACAAAAATGTTTCATAAAACTCATAACTAAAATGTTACAAAGTTCACTAACACCCATAAACTACCTATTAACCTTTAAACCTCCACCCTCCCGCATCGATTTAAAACGTACTAACCCCTAATCTGCCGCCCACCCACACAGTTAGATTTTTTTTATTTTGGGGGGTTGGGTGGGTGGGTGGGTGGGTGGTGGGTTTTACTGTTGGGGGACTTTGTATTTTTTACAGGTAAAAGAGCTGTTTAACTTAGGGCAATGCCCTACAAAAGGTCCTTTTAAGCGCTATTGGTAGTTTATTGTAGGCTAGGCAGTGTTTTATTATGGGGGGATTTTTTATTTCTATAGGGCTATTAGATTAGGTGTAATTTTTTTTTTATTTTTGATCATTTCGTTTATTATATTTTGTAATCTAAGGTTAATTTATATTCTAAACTTAGGTTTATTTTTATTTCACAGGTAAGTTTTTATATATATTTATTTTTATATATATTTATTTTTATTGAGGTTGTGAGAAATGTTACATAAAATATTTGTCCAATGACAATGATAACATAGCATTAAGACATACATTATTAGCACATAAACATAGCAAAGAAGCAGAGAGGTATCGGCTCTAGGCATACATTCTGTGCGTCTCTAGAAGAACATAAGTACAATAACATGGAATATACAGCTATGTCTAGTATTCAAACTGCCTGCATGAAGATAAAGACATTTACAACATGTAACAAGTAAATGGAAGTGATATTGCAATACATGCATAACTAGTATGTCAGTAAAAAAAAAAAAAATTGTACCAAAGATAATGGAACCTCAGTTTTATATTATATAAATAGGAAATATGGTCCCCACATTGCCATAAAGAACATTCATGAAGTTATTTATTCTAGTAAAATTGGGGCAAGTGTGGATTAGTTTTTGTTTTGGTCGCTCTTGGACCAAATTAGTCAGGAAGGGGGAAGGGAAGTCCAGCGGGCAAGAGCCGCTCCAAATGAAGTAAGGGAGGGGATGAGGAGTGGAGCCATTTAGGATTAGCGCTGCGGAATCTGTTGGCGCTCTACAAATAACCGATAATAATAATAATAATACCAGTATGGTAATGTGGAGGGAGTGAATGAAGGTCATGTTATATAGCTATAGAGGTGGACTCCATAAGAAACGACTTACTGTTTAGATGACTAATAGGGAGGGACATGGCTAGTTCAAGGTATCATAATTAACGAAATGGGACTTGTCCGTTACATATGATACACATAGAGAGCCCTAGATATAACGTTGTGTTTTAGCATCAGTTAGATATTGTGAGTAATGCTCCATATGATGTGCAGCGACTGAAATATTTCACTGTTAATATTATCTAGTATTGAGCCATATATAATAGGTGATAATACTCTGAGGTCCCGGCCGCAGACCCAGTAGTACATTACTGTAAATGTTAGGCATGTTAAATACAAGAAAATTAGCTGCAACAACAAAAGATGTCTTGAGCATATATAGTACTATATACTGCTATCATGGAGGGTTACCACTCTTCTAGGTTCATACTAGAGCCCAAATCCTTGTAGATATGGAAGGAACGTCTATCTATCCTATGAAGACTGAGAGGATCAAAGATTTATTTTTATATATATATATATATATATATTTACAGGTTAATGTTTAGTTCTATACAGATCTCTCATATCTAATTGCCTTGATACGTATAATTGATCCTACTATTGACACATATTAGCACCAAAAGGTAGGGCTGCTCATAGGTATACACCCTCTTGAAGCCATAGTGCAGACATTAGTGTGAGTGTGTGTGTGTGTGTGTGTGTATGTATATATATATATATATATATATATATAATTTGGTTGCACCATATATAAAGTTATGTAGTTATGTAAGCTAAGTTCCTGGAGAGAGAGTATTAATATTAGTATGAATAGATAAAATCAACTTACTTAAAAGTTTATCATTCGATGGGCTTTATGTTTTTGGAGTAAATAGTAAGGCTAATTCTAGGGCTAGTTACTTAAATATATACATTATAACTACATTATGTTGAAAGTTCTAGTAGAACAGTCATTTAACCATATATAAAATAACACAAGTAACTAAACCTATCAAACCGTAAAGATGTATGCATTAAAGGTATCTGATGAACAGCATACTAGGCTTGGACTGAATTGGACCTATAATTCGTATACCAGTTTTGGAAAGTGAAGCGTGGGGAAAAGGCATCATACTACTTATCCAAATAATATTCTAGAGGGCTAAAATAGTATGTATAATTGAACAGTGGTCTGTAGTACTGTACGTTTATTTATTACTAGCCTTTTAAAATTAGTATAGATCTGAAGTAGATTGTGCCTATAACAAGTGGGTTGACAGACTGCACTCTTGCCGTCTTGCTAAGGTGGGAATAGTAATACAAAATAGATAATGATAGTCAAAGTATAATGAAATAAAAAATAATACAACAGCAGCAGAAGAAAACAAATAGTACAAAAAAAATTGTACAGAAAATGATAATAGTACTATAAAATAAAAAAGATAGAAAAAACAGAACACAATGCAAACATATACCTAAAGTCCAAATGTACTAATAATGTAATCCCAGACTCGAATGAGAAGGAATAGTAGACTTATAACATCCAAAAGTGGCTTTAGGAAACTGTAGAAGTCGATGCTCATTTGGTGATAATTCCACTGATCACCGGAAGTTTGAAGAAGCTGGAGCAGAGATGTAAGAGAAGCGCAAAAACGACTTAAATAATTTATTAAATATATAGAAACAAGAATACATAAAAACTTACACTCAGGTAAGCGCAGTCAAAAGTCCCCAATCAGGAAAAAGTCTAAGGCAGCAGCAGTCTGAGTCCTACTTGACATGAAACAACGTCCAAGTTCACAAATTGGCCGTCTCAAAGAAAGACAGACATCATCTGACGTCAACATGGAGAAAGGATCCGGAGCGTGCCTCTCAGGTTGTACAGCTGTCAGTGAAGTCTAAGTGAGAATATTCCTACGCGTTTCGTCCGTGACTCGGCCGGACTTTCTCAAGGTACCTGAGGGGTACTTGCCTGACGGGGGACGCTCCGGATCCTTTCTCCATGCTGACGTCAGACGCTGTCTTTCTTTGAGACGGCCAGTTTGTGAACTTGGACGTTGTTTCTTGTCTAGTGGGACTCAGACTGCTGCTGCCTTAGACTTTTTCCTGATTGGGGACTTTTGACTGCGCTTACCTGAGTGTAAGTTTTTATGTATTCTTGTTTCTATATATTTAATAAATTATTTACATCTCTGCTGCAGCATTCCTACAGCCAGACTGCAGTCAGTGCACTAAGTGCATGCGCAGTTTAACACAGGAGGGAAATGCGAATCAAGAAGTAATTTGATCTAACAATATCACAATGGGTTAGTTGGTCATAGTGAGTGACACATTAAGTACAAACTATAAGAAATAGAGCTTGTAATAGGAGGGCACAGGAAGAAATTCTGATGATTTGTAATTATTATTATTATTTCCTATATTATATGTTTTTAAAATCAGAGAATAACATAAATATATAACTTTAAAAAAATTGAATTTCAAGCATTACTGCTGGTGGTGGACTTATTAAGGTTAATTTGAAATCCAAAATGGTAATGATAACGTTGACAGGCCCCCACATTTCCTCCTGTGCTAAACACCCTCTCTGATGGTGAACTAGTTGCAGGAACAAGTTTTGTGCAAACTTGCTTAATTTGGGAAAGTTCATCTGATGTAGTTTTCCCACTATTGCAGAGGATTGTTCTCACTTTCAATGGAGGGAGAAAGCAGGTAGCTCTTCTGCTCTGATGCTATGGCTTCAAGTTGCAGAGATGGCTCAGCGGACTCATTCTTGAAAATGCTTCCTAAGACTTTCTTGATTACCTTGTGGGAGAAGGACCATCTGCTGCAGTTGCTGGCACTGTGTGTTCTACATCTTCTACAACATTTACAATTACTTTGCATGGGGGACTGCCAATTGCTTGACTTGGCTCCTTCATGACTTGCTGCTCAGACACAATGGCCATATCAGACATCACCCTGGCCTTGATGCTTGGAATTTTATCCACATTTATGTAGCTTGTCTTGAATCGTGGATCAAGGAATGATGCCATATCTAGAGCAGATCTTGAGTATCTTCATAATTTCTATTCATATATTCAAGAATTTTGGATTTATTTTCATTGTCTTGGTCAGGTCAGAATCATCTTCCTCCAGAGCCTCTATCTTTGTATTTAATAGATGCAGAAATGGTTTCAGATTTGATGCACTGACATAGTTCTCTCCATAAAGGGCATCAGTAAAATCTTGAAATTGACCCAGTGCCTTACTCAAAGATTCAAGAACATCTGTGCCCTGCATTTGTGGAACCAGATGTCTGGTTTTTCTGTCTGCAGAGAGAACCTGAGTCAATGCTCTCTGTTGCGCTAAAACTCTCTATATCATCTGTTGTCTTCAGCTCCACCTTGTTGGGCTTTCTGTTATAAGTGAATGCTTTGGCATTTGAAGTTCTTCCTGGGCTTGAGTTAATGCCATCTTCTTTTTGATGAAGTAGTGCACGGTTAAACTCCTATATGGCTCCATTGGTCGTCTTGATCACATATCTGTTGTTGTTGCATATAGTATTCCAATTGTTTTATCTCAGATTCAACTACAGTTTTGCATAAATTTCTGAGATTGCAACTACTGCAAAGTATTTGCGAGATGGCAGTTGGTATCTCTTGTCGAGTGTGTGTATCATATATTTTTTTTTTTTTTTTAAGCCTTCGTTACTAACCATGTATGCAGGCGCCATGTCTTTAAATATATAATATGCAACAGCGTTGGTTATTTCTATATGCCTTTTTGAGTTCTCGAATATGGTGATGTGCTTGCAAATGTCTTCATAATTGATTGTTGCACTTTCTGCTCAACTTTACCTTCACAGCTTTTTGGTGTTGTCTTTTCTCTGCCTGTGGTGTGTTTTTTTTTTTTTTTTTTTTTGCCATACATTGTTCAAAGATTTCCTTATGCCACTTTTTAAAGTGCTGGAACAGGTTTGTTGTGTTACTTCGTTTTGTTGCAACACTCATTCCACAAATCTTTCAAATTACTTGGTTCTATGTCACGTCAACTTTTCTGAATCCAAAATATTGCCAAACAACTGATGTTGAATTTCTCTTTGGCAACAAGTCATCATAATCATCATCATCATTGTTATTGTTAGACACGGACAGCTCTGGATCAGAACTCGTCTTGAATTTTATCTACTGCACACACTACCAACTGGCACAAAAAATGAGATTTATACTACTGCTCACACTGCCAGGATCAGTAGGGTGGCACAATGAGAGACAAGAGATCACACTCATGCTTGCACTTGAATAGAAAGACGACCATTGAATGGGTTTGATGATGCAGTTGGCTGTTACAGCTTAGCTCTGATGATGCTAGTATAGATTCTTCAAGTTGCAGAGATGACACAGCGGAAGCAGTCTTGAAAAAGCTTCCTAAAGATTTTTGAATCTCAATTATATTGCATCAAGAATGAGGATGATCTGCTTCTGCTGCAATTAAGACAAGAGACCGCAGGCTTGCACTTGAATATATAGAAGGCAACAATGCGCTTGATGATGCAGTCATCTTGATTGAAGAGGCCACAGGCTTGTTGCACTTAAAGAATATAAAGAAGATAAAAATTGGATTGATGATAGTCACCTTGAAGAGGCCACAGGCTTGCTGCACTTGAAGAATATAAAGAAGACAACAATGTGCTTGATGCAGTCACCTTGATTGAAGAAACCACAGGTTTGCTGCACTTGAATATAAAGAAGACAGCAATGGGCTAGATGAGGCTTGATTGAGAGACAAGAGACCACAGGCTTACACTTGTAATTAATTGAATATAAAGAAGACAACAATGGGCTTGCTCATCGTGTTTATTTGAGAATGAGGCAATACTGGCTTTCACTGGAGGAGACTGACCTTGCAGTTGTAAAATACACTGTCTCTGGAGGACTGACCTTGCAGTTGTAGAAGACACTGGCTTTGGAGCACTGACCTTGCTGTTGTAGAAGACACTGGCTTTGGAGGACTGACCTTGCTGTTGAAGAAGACACTGGCTTTGGCGGACTGACCTTGCTGTTGAAGAAGACAATGGCTGACCTTGCTGTTGTAGAACACACAGGCTTGCAGTGTACTTTGCTGTTGGTTGAACAATGAACATAAAAGAGTTATAGAATAATGTAGTAGGATGGAGGCAGGGAGCAAAAAAAAAGAGAATGGTCGGGGGTGGCAGGGGAGACATGTTCTACTTTTTGGAAAGACAACAAACACACACAGAAGCAGTAAGGGACTGGGAGGGACATCGTAAAAAAAAAAAAACACTTTTTTTTTCTTCATTAACCCCTTAAGGACCAAGGACAAACGCCACACGTCCTCAAAAAAAATACAGTTAATGACCGAGGACGTGTGGCGTACGTCCTTGGTCTGGAAAGCAGCTGGAAGCGATCCTACTCGCTTCCAGCTGCTTTCCGGTTATTGCAGTGATGCCTCGATATCGAGGCATCCTGCAATAACCCCCCTTGGCCATCCGATGCAGAGAGAGCCACTCTGTGGCCCTCTCTGCACCGGACATCGGTGGCCGGTATCGTTGTTAGGTGGGAGCAAGTCTGGGAGGCGGGTGGGCGGCCATCGGTGTGCCGGATGAAGTGGAGGGGGGCGGGATAGGCGGGAGCGTGCACGGGGGGCGGCGGGCGTGCACGGGGCGGGAGGGAACCGCTACACTGCAGAAAAATAAATGGTAATAAAAGAAAAAAAAAACACATTTAAATAAATAAATAAACAATCTAAGGTATCTGGAAGGGGTGGGGGGTTGGTCGGGGGGGGGGGGGGGAAGCTACACTACAGAAAAGGTCAAGTAAATTAAAAAAACAAACACTTTTTTTTACTAAACTGGGTACTGGCAGACAGCTGCCAGTACCCAAGATGGCGCCCATTAAGGCAGAGGGGGAGGGTTAGAAATCTGTTTGGTGGGGGATCAGTGAGGTTGGGGGCTAAGGGGGGATCCTACACAGTAACATATGTAAATATGCTAAGAAAAAAAAAAACCCAAATATAGCTTTTATTTTAGTACTGGCAGAGTGTCTGCCAGTACTTAAGATGGCGGGGACAATTGTGGGGTGGGGGAGGGAAGAGAGCTGTTTGGGAGGGATCAGGGGGTCTGATGTTTCAGGTGGGAGGCTGAACTCTACACTAAAGCTAAAATTAACCCTACAATCTACATAATTAACCCCATCACTGCTAGCCATAATACACGTGTGATGCGCAGCGGCATTTGGCGGCCTTCTAATTACCAAAAAGCAATGCCAAAGCCATATATGTCTGCTATTTCTGAACAAAGGGGATCCCAGAGAAGCATTTACAACCATTTGTGCCATAATTGCACAAGCTGTTTGTAAATGATTTCAGTGAAAAACCTAAAATTGTGAAAAATGTAACGTTTTTTTAATTTGATCGCATTTGGCGGTGAAATGGTGGCATGAAATATACCAAAATTGGCCTAGATCAATACTTGGGGTTGTGTACTACACTAAAGCTAAAATTACCTCTAAAAGTTCCCTACATGCTCCCTAATTAACCCCTTCACTACTGGACATAATACACGTGTAGTGCGCAGTGGCATTTAGCAGCCTTCTAATTGCTAAAAAGCAATGCCAAAGCCATATATGTCTGCTATTTCTGAACAAAGGGGATCCCAGAGAAGAATTTACAACCCTTTAAGCCATAATTGCACAAGCTGTTTGTAAATAATTTCAGTGAGAAACCAAAAGTTTGTGAAAAAGTGAACAATCTTTTGTATTTAATCGCATTTGGCGGCGAAATGGTGGCATGAAATATACCAAAATGGGCCTAGATCAATACTTTGGGATGTCTACTAAAAAAAAAATATATACATGTCAATGGATATTCAGAGATTCCTGAAAGATATTAGTGTTCTAATGTAACTAGCGCTAATTTTGAAAAATAATCGTTTGGAAATAGCAAAGTGCTACTTGTACTTATTCCCCTATAACTTGCAAAAAAAGCAAAGAAGATGTAAACATTTGGTATTTCTAAACTCAGGACAAAATTTAGAAACTATTTAGCATGGTTGTTTTTTGGTGGTTGTACATGTGTAACAGATTTTGGGGGTCAAAGTTAGAAAAAGTGTGTTTTTTTTTCCATTTTTTCCTCATATTTTATAAATGTTTTTATAGTAAATTATAAGATATGATGAAAATAATGGTATCTTTAGAAAGTCCATTTAATGGCGAGAAAAACGGTATATAATATATGTGGGTACAGTAAATGAGTAAGAGGAAAACTACAGCTAAACACAAACACAGCAGATATGTAAAAATAGCCTTGGTCCCAAACGGACAGAAAATGGAAAAGTGCTGTGGTCATTAAGGGGTTAAATTAATTTTATTTAATTTCTGTTCTGAATCAAGAGCAATAGACTACAACACTCAACTCAATTTTTATATTATATATATATATATATATATATATATATATATATATATATATATATATATATATATATATATATATATATATATATATATTAAAAATTATCATCTATCTAAAAATAGATTTTAAAATTGAAAAAATAGATGCGGTGGATCCAGGCTTTTTAGTAAAAGAAAGTTCACTTTATTTATTGATTAAAATCCAACATCAACATAAAGCATGGTGTAAAATTATTCGGTCTTACGCGTTTCAGCTTACAATTGTGCCGTAATCATAGACCATACTCAAAAAAAAAAAAAATTATGTCTCAGACCTTCCCCTGAGACATAAATACACAGGTAATTACACCACTCCCACTTGACTCTCCCTACTCCTCCCCCCTTATACAGATACTAAGATATGGAACGATATAACCTGATTATGTTTTTGACATAAATTTTACCTTTTGCATTTTATACTCTAATCATTTGTGTATAAAAAGATTGAACCATATTTAATCTACATAAGTTGATTAACAGTTTGGACCCCACATTTTATCCAACAAATAGATAATTAAGTCTGTGTGCATAAAGCCACAACAGATATTAATAGATGCTCTTGATTTGTTAAAACCAGCAATTAATATCATGTTCGCAATTGAAATCTAGAGGTATTTGGGTTTTTAACTTAAAAATCTATTAGGCTTCCTGTCTTTTTAAAAGGTTAAGTCTATCACCTCCTCTGTGTGGTTTTCTAATCACCTCTATAGCACTCCAACTAAAGAGTTTAACGTCTTGGTTGTGTTCTATAAAATGTTGGGCTAGAGCTGAACAAGGTATATCATTCTCAATATATACGTGAGATACTCTCGTATTCGGGTTCTCGCGTCTCGAGTAGTCATCCCAATATATAGTTTTTTTGTGTTCTTTCCATTCTATCAAATCTACTACATATTCAGTGGAGCAATTGACACACTCTTTTACTTTAAACTCTTCACCTGTAGTAAAAGACTTTAAACTTTTTCGTCACTTTAATATATCCACAGTCTCTATACCTTTTGCTACCGCACCTATAAGTGCCATTTGTCTGAAACCAGGTGCTTCCTTGATCTTTATTTCTCTTTTTTTTAGCTCACTATGGGACAGGGAGTTACCCAGTGTTTTACCTTTCTTATACACAAACCTACAGCCTTGTTCTATTGTTGTCTTTAGGGCCTCATCTCTGTACATCATGGGCAAATATTTTTTAATTATGCTGTATATTGGTTAGAATATTGAGTAATAAACAGTGGTTTAAGATCTTTATTCTTATCTTTGTCTTTTTAGGTGCTAAAAGCTCCCCTCTATCCGTAGCATCAACTTGTATACCGATGCTATCAATTTGATTTATATTATATCCCCTTTTCACCATCCTTTCTGTAAGCTCGTTTTTTGGTTTTATGTATCCAATTTTTTGGGAGCAATTTCTTTTCACTCGCATCATTTGCCTTTTAATGATACCTTTGACTACATGCTTAGGATGCTTACTAGTAGCGTGTAACAGGGCATTGCCTGCTATCGGCTTCCGATACAGGTCTGTTCTGACTCTGTTAGTTGTTTATATCTACACTCAAAACCAGATCTAGATAGTTTACTGAGTTTTTACTCCATTCAAAGGTAAATTTCATACCCATTGTATTTCTGTTAAGGAAGGAGACAAATAAATCAGATCTTTCATTGTCTCCATCCCACACCATAATTGGGTTGTCTATAAACCTTTTATAAAGGAATATAGAGTTCCGAAAGGGATTATCATTTTTCATAATCGGACATTTTTTCAAGCCACCCCATAAACAGGTTAACATATGAGGATAGCTGTACCTTGTTTTTGCAGATAAAACTCCCTCTCGAACATCAGATAATTGTGTTCAAAGAGGAATTTTATAACATCCAAAACAAACACTTTGAAACCAGTGTCAAAATTGTCCTCTAAATCTAGGAAATAGGCGATTGCTCTTAGACCGAGATCATGAGGGATAATAGAGTATAAAGAGACCACATCCACTGTTAACCAACTGAATGTCTCCTTCCATTCAAACTCTTTAAAGATATTTAAAACATGTTTTTAGTATCTTTAGGATAACTATCCAATTTTTGAACAAGGGGCTGCACAATTTCATCTACCCAATTGGATAATGGTTCAAGTACTGATCCCAGTCCTGAGACAATCTGTCTTCCTTTTATATCAGTTAGCTCTTTGTGTTTTAGGCAACTGATAAAAAATGGGTATTTTAGGATGTTCCACATAGAGACATTCAAATGTAGTTCTATCTATGTGGCCATTTTCCAGCCCCTCATCCAAAATAGCAATTTTTTATGTATCCATTTGGTTGGATTCATTGATAATTTTAGATAGACATTTTCGATCATTTAACTGCCTTGGAGATTCCTTAATGTACCAACTTTTATCACAGACCTGTAAAGGACTTTAATTCCTATAAGAGGTTTTATATTGTATAATATTTGATTTTAACCACAACTGCAGATTCTTTTTATTTTTATTAGTAATTCATTTTATGTAGCTGAAATCTTGCAAAGTGAAATATAAAACAAGTAGGATCGCAACAGGTTGTTGTAAATAATTCACAGAATTGAGCAAAGATTTTGCTTAATTATTCTTAGGTAAAGATTTTAGTTTAACTCTAAAGTTGCCTTATGGTTGTAATGGGTAAGCGCAACAGAGTAAACATGAAATCACAACCTTTGTATAATTTGCTATAGTTATAAATATGTTGGCAAATATGTGCACAGATGAATTGTATGAGTATATATTTATGTATAACGTTTAGCATATGACAAGTTAAAGAGTTACTTTTATATTTAAGCAAAAGTAATGACATGAACGGTTCTACCTGAATCAATGAATGATGAGAAACCCTGCAGCTATTTTGAAATAAAGACCAAACCTTATCCAGAAATTGGAAGTTGAATCCTGTGCTGTGCAAACTGTGAAACAGATTAAGTTGGAGTGTGATGTCACAGCTGAAGGCAGAGTTTAACCCCTTAATGACCACAGCACTTTTTCATTTTCTGTCCGTTTGGGACCAAGGCTATTTTTACATTTTTGCGGTGTTTGTGTTTAGCTGTAATTTTCCTCTTGCTCATTTACTGTACCCACACATATTATATACCGTTTTTCTCGCCATTAAATGGACTTTCCAAAGATACCATTATTGTCATCATATCTTATAATTTATTATAAAAAAAAATTATAAAATATGAGAAAAAAATGGAAAAAACACACTTTTTCTAACTTTGACCCCCAAAATCTGTTACACATCTACAACCACCAAAAAACACCCATGCTAAATATTTTCTAAATTTTGTCCTGAGTTTAGAAATACCCAATGTTTACATGTTCTTTGCTTTTTTTGCAAGTTATAGGGCCATAAATACAAGTAGCACTTTGCTATTTCCAAACCATTTTATTCAAGATTAGCGCTAGTTACATTGGGACACTGATATCTTTCAGGAATCCCTGAATATCCCTTGACATGTATATATTTTTTTTTAGAAGACATCCCAAAGTATTGATCTAGGCCAATTTTGGTATATTTCATGCCACCATTTCACCGCCAAATGCGATCAAATACAAAAAATAGTTCACTTTTTCACAAACTTTCGGTTTCTCACTGAAATTATTTACAAACAGCATGTGCAATTATGGCACAAATGGTTGTAAATTTTTCTCTGGGATCCCCTTTGTTCAGAAATAGCAGACATATATGGCTTTGGCATTGCTTTTTGGTAATTAGAAGGCCGCTAAATGCCGCTGCGCACCACACGTGTATTATGCCCAGCAGTGCAGGGGTTAATTAGGGAGCTTGTAGGGTTAATTTTAGCTTTAGTCTAGTGTAGCAGACAACCCAAAGTATTGATCTAGGCACATTTTGGTATATTTCATGCCACCATTTCACCGCCAAATGCGATCAAATAAAAAAAAAAGTTCCCTTGTTCACTTTTTCACAAACTTTCGGTTTCTCACTGAAATTATTTACAAACAGCTTGTGCAATTATGGCATAAATGGTTGTAAATTTTTCTCTGTGATCCCCTTTGTTCAGAAATAGCAGACATATATGGCTTTGGCGTTGCTTTTTGGTACTTAGGCCACTAAATGCGCATCACACGTATTATGGCTAGCAGTGAAGGGGTTAATTAGGTAGCTTGTAGGGAGCTTGCAGGGTTAATTTTAGCTTTAGTGTAGAGCTTAGCCTCCCACCTGAAACATCAGACCCCCTGATCCCTCCCAAACAGCTCTCTTCCCTCCCCCACCCCACAATTGTCCCCGCCATCTTAAGTACTGGCAGAAACTGCCAGTACTAAAATAAAAGCTATATTTGGGCTTTTTTTTTTTTTTAAAGAAAAGGCATATTTACATATGCTGCTCTGTAGGACCCCCCTTTAGCCCCCAACCTGACTGATCCCCCACCAAACAGCTCTCTAACTCTCCCCCTCTGTCTTAATGGCCGCCATCTTGGGTACTGGCAGCTGTCTGCCAGTACCCAGTTTAGAATAAAATTGATCATATTTTTTAATTTTTCCCCTTTTCTGTAGTGTAGCTCCCTGCCCCACCAAAGACCAACCCCCCCCCCACCCCCTCCTACCTTCGATTTATATTTTTCAAACTAAAATACCCCTTTCTCAAACTTTTATACACTTTCATATTTTCTGTAGTGTAGCGTTCCCACCCGCTCCCTCCCCGTGCACGCGCCCGCCCGCCGCCCCCCGTGCACGCGCGCGCGCCCCCATCGGCCCTTCCCCCGATCCCGCCCCCTCTACATTACCCGGCCCATCGATGGCCGCCCACCCGCCTCCCAAGTCGGCTCCCACCCACCAACGATACCGGCCATCGATGTCCGGTGCAGAGAGGGCCACAGAGTGGCTCTTTCTGCATCGGATGGCCATATAGAGTTATTGCAGGATGCCTCCATATCGAGGCATCACTGCAATAACCGGACAGCAGCTGGAAGCGAGCAGGATCGCTTCCAGCTGCTTTCCACACCGAGGACGTGCAGGGTACGTTCTCAGGCGTTAACTGCCTTTTTTTTGAGGACGTACCCTGCACGTCCTCGGTCGTTAAGGGGTTAAACAGGACAGCAAGCAAATGCTGTAAGAGAATCCAAAAGGAGATTTAATCTGTGCAATTAAAGTGTAGATCCTGCAAACAAAGTTATCAGAGGCAAATAAGTTGTTTTAGAACAGACTTAGCTTCTCAGATCCTGCATCTCCTGAAGTGAATGAGAATTGCCAAGCATTGAGAAAAGGAAGTGCTGCTGATTTATACAGGTGTTGGATTGAGGAGGTTTGTTTTCTTAAAGCTGTAGTACAAAATTAAAGAAGTTTGTTTTCTTAAAGTTGTAGTAAATGAATTAAGAGGTTTGTTTCTTAAAGGTGAAGTACATGATAAATAAATCTATGACAAGACCACAATGCTGTTTCCTTTGTCTGATTTTTTTAATAACAATTGTATCATTTTCTTCAAGTGCTTTCCTAGCTTTTCTTTCTTTTCTCGTAAGGTTAAATTTTGAATGTTCTAGTTTTTCTTGATTTTTAAGTGTGATTAGTTATTCGATCCCTTTTTTTGAAACAATTCAAGCTTTTGTACGGTAAAATCTAGACCCCTGTCTTGTTATGTTATGACTGTTAATTTTGCTTGTCTGTGTTTCTATCTCAAAATCTTGGTTGGTATGTATAGTATCCGCTTCATTTTGTATAGATACACCTTTATCTTCTGATGTGATCTCTTTTTTGTTAAAGTATTTCCTAAGCGTTAGGGATCTTATGAATTTGTTCTCTTCTAAAATGGTGTGAAACAGGTTAAATTCATTACTTGGACAAACCCCCAATCCATAATTAAGTACCTTAATTTCTGTGTCATTTAAGGGGTAAGATGACAAATTCAAAACTGCACCTTCTAAGACTATTTCTCCTTTAGGTTTGTCTGTCTTAACTGATACCTGTTTTTGGGTTTCTGACTCTCTATACCTATTTTCTGACCTCCGCTTTTGGCTACATCATGGCCCTTCTGAAAAACCTGCTGTTTAGGATGATAGCTTAATTTCTTGGTCTCACTCTTATCTTTGACTAGAATGTTAGGCCTAGCTCCTAGTTCTACTTGTCTAGGCTCTTCTAGTGAGCGGCTGACAGCTATTTGAATGGCTTCCTCCTCTACTTCAGATTAAAGGGACAGTCAACCATAGAATTGTTATTGTTTTAAAAGATAGATAATTCCTTTATTACTCGTTCCCCAGTTTTGCATAACCAACACAGTTATATTAATATACTTTTTACCTCTGTGATTACCTTGTATCTAGGAACCTTCTTCCAGCCCCCTGATCACATGACTGTGACTGTTTATTATCTATTGTCTTAAATTTAGCATTGTATTGTGCTAGATCTTAAAGGATTACTTTCTGTTATAATTTTTAAGCTAAACAACTAACATATTAAAGTTAATAAACATTAATTAAAACCTACTGACCTATATTTTCTCCAAAACGAAGTTTCATAACGTTCTAAAAGTTATATCTTTTATTCGCCGATGATGTCACTTTATCCTGCCCACTATTTTCAGCACTGCATGTTCAAAATACTTAAACCAATAACTTTGTGTTTAAAGCGCCATTTTGAAACCTAGGTATTGTAAACGGATTGGTACAGAGCAAAGGATACCCACGGAGTGGGTTTGGAAAACAATTAAATTTGCAGACAAGATTTCTGATATACGGTAGAGATATGTTAATGAAATGCTATTGATAAAAAGCGTATTTGGGGTAGTTAGTTAGTAACAGGCATAGAAAATATTTACTTACAGTGGCCCTTTAAATAACTCCCTGTGCCTGAACACAGTGTTATCTATATGGCCCACGTGTACTTTCTGTCTCTTTGTGTTGAAAAGAGATTTAAAAAGCCTGTGATAAGAGGCAGCCCTCAAAGGCTTAGAAATTAGCATATGAGCCTACCTATGTTTAGTTTAAACTAACAATACCAAGAGAAAAAAGCAAATTTGATGATAAAAGTAAACTGGAAAGTCGATTAAAATTCAAATTCCTATCTGAATAATGAAAGTTTAATTTATACTTGACTGTCCCTTTAAGAAAACTTATCTGAGGTTATAAAATCGGTCCCTGATGCAGAACCATCATCCTCTGTTTGCTCTATATCGCTAAAAGTAACTTTTTTATTTTTATTATTCTGTCTCTGTCTGTTATCTTCTATTTTTATTTGTATTGGTATTTTTATGAGGTTTATTGGTTTCATCAGCCTCATTAGGTCCCTGTAAGATAGCCTTCTGCCCTCTCCTAAAGGGCTTCCTAGAGTTTTTAACCCATAAATAGACTTTATCATTAGCATAGTCTTTGCTATCTCTTAAAATTTTTGAATGTTTGGTATTTGACAAGCTGTCTAGCTTCTTCGACTGCCTCCTGGAGTAAGGTATCATAGGTAGCATATTCAGAAATCTCTTTAAACGTATTCATTTCAGATTGAGTTTTAACACGTTCTTCTTTGTTTAACTAATTGTTCCATTTTATGTTTAAAAGTCCCATTAAATGTATAGTATGCCATTCCATTATAAATTCTTTGTTTTCCACCTCAAAGGTGGGGAATTTTTGCAGCCTCATGCCTCTTGGCACCATTTCTCTCTTTAAATACTTGTTGAAAAGCCAATTATCTAGGCGTAGCCTCTGTTCTTTAGTTTTAATTCTTTCCATGGTTTGGAATAAATCCGTCAGTTTTACATTGTCAGCGTCCTCCTTAAACAAATCCTCCAAAAAAAAAAAAAGTTATCTATGTTCCAGTTATCTGTAGTTTGGAGCGAGTAAAAGTCTTTATGTGATTTTATAGAGGTGACCGCTAGATATACGGAGGTGGCTCCTATGCCATACTCATGTACCGAGTGACATTTAAGCTGCTAAGCAAAAACCCTTATGAGCATCTCTTTGAAGAATGTATCTGCATTTTGTTGTGTATGCTGCTAGTCTCCGAGGTATATTAATGTATGTACTGGCTGGACTGTGTCCCCCCCCCCCCCGAAAGTGATATCGTTGACAGAGATTGAGCCTAGCTAACCTATTTACTGATTTTAAAATTGACCCAGACAGGGAATGGAATCAGTTATGCGTCACAGAAGTTAATAAAAAAAGCCACTTTAAAGTTTTTGTACACTACTACTACTCACTTAATTGCTCATACTATGATGATTGATGATCTATCTACACTCAACTCAATTATCAGGGAATGGAATCAATCAATGTTATGCGTCACAGACGTTAATAAAAAAAAAAGGCAAGTGGCACTTTAAATTTCCATCTAAAGGGGAGGAGAGTCCCCGGCTTCATTCATTACTTATGGGAATTAAGAACCTGGCCACCAGGATGAGGCAAAGACAACCCAGCCAAAGGCTTAAATACCTCCCCACTCCCCTCATCCCCATGTCATTCTTTGCCTTTCGTTACAGGAGGATGGTAGAGAGGTGCCGAAGTTTCGGGGTTCTCTTATGGAGAGTACTACTCTTCGCTATGGGACGGACGTTTAAGTAGCCCTATCAAGCCTTTCAGTTGAGGGCCTGGGTGAAAGTTTGAGTCCGGAGATGCAGGGAGAGCTCTCCTCTGCGACTCCATCCCGACTCATATTAACAGCTCCTACAGCAATCGGAGTAGTCCATGTCAGTAGCGATGTTACGGCCTGTCACACTTAAAGGGCCGTGTTCCTGTTCCACGGCGTGGATTCTGGTAAGATTGTTTCATTTTTTATTATATTGATAACACAGAAGGCAGGGCCACAGTGTGGCGCCTTTTATCTTTATAGAATCAAGGGTTAATATTCCTGGTAAGGGGATTATTGAACAGGGGGGTTTATACATGATATTCTTTATTGTGTAATTGCTGCGTTATGTGCGGGATGAGGCTCTGGCAATGTGGTGGAACTGACAGGTTCATTTCCGTTAGTTTTGCACTCCCTTTTTTGGCGTGTTTTTCTCTTTTAGGCAGGGGCGGCCCTGTTAGGGCTTGTCACTTCCGCTCTTTTCTGCAACGGAGGAGACGAAGCGGTACTCTAGTCCGGGTCCTAGGAGGTGGTGAGTGCCCCGGCCATTGGCGGTTATAAAGGGGCCTGTTCCTAATTTTTCTAATTAAGATAAGAGCTATGGAGGACTCTGACGCGTTGGAGGGTACTCCCTCTTTATCTAAGTCTTTTACCTGTGTTTATTGTGAAGTTCCGGTAGACCAGCCTGCGTAACCATGTTCCATATGCCTTATAAGAGCTACAACATCTAAAAATAAGAGAATGTCTAGTACTACTGAGCTGTCCACCTCTGAGGGCTCTCCGTCCTGTGAGGTGCGTTCCCTAATTGCGTCCCCTATTCCACATGCAGCGCCCCAGGGTCCGACTGTTACCCTGTTCGGGGGAGATTTGCTGGCCTCCAGATTTTGCGGACCAACTTCAAACGGTGGTTTCTAAAGTGATCCATGCTTTACCGCGTTCTGCTAACCGCAAGCGTAGAGCTTTCCAGAGCGGCCCAACTCAGGATTCATCTATGTCGGAAACTCCTGCGGAGTGGTACGACGATGAGGCCCACTCCGACGCTTCAGAGGGGGTTCCTTCCGGTTCGGAGTCCGTGTCATCTAAACCTCCGGCGGCGGAGGAGCCTGGCTATAGGTTTAAGATGGAGAATTTGTGCTTTTTGCTGAAGCAAGTGCTTGCTACTCTGGAGGTTCCGGAGCCGAAGCTTCCGGAAGAACCTTCCATTCCTAAGCTAGACGGGGTGTATGAGGACAGGGTAGTGCCCCAGACCTTTCCGGTTCCTGTAAAGATGGCAAATATTATAAAGAATGAATGGGAGCGATTAGGTTCTTCCTTTTCCCCTTCGTCTAACTTTAAAAAGCTTTTCCCCGTCCTGGAGGCCCAGCTTGAGCTGTGGGGAACCATTCCCAAGTTGGATGGGGCTATCTCCACTCTCGCTAAAAGTACGACTATTACTCTAGAGGATAGCTCGTCGTTCAAGGAGCCCATGGATAAAAAGTTGGAAAACATGTTAAGGAAAATGTTTCAACACACAGGGTTTGTTTTTTAACCGGCTGCGGCCGTCGCCACGGTTGTCGGAGCTGCGTCTTATTGGTGTGATTCTCTGTGCGAGATGATTGAGGGTGAGCCCTCTTTCGAAGAAGTTCAAAAAAGGATTAAAGCGCTAAAGGTTGCCAATTTTTTCATTTGCGACGCCAATATGCAGATTATTCGCCTGAACGCTAAAGTGTCAGGTTTTTCCGTTTTAGCACGCAGGGCACTGTGGCTAAAATCTTGGTCGGCGGACATGACTTCTAAGCTGAGGTTACTGTCCCTGCCTTTTCAAGGTAAGATTTTGTTCGGTCCAGGCCTGGACTTGATCATTATCCACGGTTACGGGAGGCAAGGGTGCCTTCCTGCCCCAGGATAAGAAGGCTAAGCCTAAGGGCTCTAATTTTCGCGCGGACATGGCTTAATGCCAACAGCCCGCCGCGAAGGCGGTCCAACCTAAGGGAGCCTGGAAGCCTGCTCTGGCTTGGAACAAGTCTAAGCAGAACAAGAAGCCCGCCGAAACAAAATCAGCATGAAGGGGCAGCCCGATTGTCTCTCTTCTCCGACGCCTGGTTGCAGGATGTTCTGGACCCTTGGGTTCTGGAGGTTGTCACCCAGGGTTACAGGATAGGGTTCAGGTCCCTTCCGCCCAGGTGCAAATTCCTTGTCTTCAAGGCCGGTAAAGAGAGAGGCCTTTCTTGAGTGTGTGAGGGATTTCTCATCTCTAGGCGTTATCGTACCAGTTCCCCATGCGGAAAGGGGTCTAGGGTACTATTCAAATCTGTTTGTGGTTCCAAAGAAGGAGGGCACGTTCCGCCCGATTCTGGATTTAAAGTGTTTAAACAAGTTCCTGTCTGTTCCATTATTCAAGATGGAAACAATCAATCAGGTCCATTTTGTCTCTAGTTTAAGAGGGGTTGTTCATGACCACAATAGACTTGAAGGATGCCTACCTACATGTTCCAATTCACAGGGACCACTTCCAGTTTCTCAGATTTGCGTTTCTGGACCAACATTTTCAATTTGTGGCCCTTCCCTTCGGTCTGGCGATGGCCCCGAGAGTCTTCATGAAGGTTCTGGGAGCCCTGCTTGCAGTGGCCAGATCCAGGGGTATTGCGGTAGCGCCCTACCTGGACGACGTTCTGGTTCAGGTGCCGTCCATTCATCTGGCAGAAGTCAACTCAAGGACTCTGCTTCTGTTACATTTCACGGTTGGAAGATCAACTCCGGAAAGAGCTCCCTGGTTCCCAGCACCAGGGTGGAGTTTCTGGGCACGATACTATACTCCGTGTCCATGAAGATATTCCTCACGGATCGGTGACGCAGGAAGATTGCGTCCGCCTGTCTTGCCCTTCAGTCCTCAAGGAGTCCCTTAGTGGCTCAGTGTATGGAGGTGATTGGGCTCATGGTCTCCAGCATAGACTTTGTTCCATTTGCAAGATTTCATAACAGACCTCTTCATCTGTGCATGTTGAGACAGTGGAACATCGATCATTCCGATCTGTCACAGCTGATATCCATGGATGTGCGGACTCGGACTTCCCTCTTGGTAGATCCGTCCGGTCCAGTTGTCCATGGGGACATCCTTCTTGAAACCGTCCTGGGAAATTGTGACCACGGACGCGAGTCTGTCGGATGGGGAACTTTTTGGGGGTGCCAGGATGGCACAGGAAAAATGGTCTTGACTGGAGTCTCTTCTTTCGATAAATATCCTGGAACTGTGAGCGATTTTCAACACTCTGAAGGCGTGGCCCTGTCTGGGGGAATGCAGCTTCATCAGGTTCCAGACGGACAACATTACCTCGGTGGCATACATCAACCACCAGGGGGGTACGAGGAGCCCCCTACCAATGAGGGAGGTGTCTCGGATTCTGAAGTGGGCGGAGACCCACGGCTGTTCGCTCTCAGCGATCCACATCCCTGGAGTGGACAACTGGGAAGCGGAATTTCTCAGCAGGCAAACATTGCATCCTGGAGAATGGTCTTTTCACCCCGAGGTGTTTGCAGAGATTTGTCTCCAATAGGGGACGCCAGAGATCGATCTCATGGCCTCCCGATTAAATTGCAAACTTCCCCAATACAGATCAAGGTCAAGAGACCCCCAAGCGGAGCTGACAGATGCGTTGGAAGTACCCTGGGAGATCAGTCTAGTGTACATTTTTCCTCCGTTACCACTTCGACCTCGTATAGTGGCACGCATAAAGCAGAAGAGAGCGTCGTCCATTCTGATTGCTTCTTCATGGCCGCGGAGGACGTGGTTCGCGGATCTGGTGGAGATGTCATCCTTTCCTCTGTGGAGGTTACCCTGTCACAGGGATCTGTTGGAACAGGGTCCTTTTCAACATCAGAATCTAGATTCTCTGAGGCTGACTGCGTGGCGATTGAACGCTTAGTCCTAGCCAAGAGAGGTTTTTCTGAAACCGTAATTGATACTCTAGTTCAGGCAAGGAAGCCAGTCACTCGGCACGTCTACCATAAGGTGTGGAGAGTTTACTTGTTTTGGTGCGAGAGACATGGATATCCTTGGCACAAGGTGAAGGTATCCAGGATTTAATCCTTTCTCCAAGAGGGTTTGGAGAAGGGTCTTGCCGCTAGTTCTGATGGGACAGATTTCGGCTCTATCAGTGTTTTTGCATAGAAAGCTTGTTGAGCTTTCTAACATTCAATCCTTTGTTCAGGCCCTGTCTAGAATCAGGCTTGTCTTTAGGCAGCCTGCTCCCCCGTGGAGCTTGAATTTGGTTCTTAAAGTATTACAGAGGGCTCCGTTTGAGCCTATTCATTCTCTTGACATAAGGATCCTGTCTTGGAAGGTTCTTTTCCTGTTAGCCATCGCATCGGCCCGCAGAGTTTCCGAACTGGCGGCCTTGCAACATAAGCCCCCTTATCTGGTGTTTCACGCGGATAAGGCTGTTCTTCGCACAGGCTTGGGTTTTCTTCCCAAGGTGGTGTCTGACTGTAACATCAATCAGGAAATAGTTGTTCCGCTTTATGCCCTAGCACCTCTTCTTCTAAGGAGAGGCTACTTCATAATCTGGATGTGGTTTGTGCCTTGAAGTTCTATCTTCAGGCGACTAAGGATTTCAGACAATCTAACTCTTTTTGTAGTCTATTCAGGGAAGCGCAGGGGTCAGCGGGTCTCTGCTACATCTTTGTCTTTTTGGCTGAGGAGCTTGATCCGCTTCGCCTATGAGACGGCGGGAAACAAGCCCCCTCAGAGGATTACGGCTCATTCCACTAGAGCAGTGGCTTCATCTTGGGTCTTCAAAAATGAGGCTCTATGGAGCAGATTTGTAAGGCGGCTACCTGGTCCTCCTTGCATACTTTCACAAAGTTTTTCAAATTTGACGTCTTTGCTTCTGCGGAAACTGTTTTTGGGAGAGAGGTTCTACAGGAGGTGGTGCCCTCAGTTTAAGGGTCCGCCTTTTCCCTCCCGGTTTCTTTCAGTGTCCTCTAGAGCCTGGGTATATGTTTCCCATAAGTAATGAATGAAGCTGTGGACTCTCCTACCCTTTAAAAAGGAAACATAAATTATGCTTACCTGATAATTTTAATTTCTCCTGTTAAGTGTAGTCAGTCCACGGGTCATCATTACTTATGGGATATTAACTCCTCCCCAACAGGAAGTGCAAGAGGATCACCCAAGCAGAGCTGCTATATAGCTCCTCCCCTCTACGTCACACCCAGTCATTCTCTTGCACCCAACTAATAGATAGGATGTGTGAGAGGACTGTGGTGATTAAACTTAGTTTTTTATATCTTCAATCAAAAGTTTGTTATTTTAAACGACACCGGAGTGTGTTGTTTCCTTCTCAGGCAGAATTTGAAGAAGAATCTACCTGAGTTTTTTGTATATGATCTTAGCGGACGTAACTAAGATCCGTTTGCTGTTCTCGGCCATTCTGAGGAGTAAGGTAACTTCAGATCAGGGGACAGCGGGCAGGTTCACCTGCAAAGAGGTATGTTGCAGTATATTATTTTCTAAGGAATGGAATTGACTTTGAAAATACTGCTAATACCGATATAATGTAAGTACAGCCTTAAATGCAGTAGTAGCAACTGGTATCAGGCTGACATGTATATATGTTAACACTTAAGTATTTCTGGGGAATGGCACTTCACTGGGAAAATACTGTATGCATATAACTTTTAGCCTAACTTGCAGTGTGAGCGACTAGCAGCAGGCTTTTTAATGACATTTCATATATTAGATTTTAAACGTTTACTGGCATGTTAAATCGTTTAATTATCTGAGGTACTTGGTGAAAATTGTTTTGGGCTTTATTTTCCACATGGCTGTCGTTGTTTTAAATTAAAACAGTTTACTGAGCTTCCGTCACTGTTGTAGTGTGAGTGGGAGGGGCCTATTTTGGCGCTTTTACTACGCATCAGAAATTCAGTCACAGTCTGTCTTTTTCTCCCTGCATGATCCAGGACGTCTCCACAGAGCTCAGGGGTCTTCAAAACTAGTTTTGAGGGAGGTAATCACTCACAGCAGACCTGTGAGACTGTGCTTGACTGTGATAAAACGCTTATATTGTCAATTGTTATACGTTTTTTTTCTGATATAAAGGGTTAATCATCCATTGCTAATGTGTGCAATCCTTTGCTAAATTTGGTTTATATAACTAATCCGGTTCATTGTTATTCAACTGTGACAGTTTTTGTGTGCTTCTTAAAGGCACAGTAACGTTTTTACATATTGCTTGTAAATTTAGTTGAAAAGTATTTCCAAGCTTGCTAGTCTAATTGCTAGTTTGTTTAAACATGTCTGACACAGAGGAAACTCTTTGTGCAATATGTTCAAGAGCCAAGGTGGAGCCCAATAGAAATTTATGTACTAATTGCATTGATGCTACTTTAAATAAAAGTCAATCTGTACATGTTAAGCAACATTCACCAGACAACGAGGGGGAAGTTATGCCGACTAACTTGCCTCGCGTGTCAGTACCTGCATCTCCCGCTCAGGAGGTGCGTGATATTGTAACGCCAAGTACATCAGGGCGGCCATTACAAATCACTTTACAAGACATGGCTAATGTTATGACTGAAGTTTTGTCTAAATTACCAGAACTTAGAGGTAAACGAGATCACTCTGGGATGAGAACAGAGTATACTGATAATGCTAGGGCCATGTCTGATACTGCGTCACAATATGCAGAGCATGAGGACGGAGAGCTTCATTCTGCGGGTGACGGATCTGATCCAAATAAATTGGATTCAGACATTTCAAATTTTAAGTTTAAGCTGGAAAACCTCCGTGTATTGCTAGGGGAGGTGTTAGCGGCTCTGAATGATTGTAACACAGTTGCAATCCCAGAGAAAATGTGTAGGTTGGATAAATATTTTGTGGTACCGACGAGTACTGACGTTTTTCCTATACCTAAGAGACTTACTGAAATTATTACTAAGGAGTGGGACAGACCCGGTGTGCCTTTCTCACCCCCTCCTATATTCAGAAAAATGTTTCCAATAGACGCCACCACACGGGACTTATGGCAAACGGTCCCTAAGGTGGAGGGAGCAGTTTCTACTTTAGCTAAGCGTACCACTATCCCGGTGGAGGATAGCTGTGCTTTTTCAGATCCAATGGATAAAAAGTTAGAGGGTTACCTTAAGAAAATGTTTGTTCAACAAGGTTTTATATTACAACCCCTTGCATGCATTGCGCCTGTCACGGCTGCGGCAGCATTTTGGTTTGAGTCTCTGGAAGACACCCTTGACTCAGCGACATTAGATGAGATTTCACTTAAGCTTAAAACCCTTAAGCTAGCTAATTCATTTATTTCAGATGCCGTAGTACATTTAACTAAACTTACGGCTAAGAATTCCGGATTCGCCATTCAGGCACGCAGAGCGCTGTGGCTAAAATCCTGGTCAGCTGATGTAACTTCTAAATCGAAACTACTTAACATACCTTTCAAGGGGCAGACTTTATTTGGGCCCGGTTTGAAAGAAATTATCGCTGATATTACGGGAGGTAAAGGCCATGCCCTGCCTCAAGACAGAGCCAAACCCAGGGCTAGACAGTCTAATTTTCGTGCCTTTCGTAATTTCAAGGCAGGAGCAGCTTCAACTTCCTCTGCTCCAAAACAGGAAGGAGCTGTTGCTCGCTACAGACAAGGCTGGAAACCTAACCAGGCCTGGAACAAGGGCAAGCAGGCCAGAAAGCCTGCTGCTGCCCCTAAGACAGCATGAAGTGAGGGCCCCCGATCCGGTAACGGATCTAGTGGGGGGCAGACTCTCTCTCTTCGCCCAGGCTTGGGCAAGAGATGTCCAGGATCCCTGGGCGTTGGAGATCATATCTCAGGGATATCTTCTGGACTTCAAAGCTTCTCCTCCACAAGGGAGATTTCACCTTTCAAGGTTGTCAACAAACCAGATAAAGAAAGAGGCGTTTCTACGTTGTGTACAAGACCTTTTACTAATGGGAGTGATCCATCCAGTTCCGCGGTCGGAACACGGACAAGGGTTTTATTCAAACCTGTTTGTGGTTCCCAAAAAAGAGGGAACCTTCAGACCAATATTGGATTTAAAGATCCTAAACAAATTCCTAAGAGTTCCATCATTCAAGATGGAAACTATTCGGACAATCTTACCCATGATCCAAAGAGGTCAGTACATGACCACAGTGGATTTAAAGGATACTTACCTTCACATACCGATTCACAGAGAACATTACCGGTATCTAAGGTTTGCCTTCCTAGACAAACATTACCAGTTTGTAGCTCTTCCCTTCGGGTTGGCTACG
Source organism: Bombina bombina (assembly GCF_027579735.1). Classification (NCBI taxonomy): domain Eukaryota; kingdom Metazoa; phylum Chordata; class Amphibia; order Anura; family Bombinatoridae; genus Bombina; species Bombina bombina. The sequence continues at coordinate 670,525,211 of NC_069499.1, forward strand.
GCTCCAAGAATCTTTACAAAGGTTCTGGGCTCTCTTCTGGCGGTACTAAGACCGCGAGGAATTTCGGTAGCTCCGTACCTAGACGACATTCTGATACAAGCGTCAAGCTTTCAAACTGCCAAGTCTCATACAGAGTTAGTACTGGCATTTCTGAGATCACATGGGTGGAAAGTAAACGAGGAGAAGAGTTCTCTCTTACCACTCACAAGAGTTCCCTTCTTGGGGACTCTTATAGATTCTGTAGAAATTAAAATTTACCTGACAGAGGACAGGTTAACAAAGCTTCTAAATGCTTGCCGTGCCCTTCATTCCATTCAACACCCGTCAGTGGCTCAATGCATGGAGGTAATCGGCTTAATGGTAGCGGCAATGGACATAGTTCCTTTTGCACGCCTGCACCTCAGACCGCTGCAATTGTGCATGCTAAGTCAGTTGAATGGGGATTACTCAGATTTGTCCCCTACGCTGAATCTGGATCAGGAGACCAGAGATTCTCTTCTATGGTGGCTTTCTCGGCCACATCTGTCCAGGGGGATGCCCTTCAGCAGGCCAGACTGGACAATTGTAACTACAGACGCCAGCCTTCTAGGTTGGGGTGCTGTCTGGAATTCCCTGAAGGCTCAGGGATCATGGACTCAAGAGGAGAGTCTCCTTCCAATAAACATTCTGGAATTGAGAGCAGTTCTCAATGCCCTACTGGCTTGGCCTCAGTTAGCAACTCTGAGGTTTATCAGGTTTCAGTCGGACAACATCACGACTGTGGCTTACATCAACCATCAGGGAGGGACAAGAAGTTCCCTAGCGATGATGGAAGTATCAAAGATAATTCGCTGGGCAGAGTCTCACTCTTGCCACCTGTCAGCGATCCACATCCCAGGAGTGGACAACTGGGAGGCGGATTTCCTAAGTCGCCAGACTTTTCATCCGGGGGAGTGGGAACTTCATCCGGAGGTCTTTGCCCAAATACTTCGACTTTGGGGCAAACCAGATATGGATCTCATGGCGTCTCGCCGGAACGCCAAGCTTCCTCGTTACGGGTCCAGGTCCAGGGACCCGGGAGCGGTCCTGATAGATGCCTTGACAGCACCTTGGACCTTCAGGATGGCTTATGTGTTTCCACCCTTCCCGATGCTTCCTCGTTTGATTGCAAGGATCAAACAGGAGAAAGCATCAGTGATTCTAATAGCGCCTGCGTGGCCACGCAGGACCTGGTATGCAGATCTAGTGGACATGTCATCCTGTCCACCTTGGTCTCTGCCTCTGAGACAGGACCTTCTAATTCAGGGTCCTTTCAAACATCAAAATCTAATTTCTCTGAAGCTGACTGCATGGAAATTGAACGCTTAATTTTATCAAAGCGTGGATTTTCAGAGCCAGTAATTGATACCTTAATACAGGCTAGGAAACCTGTTACCAGGAAAATTTACCATAAGATATGGCGTAAATACTTACACTGGTGCGAATCCAAGGGTTACTCATGGAGTAAGGTTAGGATTCCTAGGATATTGTCTTTTCTACAAGAAGGTTTAGAAAAGGGTTTATCTGCTAGTTCGTTAAAGGGACAGATCTCAGCTCTGTCCATCCTTTTACACAAGCGTCTGTCAGAAGTTCCAGACGTTCAGGCTTTTTGTCAAGCTTTGGCCAGGATTAAGCCTGTGTTTAAATCTGTTGCTCCGCCGTGGAGCTTAAACTTAGTTCTTAACGTTTTACAGGGTGTTCCGTTTGAACCCCTTCACTCCATTGATATCAAGCTGTTATCTTGGAAAGTTCTGTTTTTAATGGCTATTTCCTCGGCTCGTAGAGTCTCTGGATTATCAGCCTTACATTGTGATTCTCCGTATCTGATTTTTCATTCAGATAAGGTAGTTCTGCGTACTAAACCTGGGTTCTTACCTAAGGTAGTCACTAACAAGAATATCAATCAAGAGATTGTTGTTCCATCATTGTGTCCTAACCCTTCTTCAAAGAAGGAACGACTTCTGCACAATCTAGATGTAGTCCGTGCCCTGAAATTTTATTTACAGGCAACTAAAGATTTTCGACAAACTTCTTCCCTGTTTGTCGTTTATTCTGGACAGAGGAGAGGTCAAAAAGCATCTGCTACCTCTCTATCCTTTTGGCTTCGTAGCATAATACGTTTAGCTTATGAGACTGCTGGACAGCAACCTCCTGAAAGGATTACAGCTCATTCTACTAGAGCTGTGGCTTCCACTTGGGCCTTTAAGAACGAGGCCTCTGTTGAACAGATTTGCAAGGCTGCAACTTGGTCTTCTCTTCATACTTTTTCCAAATTTTACAAATTTGACACTTTTGCTTCTTCGGAGGCTGTTTTTGGGAGAAAGGTTCTTCAGGCAGTGGTTCCTTCCGTATAGAGATCCTGCCTGTCCCTCCCGTCATCCGTGTACTTAGCTTTGGTATTGGTATCCCATAAGTAATGATGACCCGTGGACTGACTACACTTAACAGGAGAAAACATAATTTATGCTTACCTGATAAATTCCTTTCTCCTGTAGTGTAGTCAGTCCACGGCCCGCCCTGTTTTTTAAGGCAGGTCTAAATTTTTAACTTATACTCCAGTCACCACTGCACCCTATAGTTTCTCCTTTCTCGTTTGGTTCTTGGTTGAATGACTGGGTGTGACGTAGAGGGGAGGAGCTATATAGCAGCTCTGCTGGGTGATCCTCTTGCACTTCCTGTTGGGGAGGAGTTAATATCCCATAAGTAATGATGACCCGTGGACTGACTACACTACAGGAGAAAGGAATTTATCAGGTAAGCATAAATTATGTTTTCCATCGTAGGGAGGAGAGTCCACGGCTTCCGCCCGTATCTCCAGTGGGCGGCCTTAAATTTAATATTTTCTTCTGGCACCATTTATACCCTGATATTTCTCCTACTGTTCCTTGTTCCCTCGGCAAAATGACTGGGGGATGAGGGGAGTGGGGGAGGTATTTAAGCCTTTGGCTGGGTTGTCTTTGCCTTCTGGTGGCCAGGTTCTTAATTCCCATAAGTAATGAATGAAGCTGTGGACTCTCCTCCCCACGATGGAAATGAAATTATCAGGTAAGCATAATTTGTTTTTTTTGTACAATACTACTCACTTTAGAGTTACAACTTTGAGCGCATGTCCCACCGCCACACCACCGCTTGACCACTGCCACATTCCCAGATGAAGGGCTGTTGCCGTTGCTCCCACATACTCTGCAAAACAAAATGGCCATTTCACAGGCTTCTCAGGTCCGCCCACGGGTTCGCCTCTCATCCTCCCTCATACAATTGAAGCCTGGAGGAGTCCGCCTCCGTTTTCATTACAAACAGAGTAATTTATTTTTCAAAAAAGACTTGCGGTTTTTTAAATTGCGGCGATTAATCGCGGTTTAAAGGCACCCCTGACCATTTATAAATAATTGGGTGTTTGGATCAGCAATTTCATTTTGATCTATCAAATAACTGAAGGACACAGTAATATTTCAGTAGTGAAATTAGGTTTATTGGATTAACAGAAAATGTGCAATATGCATCAAAACGAAATTATACAGGTGAATAAATTTGGGCACCCCAACAGAAATATTGCATCAATATCTAGTAGAGCCTTCTTTAGCAGAAATAACTGCCTCTAGACGCTTCCTATAGCCTGTAATGAGTGTCTGGATTCTGGATGAAGGTATTTTGGACCATTCCTCCTTGCAAAACATCTCCAGTTCAGTTAGGTTTGATGGTTACCGAGCATGGACAGCCCGCTTCGAATCACCCCACAGATTTTCAATGATTTTCAGGTCTGGGGACTGGGATTGCCATTCCAGAACATTGTACTTGTTCCGCTGCATAAATGCCAGAGTAAATTTTGAGCAGTGTTTTGGGTCGTTGTCTTGTGTAAATATCTAGCTCCGGCGTAACTTCAACTTTGTGACTGCTTCCTCAACATTATTCTCAAGTATCTGCTGATATTGAGTGGAATCCATGCAACCCTCAACTTTAACAAGATTCCCAGTACCGGCACTGGCCACACGGCCCCACAGCATGATGGAACACCCACCAAATTTTACTGTGGCTAGCAAGTGTTTGTCTTGGAACGCTGTGTTCTTTTGCTGCCATGCATAACGCCCCTTGTTATGACCAAATAACTCAATCTTTGTTTCATCAGTCCACAGCACCTTCTTCCAAAATGAAGCTGGCTTGTCCAAATATGCGTTTGCATACCTCAAGCGACTGTTTGTGGTGTGTGCAGAAAAAACTTCTTCCGCATCACTCTCCCACACTCTGAATTGTTGAACAATGCACAGTGACACCATCTGCAGCAAGATGATGTTGTAGGTCTTTGGAGGTGGTCACTGGGCTGTTTTTGACCGTTCTCACCATCCTTTGCCTCGCCGATATTTTACTTCTGGCCTTAACAAGGACTGTACCTGTGGTCTTCCATTTCCTCACTATGTTCCTCACAGTGGACACTGACAGCTTAAATCTCTGCAATAGTTTTTTGTAGCCTTCCCCTAAACTATAATGTTGAACAATCTTTGTTTTCAGGTCTTTTGAGAGTTGTTTTGAGGCCCACATGTTGCCACTCTTCAGAGGAGAGTCAAAGAGAACAACAACTTGCAATTGGCCACCTTAAATACCTTTTCTCATGATTGGATGCACTTGTCTATGAAGTTCAAGGCTTAATGGGCTCACCAAAGCAATTGTGTGTTCCAATTAATCAGTGCTAGGAAGTTACAGGTATTCAAATCAACAAAATGACAAGGGTGCCCAAATTTATGCACCTGTATAATTTCATTTTGATGCATATTGCACATTTTCTGTTAATCCAATAAACCTCATTTCACTACTGAAATATTACTGTGTCCTTCAGTTATTTATTAGATCAAAATGAAATTGCTGATCCACACACACACAAAACACAGAAGGGAACTGCACTCTCATACCAGACCGGGTACACATCCCATGACCCTGCAACATCCTCAGCCCTGGGTGCCACTGTCACTCACAGGAAGCTGTGCTATCCCCAGAGTCACAAGCAGTTAACCCCAGACAGGTCTGGGTGCAAGAACCATAGGGAAAAATTTGGATTTGAAAGCTTGCATTGTGTGGCTGTTTTAGGGTCTCAGGTATTGGAAAGGACCTTGACGAGGTACCTGGGCTTGTCCCATTTGGCCAGATGCAGTAACTAACCTTTCCATTTTTGCTTTTAAATCTTCGCTGAGAGCTTGTGAGTGCTGGGTTTTCTCTGTGTGTTGTATTAATTTGTTTTGTAATTTTCCCTATGGTTCTTGTACCCAGACCTGTCTGGGGTTAACTGCTTGTGACTCTGGGGACAGCATGTTGCAGGGTCATGGGATGTGTACCTGGTCCGGTATGAGAGTGCAGTTCCCTTCCGTGTTTTGTATATGTCTAGGGTGATTACATATGCCTGTGTATCCTTCCCTTGTTCCCAGTTTGTTTGGATTTGAAAGCTTGCATTGTGTGGCTGTTTTAGGGTCCCAGGTATTGGAAAGGACCTTGATGTGGTACCTGGGCTTGTCCCATTTGGTCAGATGCGGTAACTAACCTTTCCATTTTTGCTTTTAAATCTTAGCTGAGAGCTTGTAAGTGAGTGCTGGGTTTTCTCTGTGCGTTATTTATATATATATATATATATATATATATATATATATATATGTCGCATTTGGTGGTGAAATGGGCCTAGATCAATACTATGGTTGTCTACTTAAAAAATATATATATATATTTTTATAGTTTTGACAGGCAAATCAAAAATTTTGTTTCAATGGAGTGGTGGCAAAAATGCTAAACATTCTCCGGTATTTTGGGCAAGTTCTTCTCTGAAAGTCCCGGTAGCAAAGGGGTTAAATACCAGTTATACCTTTGCCAGGATTAAGTCTCGGGATAACACATCTACAAGGCATCAATGTGGTCAACACCACACATTTTTAGGTAGAAGTACAGATTTGTTATCTCGAAATCCTCTGCAGGTTTTCATTGCAATATCATTGGTACAGTTCAGCTGCTTTACAAATAAGATAATCTTTAATGGTCTGTATTTTACATAGACATATGTTTTTGTGCTGCTTCTTATTGTTCAACTGGCTTTAGATTGCTTGAAATTCAACAGTAGGATAGCGAGTGAGGTCCTTTTTAAGACCTCTTCAGGAGTGTTACAGGGTTTCTATAGATTGCAGATTTTTATGGAGGTGGTCTTAATGTTGAGGCATGCATTTTTGCAAATAGCTTTTCTAGGACCCTTTTATGTATCAGAAATTTAGTTTCATAATAAAAGTGTGATTCATAATCCATATTTGAGCTATTATCAAAAAATGGTATTGTCCCAGTTATGACTGTTTTCTTATAACTGCAACTTCTGTAATGTAGGGATAGTTGACTTTTTCCAAAATTATGGAATCAATTGTTTGGGACAATTGATAAGTATCCCACAAAGGCTATTGAGTATTTTATATTTACATTGACTTTAAACCTAAAAATTTTCTTTCATGATTCAGATAGAGGATACAATTTTAAACGATTTAAAAATGTATTTCGATGATCAAATTTGCTTTATTCTCATAATATCCTTTGTTAAAGGAACAGCAATACACTACTGATAGCTAGCGAAATATATTAGGTGAACTAGTGACGCAGCATATATTTGCATCCACCATTCAGCAGCTAGCTTCCTGAGCCTACCTAGGTACATTTTTCAATACAGGATAGCAATAGAACAAAACAAAGTAGATAATAGAAGTAAATTGGAAAGTTGTTCAAAATTGAATGTTCTATCTGAATCATGAAAGTTTAGTTTTGACTTTACTTTCACTAAGTTCTGGAGGTAAAATAAAAATGAGTGTGTTTCAGAACAAGCTGACTGTGAAAAAATGTATTACTGTTTTTTGGTATTAGTGTAGCTGTTCAAAATTGTTAATGTAGGGACAAGACCACTAAATGTGGTACAGGGTAACCGTTTCTGTACATCTGCTCCGTTTGTCGTCCCTTCAAAAATGTTTCAATCTTTGTGACGTTAAGTACCAGGGGGTGATAATTACTTGATTACTAATTACATATTTAGCTGTGTTGTTATTCATGTGCTTTTATTTGGTATGTGAGATTTCTAGGGACATGTCCTTTATCCAACTTTTAACATGAGTGGAGCTTTTCTGTATCTGATAGTATCAAATAAGTATAAGAAAGTGAAAAGCTTGTCTTAATGGGAGTTCTGTAATTCAGTCCATACAGAAAGCAAAGCCTGATGAAACAGATCAGAGATATGACATGTTTTATGGATAGTTTTGTTTGTTTTACATTTTCTTTTCTCTTTACAGACCAAGCTACCCAAGGGCAGAAAACCGTACTTGTTGTTACTCATGGATCAGTAAAATTTGAGGGTAATAAACAACAGTACTTCAACCAGCAGTTCCTGTTGACTCTTCATGTAATGCCGGCCAACAGCGTATGGAAGATAGTGAGTGACTGTTTCCGATTCCAGGAATTGGTTAGCTAGGGCCCAGTGTTCACAGAAGTCTGCAATAAGCTGTGTTCTGTTTCAGAACTCATCTGTAGTTTTGGATCTTCACCATCCGGCAACTTGTTGAAGGACGATCGATTTTTCAACGTGTATTTCATCACAAGTATAAGCCAAGCTTTGTGTAAAGTTCTGTTTAAACCAGAATGAAATCTAGCTACAAGCGCCAGCTGTATTGTTTGCTGATATAACCATCTTGTGGTTTTAATTTTATATTTAAAACAGAATAACCATTTATGTTGGTGTTCATACCAACAGACGTATTTCTTTCTTAATATTAATGTTTTGTTTTTTTTGTAAAGTATGCTACTCCAAAAGATCATTGTTTATGTAAACAAATGAATTTTTTTTCTTTTTTTGAAATTTTATAATAAAAACTCCCTAAACTGATTGGACTGTATGTGTTACAATAAGTTATCAATTTTCAAGTTTATTAGAAACCTAAAGCTATATTAAAGGGACATTCCAGTCAAAATTTAAATGCACATAGATTTATTACATCTTTGAAAAGAAACATATTTGCAATATACATGTATTAGCAAAAATGCTTCTAGTAAAATTTATCATTGTTTTAGTGCTAACATTTTTCTTTGCACGTGCATGTGAAGCATAGCTAAATATTGTCACTGCACCCACGTTTTAAATGCTGCAGCTGCTCAGATCATCACTGGGGCTTGTATCATGTCAGCAATTAACAAATTGAATCATTACCAGATGGTACAAGCAGCCAAGGCTCTCTGAGCAAGTGCTGTAGTTAAAATGCTGGTGCACGTTGCATATGTAAATACTCTTTTAAAACAGCTATAACTTTTATTAGAAGCATTTTTGCTAATACAAGTATATTACAAAAATGCTTCTGTTCAATACTGAAATGCATCCATGTGGTTTCCAATTTTGGCTGGAATATCCCTTTAACTATAAAAAACAAACTATGTACTGCAGTTTATTCTCTTCAGTTTTTCTTTGTAATGGCAGTGAGAGTCTACAAATTCATCATAACCCATGGGAAATACTTCACCTGGCCACCAGGAGAAAGCAAAGATACCCCAAACAAAAGCATTAAATATCCCTTCCACTTCTCCTACCCTCTCAGTAGTTCTTTGCCTCGTTTTATGGAGGTTGAAAGAGATAGGTGCTCTGTTGAAGATTGTTTGCCCTCAATGGATTGTTTCCTGCAAGAAAGGGCAGGGGAGTGGGAAAAAGCATATAATTCTCTTAGTAAGAGTTTTGGTGTCTCTTAGCCTCTGGTGGTTGTATGGAAATTACCATACCACCTTCCAGATACATAGGTGGTCCTCCCTTTACAGATTAACAGTGTTAGTTACACTGATTTATGTATTGCAGCGGCTACTGGATTCAGGGAAAGGGACTAAATTTATTTCAACTTACTGCACAAAGGGGCTTCTTGTGGGGGTCGGCAGTTTCTCCATAGGGTGCATTAGACTAGCTACAAGCTCCAGTGGTGCTCTTATTCTGTAGTGGGGAGACAGCCACTGCCATCATAATTAGTAGCAGTTTTTCCTATATTGACAGCAACAACAATTCTATTGGTAGGGAAGGGGCCTCAGAGAAATCACTGTGGCTTACATCTGGGACAGTGTTACCTTTTGTTGGCCACCTAGCAATTACTGCAGTATTTGAACTAAACACTGTTATACCAGACATAGTTCGGGGACTGAGTAGGTGGTGTATGCCGCATGGATGCACTTGCGTATGAAGGCATCTGGTTTTGGCACCACTCCACCCCGACCTCGCTTTCATTTTGCATGCTGACATTCCTTACTTGTGGATCGGCAACGTAGTAGTGCGGTGCTATTTGGGAGGTGGGGTCTCATTCTGGAGGTCCTGATCACTAGACTCCTGTACTGTCTACTCCTGTGCAGGCTAATGTTGGTTGCTCTGCGTCCTCACAAATATCTGTTTGCCCTGAGATGCCAGTATTGCAACCCCAGGCTTTCGATCCTCTCCTCTCACAGGCGGTACCCTGTGACCCTGTCCCTCAAGACTTTGCAGCCCAACTACAGTCTGCAGTTTCTGCTGCCTTGAATGTGATGCCACTTGCAGGAAAAAGAGAAAATTTAAAAATGATTCCTCTGATTCAAGGACCAGCAGTTCTATGAGAACTGCAGCAGTCAGTCATAGGCAACTTTCTGAAGATGATTCCTCGGCCAGTTCTGAAGGGAAATTTTCATCCTCTAAATGAATGTTGGTTCAGCAAAGCATTAAAATAATTAGCTCCTGGATTAAAGGAGTTCAGGCACAGCTAGGTTTGTGTATTAAATGTTAAAGAGTGGTATAATTAATATGGGATAATGAATGGGCTATTTTAGCCACTCTCCACTACTGAGTAAAAACACCACAACTTAACTAACTGATGGCTAGTGAAATCGTTGAATCTACCTTCAAAATACCAGTATAGACAAACTGATTATTTGTTTAAAATAAGGGAAAATGAATAATATGTAATATTAGGACACACCTAATTAGCTATAAGGCAAAAAATTGTATGTCTGTCCGTTCTCATAAAAACTCATATTATAATTTCTCCCTTTTAATAGTTCCTTATATTTATTTAGTGAAGTATTTTATGTTTAGTTCCTGTACTAGGTCCATTGACAGCAGATACTTTTTAACCTAATAAATAAGTTGCATCTTAATCTAGAATGTTTATATTCACATAAGATTCATATGATCTTATTTTGTAACTATCATGTATACATATGTGAAAAAGGCTTTCTTTTGTAAGTATTTATTTAACTTAGTATAACCAAGTAACTCTCTAATTGCTGTCTTTCACACATCTGGCTTTCTATTAAAGCCACAGGATACAATAAACACATTACTCTCCCCATTTCTCATAAACTAATAAAATTAGAGGGATACATGAGAAGGATTTTTCTTCAAGGAGGTTTACTCTTCCAGCCTGCTCTAGGCTTTGCAGCAGCAGCTGTGGTGGCCAGCTTTTGGTGCTACAGCTTGTCTGACCTTATTCCGGTGGAATCTCCCTTAGACATTCAAGACTGCATTTAGGCCTTAAAAATGGTCAATTCCTTTTATTTGTGATGCAATCATCCAAATTATTTGTCTTAATGCTAAGACCTCTGGGTTTGCTGTTCTAGCGTGAAGGGCTCTTGGGCTAAAGTCCTGGTAAGTGGACATGGTCTCCAAATCAGGGCTCCTATCTCTGGCCTTTCAAAAAAAAAAAATCATTGTTCGGGCCAGGCCTGGATTCAATCATTTCAACTGTCACTGGGGGTATGGGATCCTTTCTGCCCCATGACAATAAATCTAGAGTTAAGGGATTTCTTATGGGACACTTTCACTCCCTTCGTCGGAATAAGAAACAAAGGAGCAACTCCTCATCTAAGTCGTAAACTCTGAAAAGTACCTGGGAACCTAACCTGGTGTGGAACAAGAGCAAACAGCCCAAGAAATCGAACCAAGAAAATAAATCGGCATGAAGGATCGACCCCTGACCTGGTATTAAGTCAAGTAGGGGGCAGATTATCTCACTTTCATGAGGTTTGGGCTTGGTCCGTGCAGGACCCTTGGGTTCTGAACATTATTTCTCATAGGTTTCAGATCTTGCCCCCCAAGGGGAAGTTTTTTTCTATCAAGGATCTCGGAGAAGCCAGAAAAAAGATCACCCTTCCTGCGCTCTTTTGAGGATCTGATATCTATGGGAGTCGTCCCAGTACCTCAGGCGGAGAGAGTGTGAGGATTCTATTCAAACCTCTTAGTTGTTCCTAAAAAGGAGGGAACCTTTTGTCCCATTTTGGATCTGAAGTGCCTCAAGAAGTTGTTATGGGTTCCTTCTTTTTTTCAAGATGGATACCATCAGGTCCACTCTTCCTCTCATGCAAGAGGGTCAGTTCTTGACCACCATAGACTTGAAGGATGCCTACCTTCACATCACTATTCACCAAAATCACTACCAGTATCTTTGCTTGCCTTTTTGGACACACATTACCAGTTTGTTGCACTCCCATTTGGTCTTGTTACGGCTCCCAGAATTTACAAAGGTTCTAGGGGCCCTTCTGGCTGTAGTTGGACTACAGGGGATTGCATACTTGGATGACATCTTGGTTTAGGTGGCATCTTTACATTTAACGACATCTCACACAGAGAGGTTACTCTGGTATCTTCGGACGCATGGCTGGAAGTTAAATCTGGAAAAAGTTTCCTCTTTCCTAGCATGAGAGAAAATTTTCTGGGGATCATCATAGATTCTATCTCACAGATCAGCACAAGGAGAAGTTGCAGTCTGCCTGTCGTCTCCTTCAATCCACTCCTCGACCTTCGGTGGCTCAATGCATGGATGTGGTAAGCCTCATGGTGGTGGCCTCGGACTCTATTCCTTTTGCTCGTTTTTATTTTAGACCTTAGTCTTGTATGCTCAGTCAGTGTCCAAAAGATTGTGGTTTTCCTTGGCAAAAGATGAAGATTTCCATGCATTCTTCAGTTTCTACAGGATGGTTTAGTGAAGGGCTTGTCGGCTAGTTCTTTTAAAGGTCAGATTTATGCTCTGTTTTGTTACATAATAAATTTGCTCGTGTCCCAGATGTTCAGTCGTTTGTTCAAGCTCTTGCTAGAATTAGACCGGTTTTCAAACCTGTTGCTCCACCATGGCGCCTTAATTTAGTTCTTAATTTGGCTCCTAAGCTTTAAATTCATGCTTTTTAAATAAAGATAGCAGGAGAATGAAGAAAATTTGATAAGCGTAAATTAGAAAGTTGCTTAAAATTGCATGCTCTATCTTTCATGATTCAGAGAGCATACACTTTGAAATTAACATATATTATCAAATTTGTTTATTCTCTTGGTATTAGGGTTTGTAGAGAGGAGCGCCAATTAAGTCAAGGTCTAGTGTGTGTGTGTGAGTGATGTGTTCACACTGGAACAGAAGAAATCCCTTATGATGGGGGTTATTTCTAATGTTAATTATAATTGCTGATATAGTAAAAAATGGATATGAAATGTATAGTTTTACACAATTTATTACAAATACAATATATGATTCATAGACATGGATCCATGGTACAAAAAGACGTATGTTAAAAATATATAAAGGTGATAAAATGAGTTAAAAAATTAAATAGTCAATAACTGATTGGTGGATTGGTGTCCACTAAATTTAAGACTGGTTTGGGGCAAGATAAAAAAATGTCCTATATAAACATAATCTTATACATATATATGCAGAACTAAACTCTAAACAATGTGTCGATGGGGGTCATATGTGAAAAATAGTATGCAGTGAAATATATGAAAAATAAAAAATTATAAACAAAAATACAAAAATTGAAAAATAGTGTTGAAAAGCAAACTAGTGTGTACACATCTAGAAAACTGTGATATCCAAAAACAATGTGATATCAAAATATGATTAAAGTGATTTTAATCTCAAAAATATATAAAAAATAGAAAAATAGAAAATTTAAAAATGGAAAAATTAAAAATCCAGGTGAGTGAGAATATGTGTCAACAAAAATGTGACAATATGTGTCAACAAAAATGTGAAACAATACACACTAAATCGACAATAATAGCTAAAATACGGCAGTTAACAATGTTTTAGCATAGATAATGAACAGATATATGGATAAACAGATAAATATGCAATCAAAAAATTATACAGAATGTTCTACAAAATCATAACAGTGTGGTATATGTCCTAGTAACTGTATGTCCTAAAAAGTCCTTATGAAATGTCTCTTTTCTTCCAATGCGTCCTATTTATCTAATGTTAGGGTGTAAAAAATATATTTCAGATGCCTCAATTCCTGGGCATTAGAGATAAAAAATGGCTTTTGCAAATAGAGATGTATAAAAATATAAAAATGTAACGATAAAGATAGCAATGAAAGGGCTGGGATATCCTCAAAGCCTAAAAATAAAGAAAAATAACATAGTATAATACTGTTAAAATGTAAATAAATCAAGTCTTGAGAAAGGCCCAAGCAGTGGGCCGAAACGCGTTGACATCTATATGGTGAGCTATATTTCTTGATTTATTTACATTTTAACAGTATTATACTATGTTATTTTTCTTTATTTTTAGGCTTTGAGGATATCCCAGCCCTTTCATTGCTATCTTTATCGTTACATTTTTATATTTTTATACATCTCTATTTGCAAAAGCCATTTTTTATCTCTAATGCCCAGGAATTGAGGCATCTGAAATATATTTTTTACACCCTAACATTAGATAAATAGGACGCATTGGAAGAAAAGAGACATTTCATAAGGACTTTTTAGGACATACAGTTACTAGGACATATACCACACTGTTATGATTTTGTAGAACATTCTGTATAATTTTTTGATTGCATATTTATCTGTTTATCCATATATCTGTTCATTATCTATGCTAAAACATTGTTAACTGCCGTATTTTAGCTATTATTGTCGATTTAGTGTGTATTGTTTCACATTTTTGTTGACACATATTGTCACATTTTTGTTGACACATATTCTCACTCACCTGGATTTTTAATTTTTCCATTTTTAAATTTTCTATTTTTCTATTTTTTATATATTTTTGAGATTAAAATCACTTTAATCGGGGGGGCGGAGCCAACTCTCAAGCTGAGCAGACGCAAGTGCTAGGAGCTCCAGCTTTAATAAATCTATAGAAGCCTCTAAGTAGTACTAAAATTATATTTTGTTTAGCACAACTGGCGTGAGACTAACTGACAGTCTTCTAAGACCACATTTTGCAGCAAGCGGCTCAATCTTCAAGGAGAGACCTGGTTTCCCACCCAGCTGAAGGGATGAACTCTCGAATCTTAGATGCATTGTCTCTACTTGGCTCTCACATGGACTCCCAGTTCCATAGCCTTTCTCATCTCTTATTGTCCGGCCGGGAGGACTCGCCTAAATTACCCGAAGAAGATGTTCTCATTTTATCCTCCCCGGCCGCGCCTATGCCTCAGCAAGTTAAGATGGCGGACATAGCCAATCAAGATTTTACTACGCCACAGCTGCGACTAGCTCCCACTCTCGATAACTCTGGGACACTTTTAGTTTCAGATGATAAAAGGCCGGTGGAGATGAGGACCGAGAATGACACGACCGCACACTACTGCTATGAGGACAGAATGCCTGATCTACTGCTCTCTCAAGCTACTAACCTCTATTGTGCCGAGAGGAGAACCGATACCGATGTCATAGCCCCAGATGGAGAGGGTCAGTTACAGCCGGTTGAATCAGATCTCCCTTCTTCTATACCCCTGACACCTGGAACGGTAACACTCTTACCTAAGCTTAGAGACCTCCCAGACACCCCGGTCTATCGGCTGTATGTGGAACAGGAGACGCTATTAAACCTAACTACCCGATACAGTCTGCAAGATCTTCAAACGTTCAGAAAAGGAACTATTGGACTGTTAGTACAAGCTCCTATAGGACTGTTGAATGGTCTGTTTGACCCAGGTGGCAAATGGTGTTACCCTGAACTTTTCTCTTGTCATGGGTTATATAGAGCACGACACGGATTTCACATTTGTGACTTTGCCGGTCCGTTGCAAATTACAGAGGTCTGCATGTTCTTTCAATTCTACTCGACCCACATCTGCTATTGAGAGTTGGAATAGGCCAAAATACTAGCTTCTAACTGTCAGTTTAGTAGTTATAGTGATGTCTGCTGGGTGACTACTGTACCTTGCATGTTTTTTCTGTTATTTATAGTTACTATTTTTATTTTTTATTTTGAGCATAATAGTTATATCCAGTATCAGTAAGACAACCTGGAACATTATTTCCCCAAGCGCTTAGGATCACATATGTCATTAAGTTCCCTAATATTTTTACTTCTTATAATTTAATGATCACAATATCCTAAGACATAGTTAGCCTCTTAGTAGATTATTTCCACACCTCCTGAGGTCCCTCCTGACATTTTCAGCCCTAAAGGTGAGAATAAATTTTAATGTAATTCATCACATCTAATATATATATATATATTTAGCTCATAAGTATTCATTTATTTTCCTAAGGTGAGATGGGATCTGCTTCCTATGTGGGTCTCTCATGTCAGTTTGTCCTTGGTAACTCGCCATATACTCTATTTTCACTTTTTGCACCTCTGACGACAATATTTGAATCTCTTGATCCCCATATTGTGTATATCTGCTGTTCTTCCTGTATTAGCACCTACTAACATCTGGTATGACCACAATTTTAATATTTATTTTAGATAGTGAGTCACTGCCACTCTGCTGACGCCCTGTCATGCCTCTCTTTGGTATATTCTGCCTACTGTAAATATTGTCCCTATGATTAGAGGTCCTAAACACTAGTAAATGTTTTCCTTTTCAGGTCTTATTCCTTACACTGATCCTTGCCTCGAGATTGGGAACCTCATCCCCATATACCCCCCCCTGATATAGGCTATATAACTCATTATAAGACAATCACTAGTGCTCTTCTTATATTGTTATCTTAATTATAATGTATCCTGACGCATGTTATATATGATTGTTCCTCATATAATATTGATTACCACCTACTCTACTTTTTTATATATTGTATACTATGCTACGGTATGTTCCTCCATAGAGTTTTATATATGCTAACTAGAGAAACCTAATAGTCTCTAATCCAGGCACCTTGGTCTGCCGTTAATCACTACTTGCTCATAATAACAAGCCTAATACAGTACCCCCAGTTTATAGGTCCCGCAGGTGTATGATAACGCGTTTTCCATAGTGCCCTCCAGCATGTAAGTACAGCCTCTGTTAGCAACAGTTCTTTTATCTAGATATATATTAGCTTGCTGCACCTAGTTGGGTTTCTAGCCAACATTAACGCCTTGGGCTCAGGTATTTACTACTTTTTATTGTTTCTTTTCTGATATCCTGTCCCCTGATACTGTTGATATGTTTTGCACATTTATTTCCTCTTTATATTTAATATGAGTATATCAGCTCCATAGAAAACTAAGAGAGCTACATTTACTACAACCTTCCTTTATTGCTATTATTTCTCTTGCGTCTACATTAATATTACATAGTTTCCTTAGGACATTATTTTATCACTACAAGCATGGAAATTTCCATATCAGTAGTATTATTTTATATCTATACTGGTTATACGTAATTTTAAGTTATGGAGGAAAGATCTGCCCTCGGCACATAAGAGAGATACAGATTAGGCCTTGAGATTAACCTCATTATGGTCCCATATTGATGCCCACAGATGCCCTATACCTTACCTAGCTATTTTAAGACTTTACTTATCTATTAAAACTACAGTGCACTTTGTGTCCTGATAATAGTAACTATAAGCTCGCCATGTTGATAGGCTCCGCCCTCCACTTCCCCTCCACCCCACCTACTTTATTTCGAGCGGCTTTCGCCCGCTGCATCCCTCCCCCATAAAACCATAAAGCTACCTCCCCCCTGCCCTAATTATATCTGAGTGGTAACTCTAATTTGCTTTCTATACGGCACGGAGGGGACCATTTTTGTTTTCTCTACTACCTTTATTTTAAAACTGAAGTCTCACTATTGATTGCCCTAATATGATAAGAATGTTTGAGCTATATGGATATATTATGCCCTTTCTACAGGGCTTTTGTCTGTAATACTTTTTTAACAATATTGTATTTACACTTCTCTGTAAATGTTTTGAGGCATTCCCTTTTGTTGTACTTGTGCACGACTTCAATAAAAAAAAAAAAAAAAAAAAAAAATCACTTTAATCATATTTTGATATCACATTGTTTTTGGATATCACAGTTTTCTAGATGTGTACACACTAGTTTGCTTTTCAACACTATTTTTCAATTTTTGTTTATAATTTTTTATTTTTCATATATTTCACTGCATACTATTTTTCACATATGACCCCCATCGACACATTGTTTAGAGTTTAGTTCTGCATATATATGTATAAGATTATGTTTATATAGGACATTTTTTTATCTTGCCCCAAACCAGTCTTAAATTTAGTGGACACCAATCCACCAATCAGTTATTGACTATTTAATTTTTTAACTCATTTTATCACCTTTATATATTTTTATATTTTTAACATACGTCTTTTTGTACCATGGATCCATGTCTATGAATCATATATTGTATTTGTAATAAATTGTGTAAAACTATACATTTCATATCCATTTTTTACTATATCAGCAATTATAATTAACATTAGAAATAACCCCCATCATAAGGGATTTCTTCTGTTCCAGTGTGAACACATCACTCACACACACACACTAGACCTTGACTTAATTGGCGCTCCTCTCTACAAACCCTACTAACAGTATTCTTTTGTGGGCAGTGGGGGCCCACTCCAGATAGGAGCTACAGGTCCTTCTAGCGCTGTGAGTACAACATATATCTGATATTCTCTTGGTATTCTTTGTTGAGAGAGCATAAATGCACTGGCTGGACACCAATCAGCAGCTAGCTCCCAGTAGTGCATTGCTGCTCCTGAACCTACCTATGTATGTTCATCAACAAAGGATACGAAGAGTACAAAGCAAATTAGATAATAGAAGTAAATTGGAAAGTCATTTAAAACTGTGTACTTTAGCTGAATCATAGAAGTTTAATGTCGACATTACTGTCCCTTTAATATGCATATGTCAGGGAAATTCTAAAATAAAGGCTGCAGTACATACAAAGTCATTTCTGATGACAGAAACTAGGAGCAAGTAAAGCTGTAAAAACACTACATCTGGAAAGTTTTTACTCAAACGTTGTGGGTGAGAGGAGAACATTATTTTAATTTAAAGATAGGAATTGAGCTAACTATTAACAATTCAATCAAAACAAAATATATACTGTACTTCTAAATAAATAAAGAAATAGTGTTATGAATTAAAGTGCTACTTGATTAGGCGGTAACATTCAATTTTGCCTTTGTCATCTTGATTACATGTCGTCATTGTTTGGCTTCCAATCATTTAGAGCAGACATCCTCAAACTTGGCCCGCCAGAGGTTTTGGAACTACATTTCCCATGATGCTCAGCTAGCATATCAGCTGGCTGAGCATCATGGGAAATGTAGTTCCAAAACCTCTGGCGGGCCAAGTTTGAGGATGTGATTTAGAGGTTTAAATTTGAGTCACTTCCATATTTACTTGTTTGGAGTAAAAGAGGTCCTTATATTTGCTAAGCTAACATTATGTAGTTTGGTGACTGAAAATGGAGAATAGGAGGAAAGAGCCTGCTTGTGCATCTCTATATTTCCAAATTCTACTTAGATAATGTTTTTTTGTTGTTTTTTTAAATGACATATCATTTTAGAAAAACTGAAAGGCTGCTTAATATTGTCCTGGAAACGGATCCTCATTCCTTTGCCAGATGTAATTATTATTATCATTATTATTATTTATTTGTATAGCGCCGCCAAATTCCGTAGCGCTGGATTGCAATTACTTGACGCTTCAGACTATTGTAATGTCTTTCTTCAAATCGTTTAGAATGCTCTGGCATTAGACTGGCACAATAGCACTTAATTCTATCTAAAGGGGAGGAGAGTCCACGGCTTAAATACTTCTCCCAATCCCCTCATCACTTAGTGATTCTTTGCCTTTCGTCACAGGAGGTGGCAGAGAGGTGCCGAAGATTCATGGGTCTCTTATGGAGGGTATTACTCTTCACAATGGGACTGGAGTTTTAAGTAGCCCTATAAGGCTTCTCAGTGAGGCCTTGGGTAAGAGTTAGAGTCCGGAGATGCAGGGAGGGTCTCTTTTGCGAAACCATCCCGACTCATATTAACTGCTCCTACAGCAATCAGCGTTGACGAGCTTCGCAGACTGCTTTCTTCTCCATGTCAGGAGCGCTGCTATGACCTGTCACACTTGAAGGTCTGTGTTCCTGTTCCACGGCATGGACTCTGGTAAGATCGTTTCATTTTATACACAATGTTAACATAGAGGACAGGGTCACAGTGTGGTGCCTTTTATCTTTACAGAATCATGGGTTAATATTCCTGGTAGGGGGATTATTGAACATGGGGGGGTTATACATGATATTGTTTATTGTGTCATTGCTGCGCTTGTGCGGGATGAGGCTCTGGCAATGCGTGGAACTATTGGGTTCTTTTTCTGGGAGGTTTTGTGCGGCCTTTTTTGGCATGTTTTCTCTGTGTCTCTGCAATGGAGGAGAGCTGTTTCTGTAGTCCTGGTCATAGGAGGTGGTGAGTGCCCTGGCCATTGGCGGTTATAAAGGTGCTTGTTATTTTCTCTTTTATTCTACTTAAGCGCAAGCTATGGAGAATTTGCGCTTTTTACTAAAGCAAGTGCTTGCTACTCTGGAGTTTCCGGAGCAGAAGCTTCCGGAGGAACCTTCTATCCCTAAGCTAG
This sequence comes from Bombina bombina, assembly GCF_027579735.1. Lineage (NCBI taxonomy): Eukaryota > Metazoa > Chordata > Amphibia > Anura > Bombinatoridae > Bombina > Bombina bombina. The sequence goes on from NC_069499.1 coordinate 670,545,040, forward strand.
ATAACAGACCTTTCCGGTTCCTATAAAGATGGCTAACATTATCAAAAACGAATAGGCTCGATTAGGTACTTCCTTTTCCCTTTCCTCGTCCTTTAAGAAACTTTTCTCCGTTCCCGAGGCTCAGTTGGAGCTGTGGGGGACCATCCCTAGGGTGGATGGGACTATCTCCATGCTCTCTAAGAGAACGGCTATTCCCCTAGAGGATAGTTAGTC